>NW_021604576.1:5912047-5984498 GCF_004785775.1 Grammomys surdaster | reverse complement strand
ACACATACACACACACATGCACACACACACACATACACACACAGACACACACATACACACACACACACAATCTTATACACGCACACACGTATAACATAAGGACTAGATGTGATATTTTACACACACACACACATACACACACAGACACACACACACACACAGACAATCTTATACACGCACACACGTATATTTTCCTATAACTATTAAATGAAAAGTAGAACTGCTTATATGTTTTCCTTGTCTCTGTAGATAATAAAGTCATAATTTATTCATGTCTTATAAGTTTACATACATTTTTCTTGGGGGCAGTTTCTCATTTCTTAGCCTTGGTCTCCAATCCCCATCCTCTTAGTGCTGGAATTTTAGGCACACATCCCTACACCTGGATAAATATACTTTATCCTACTTGTTATTGATTCTTTTAGCAAAGATTTTGTCTCTATTAATTCTGCTTTTTGAAAGGCATTCTCTTATGAACATGAAAGTTAGTATTCAAATCACAAAACATAAGTATCTGAGTGGTTGCTTTACCAAAAGTGATTGAAAACTCAACACTGAAGCCTCATCATATACTTGCCCCAACAGTTAGTTCACAGGGCAGATGTGCTACCTAGTAGTTGTTTCTGGCAAGAATGAAATCCCATATGCCACATGAAGGGGCGAGAAGAAACCTAAAACTAAGACCATACCAGTTTTAATTTGAACAATATGATATATTATCTTCCCTGGCATTTCAGCAAGGTTGCTCTTTGTAATTCATTCCACCCTCAAGAGTAAGCCTTGAAATTCAAAACATTCAGGGGTGAACTTTAATATTTTAAAATAAAACTTAATTTCTTTTTCTAATGGGTGGTGATAAGGTAAAATAATCTGAAACATTTGGACAAGAATCACAAAAATTATCTCAGACAAGCTAAGATATGGCACATGTTGAAATATACTAGTTATGAATGCATGTAACAACCAGATACTTGTTGAAATATTGTAAAAGATTATAACCTTAAACTATTAAAAAAGGAAGTTCTAGGTCACTAAATCTAGGTTTCCTGATAAGTAAGGTTTTAAATAATTGCCTTGATAATGTTTCTCTGACCTAATATACAGCAGGAACCCTGTGTAATAATATATATATTGTTATTACTAACAGCAGAGTTAGTTGTACATGTTATATCCTTTTTGATGTTTTTATTTATGCTTGCCTCCTTATTGAGGAAGACAGAGCTGGTCTTCTATCCTGGATATTGAGTAGCACCAAAATGTCAAGAACATTTGCACTGGACATTCTAAACAGGCATGGAAAATTCTCTTTGATGCTGTTCAGTGGGGAAAAGAAATTCAACTCAACTTTACTGAAATAAAAGGAAGAAATGTTTATAAGCATGAAGATGAGTTAGTGCAACAGGACTGGAGGCCATTAGGGTTCAGTGTGATTAGGCCATCTGTGTGTGTGTTCATTGGTGCTTGGATATGGGGCTTTGTCTTTCTTGATGATCACAATTCAAAGGGATCTTTTGAGATTTGTGTATGAGAATGACATTACTGTAAAACTGGAAAGAGACAAGAGGAAAATGCCAAAAGTTCAGGGGACACAGTGCAGGAGGAAGCCTACCCAGTTCCCTTAATTGCATCTGACAATTCGTGCAAGTATACTGGCTACTCTTACATGCCACCTCCCTCTCACTCCTATCTTCCTTTCCTTTTCCTCACAAATCTTTCTCATATTTTTTGTCTACTTGCTTGTGACCCTTTAAGGTTAACCAGGGTCTTCATTGTGACCATGGTTTATGAGTTGTCTGTTACAACCTAGTGTGTTGAGCGAGCAGTAGGCATGGAACTAAAGAGAGTGGTTGTTGAACTCCCAGAATCTTTTAACCAATGGTTCAGTGGGAAAGGACAAGGCCCTGGGAACCTCTCCTCCTTCCTTACCAGTTTGTTGAGATGGTTTTGTGTGGCACCAATGCAGGTGACTACACTTGTTAGGATTTAATGATTGCAAGGCCGTAATGAGTCTAGAGAATGACATTTCACTGCTCTGTACTGTATTGCTTAACTCTGACATATATTCTAGCCCTTCTCCATCATCTTTTAGTCCAAGATAGGTGATATAAATAACTCCTTGAGGGATAGATCCACAACTGTTACTTATTCTCTTAATCCAGGGCAGTCATGAGTCTCTGAATTGCTTAGTAATATTGACTGAGGAAGCTCAGTATACTTTAGATATGCATTTCATAGGATATGAATGTTTTCAAATCCTATGAAACATAGGATATGACACATAGGATATGAAACATGGGATCTCATCTAAATATATAAACATAGGGTAATAATATTTTATATTAACCTAGTGGTCATTTCAGGTTTTGAAACAGATTTGTTCATTGCTTTAGCCCAGTTATGAATTGGGTTATTAACTTTTATGGTTTTGTATAGCTTCACATTCTTTGCTTTTTCCAGATATTAATCTCCAGTCCTCAGTATAGTTGAGAAAGATTTTCACTCATTCTGTGGTCTCCTCACCCTCTTAATTGTTTCTCTTCCTGTGAAGAAGTTTTTTAATTTTTTGAAACCCTTTTAATTAATTCCTAAGCTACTCCATTCCTTCAGAGAAAGCCTTTGGCTCTGTCTACATCTTTAAACACTTTTCCTAGAAATCATCAAGTAGTTTTTGAGTTTTGTGTCTGACATTAAGGTCTTTGATCTGCTTTGTATTGATTTTTGTACACAGTGAAATATATGGATCTACTTTCAGTTTTCAAATTGTGAAAATTTAATTTCCCCTGGATTAATTTAACTTTTTAAAAAACTTATTTTATATATATATATATATGTCCATATAAATGAATGTTTATATTTCTGTAGATAGACTTGCATATATATGTGGGTATGTAGTTCTAAGGCTGATACTGAATTCTTCCTTATTCCTCTCCTTGAGAAATTGAGACAGAATGTCACAATTGAACATAGAGCTTACATATACGACTTGGGTAGGTAGGCAGCGTGTTCTGGGAATCCTCTCTCTTCATTTTTAGACTGCTAGAATTATAGGTAGGACACCATGCCCACTTGGCATTTACCTGGATTATAGGGATCCAAACTCTGGTCCTCACCTGTTTACACTTGCATTGAAAGTTATTTCTTTATTTTTCTAAAGGGGAGGGAGTTTATTTAGGGCAGAGGGCAAAGGTAGGGAGAGAAATGGGAGAAGATGGTGGAGAAACAGGAGAGAGAGGAGAGAATTGGAGGCCGGCCATGACCATGTGGAGAGAGGGGGAAGAGAAGGGAGGAAGGGTGAGGAGAAGCTAGAGGCAAGAGAGTAAGAGAGTAAGAGAGAGAGGAGGAGGCAAGCAGACCCTTTTATAGTGGGCATGCCTACCTGGCTATTGCCAGGTAACTGTGGGGAGGAGTGTACCTGGGTGTTGCCAGATAATTGTGGAGGTGAAGTTTAGACAGAATACTAACATTCCCACGTTTTGGTTTAATTAAAAAGAAAAATTAGAAAGAGGTGACAGTGAACCAGGAATAGGGTTGTCATGAAATCTGGCTACTTCCTGCTGGCATTGGGGGTGACATGTCTTTAGGGGGAACCTAGAAGAATGGGTATGGGGGTTGTTTGTCCGGTCTTAGGAGAGCTGGCTGTTTCCTGCTGTCCAGGGTCTATGGAGCAAGCCATCTGAGAATAGGTCAGAAGGAACAGGTCCAGTAGAAGCAGCTGTGTACGTGACAGAAGATGGAGCATCTGGAGGTTGCTTCTCTGGAGCTTTTCTGGATGCACCTGGACTTGACAAGATGTAGGGAATAAGATTAAGAACATTTGGAGAAAGAATTTTTTTTAAAAGATGTACATTTGAAACCCAGAGGGATCCCACCCTTTGTTATAGGTAGTGAGTGGGACCTTTACTTATCTGGATGGCATCTATTTGGTCCATGAGAGGTAGATCTGAATGGGTTTCCTGTAGCTTATAAGTTTACAAAAAAGATGACAGCATGAGTTAACAACATGAGCAGTCTTTAAGATGAGCTATTGTTGGATCTTATGGTGGAATGTTTTATTAGTTAGGCAAGTTTATAGGAATTCAGATAATATTAGGACAGTGGCATAGCAAGAAGAGGAAATCTGAAGTATTTAATTGATGGCAACTCAGTTTAGGTAATGAGGTAACAGATAATATCTGTGAAAGCTTAGCTGTCAATGTAGTCAGAAATCTGAGAAAGAGTAAACAATCTACCAGTTATATATTATTTTTAAAAAATGACAGAGTCCACTAGCCAACAGTTCCCATGGTTTTCATAGTCTCTTGGGTGAAGTCAATTTGGCTTCCAAGCTCAGAAAACTCAGGGATTTTTTCTGTGGAATGGATACACGTGACATGAGAAATGACTTACTTTGATATAGCCAAGTCATTTGACTCAGGGTATCCCATTGTGTTTGTTCACATACAGTCTAGGCTGTATGTTCTAGGAGTCCGGTGTCTATCTTCTGAAACCATCTTGGGTAACTGTTAGAGGCTTTGGGTATTCTGTTAGCCATAAGCTTAAAAATACTATCAGCAGACTTCTGACAAGATTGAGAACCATAAGGATTGGTTGTAACTGAATGGAATAATAGCAGTAGTAAAAATCTATCAAGACAGAGCCTTTCCTATCTTGTCTTAAGTAACTTTGGCGGGTTGTGTAGGTTTAGAAAAGCACAGTTTTGTATTAGCCAAGAAACATTTGGCTAGGACCAGAATAAGAAAGCTGGATCATATAGCTGACAGGGGGTTGGGAGGCAGCGGCAGCAGGGCGGGAGTTCCTGCAAGCTCCGGAAGTTGCTGCCCAGTGTCTCTGGCGGCTAGAGTTTGCAGTGGACAAGGAAAAGCAAGCATGTCCAGTGTCGCAGCAACGTTCATGTTAGTTGTTTTTGTAGTGGAAGGCACCGATAGCACTCACTTTACAGGTCCCAGGCAGAGAGGGAGAGGGAACATTTAGGTGAAAGACCAGGAGTTAGGACTGGCCGTCCATACATGAGTTCAGAAGGTGAAATGAGAGGTTGCTTGGGAAGGGCTCGTAGCCTGAAAAGAGCCAGAGGTAGGAGGTTTATCCAGTTAAGGTGGAGTTCCTGTGACAGCTTGACAAGAATGGCTTTTAAAGAGTAGTTGGTTTTCTCTACCTTACCTGAAGATTGAAGATGATAGGGGATATGAAAGTGCCAGGGGATGTCTAGGGCCTTAGATAGAGTCTGAGAAACTTGGGAAGTAAATTCAGGCCCATTGTCTGACTGGAGCGAGGCGGGGACACCATAACGGGGGATGATCTCTCTAAGGAGGAGATCAGAGACTGTCGGAGCCCTTTTGTTAGTTGTGGGAAAAGCCTCTACCCAGCCTGAGAAGGTGTCCACCAAGACCAGGAGGTACTTGACAAGTTTTACAGCAGATATGTGGGTAAAGTCAAGTTGCCAGTCGGTTCCAGGTAGGGAACCTCTGGCCTGATGGGTAGGAAAAGGGGTGCTACGATACTTTGAGTTGGGATCTGACATCTGACAAAGTTTGCAAGAAGCAGTGGTAGATTTTAGGAAACGCAAGTTATTTCTAAACCCCCAAAAAATCATCTCACCCACATCCCAGCACATTTGTTGAAGAAATTGTTTTATATTCAATATGTTTTGCATATCTTTATCAAAAATTTGTAGCTGTGCGGATTTATTTTGGGGTTCTGTTTTTTATTCTGTGTCTGTGTCTACATTTTTGTCCCAGTATTTGCTATTTTCCTACAACCATTCTATAATATAACTAGCAATTGAGTATTGCTGTATCTCCAACTTTGATATTTTTACTTAAGATTAGCTTGGGGAGTTTTGGTGGTTTCTATACTTGTAAAGAGATTCATTGAGATTTTAATGATTTTTTGAAACTCTTTAAAATATTTTTAGTAGTATAGATAATTTAGGGAAATTAATTATATAAATCTATGAATGTCTCATACTTTTTTCCTCAGAAATCTAACGTTTTCACTATAGAAATCTTTCATCTTTTTAGAGCAAACTGAGATAAAAACCTTACTTTAAATTTGAGTCCAAACAAATCAAAAAATATTTTTAAAACTCCAGAAAGTCTTGCTTTTAGTGGTTTTAAATAGTACATACTTTTACATCATTTGATCTAATTGTTCATTGGTTTATCATTTGTGTTGCTTGGTTATAAAATAACTTGTGAGCTTTTAGTGAGGATGCCCTTTGCTTTTCGAAAGGATGTCCTGATTTTTCATTCAGGATTTACATTTGTTTCTTTTCTATCTTGATTTTGATATTCTCTTGACCAGTGAAATTTGACTTCCTGCTATACTTTAGAGTATTTAAAAGGATTTTATAGCAAAAATATATACTTCAGATAGTAGGCTAGTTAGTTTTTGTCAGTTTGATACAAATTATAATCATCTGGGAAAGGGGGACCTCAGTGGAGGAATTATCTCCACCAGATTTGCCTGTCAGCAATTCTGTTGGGCAAGTTTCTTGATTAATGCTTGCTGTGGGAAGGCATGCGACGCTGGGCAGTGGGATCTTGAGCAAATGGTCCTGGGTGTATAAAACAGCAAGCTGAGCAAGCCATGGAGAGCAAACCTGTAAGCAGCATTGACTGGTGCTTCTGCTTCACCTCTTTGGCTTGAGTTCCTGTCATGGATTCCCTAGATGATGGAGGGCCACTTGTAGCTGAAATAAATCCTTTTTGGCCCCACGTGTTTGCTTGTTTGGTTTTTGTTTGGTTAGTGTTTTTATCATCATCATCCTTATCAAAAAACAGCAAAACAAACTTAAGACAAATAACATCTTTTGTGTTTAAAATAATGTTCCTCTTGAGATGACTGTAATCAATTAGAATTTACTATTCAAATTCCAAGTATCTAGGCAAAATGTTAACTTGTTTATTTGATGATTTATTGGACATTGTTTCCATAATCATTAAATGTCTGTAAAAACATAATCGTCCCTGGATATTTTAAAATGGAGTAATTTTTGTTTTCCATAGAGAAGGCAAAAGATTATGTCTGACAACTTATATTAATGTTGTGGAGTTTGATTTTTACAGATGATTTCTATTAGGTGTAGGGAGCTCTTTTCTATACTGTAAATCTCTAGGGCTACTGTAAATCAAGACTGATGTAATATGGTGCTGGTAGGAGTCATATGAACTGAGGTTCTCTAGTTACCATCATTGAGCAGCTTTAGACCTGGAGGTGGGTGAGCATCAGAGTGCTGGCATTTCCCCTATGATTCACATAGAAATTCCTTTCTTTAACTATAAGCTTTGTTTCTGTCTTCAAAGTTCTTAATTAGAATTTATTCAGTAAATGTCAGGTTTTTTCAAACATGTCGCGAGTTTTTTCAAGGTAGATTGAATGCTCAGAGTTGACACATCAAATATATCCTTGCATCTAAATGCCTGCTGAGAGAAATATTTTGCTTCAGCTAAATGTCTGGGAAGAAAAACAGAAAGCACCAGGGAGTAAGCTGGATGCATGAAAGTCAGTCCCACAGCAGGCACAACTGAGTTAATATGAACCAATAGTATGTGTTAAAAGAGGACGGGCTTATGCCAAACAGTTCCACAAGCTTATTTGAGGAAGGCTGTTTCTTTCTTTCTTTCTTTTTTTTTTTTAAAAAAAACAAACAACCTTTATTCATCTTCCTTAGAAGAGAAATGTCCATTCACATTAACAAAAATGGTTTGGTGAGATGCAAAATAGAGCTTTTTGTTATTGCTGTTTATGGTTTGAATCAATCTGAACTTGTACTTAAGTCTAGTGCTATCTGCCTCTCAATTGTGACACTTATTTATTATAAAATATAATATTTATAAAGTATAGTCATGTGTCAGTCAGATTTTCTTTTCTGTTTTTCCACTTGAGTTACCAGCTTGTGTAACTTCTTTTTTTGAACATTATGTGGCCAGATACAAAGTCCTTTATTTTTCCCAGAAAGTATAAATTTGATCCTTAATTTACTGGGCTCTATAAAAAAAATCATTCTCTACACTACAAGAGAACTTATGTGATCACAGAACAATTTATGCCATGAAAATTCCCCTTTATTTTAATTTTTTGGAGGTGAGTACCTGGTCTCATGTAGCCCACTTGGGCCTCAAGCTCCCTATGTATGACCTTCAGGATGAGTTTGACTTCCAGTCTGCAGGCTTCTACCTCTTGTGTGCTGGAATTAGAGCATACACTATCCCAGCTGGTTTTAAATGTCAGTGGGGACTGAGTCGAGGACTTCCTGTAGCTATGCATGCAGTGTACCAATCTCACTACAGTCTTATTCTCCACTTTTGTTCTTTCTCTCCCATTGAATTTAATTCTACATGTATTTCACAAATACATAAAATTGCTAGTGTAATCATATGCATTCCACGATTTGTTTACATTCACTATAAATTAATCTTTCTGGAACTTTCTATATTTTCCTGTATTTCTGCATTATAAAATAGGATCAACTTTCTTCAGGAAAGAGCATCTGGCAGTCTGTCTGGATAATAATCTTCTTTTTTTTTCATTCTTTTTTTTATTTTTTAATTTTTTCTCAAATCATAATTAATTCACACAGGGGTATAAACACAGAAAGGCAGGACATGGGGAAGGGAATGACACTGGAGTGTGGGTGCTCAGGGGGAATACAGATATCTTCAGAACCGGGTATCGGCTGGGTGAAGGTTCAGGGGACAAGTCACCATGACTCTGCCTATGACTCACTTGTCCCCATCTAAGCTGGTATTGTCTGCCAAGGCTACCTATTTACAAGGTCCATGACCACTCAGGCTTATAAATTTCCACAAAAGCTGCCCGTTGACATTAGCTTATAGCCATCTGTTTCAATGTTCTTCCACTGAGACCCAAGACTTGGTGTTAGTATACATGTATGACAGGCCCACTGCTGATTTTAGGCCTATGGCTGATTTTAGGCCTACAGTGTGTAAGCAGGGCTGCCCCTGACATCTCCTCCCTTCTCTATGTATAGAAGGGCAGTGGCAATTCTAAACTTTCGAAGGGGGGGATAGAGGACTGACCTCCAGTATTTGAAGAGGACCTTGTAATGGCTCCAGTCCCCCTGTCGTTGTCCAGTGAGGCATGAGGGCCATACCTGTCCCAATGTCTTTTTCCTGGAGAGGGTATACTTTTGACATCAACCCCTATGCAGTCAGGCTTGTCCCTCAGGGAACCCAGAGAGATATTTTTATCTTTTATTGATATTCCCTTGTAGTGTTTAGCCTCGCAGCCTAAGCAAGAATTCAGATTGCCAGTCAGAGGTGGTTCTGGGTAGCCCCTCTCTGCTTGGTCTAGGGGCAGAAGCCCCCCCTTTTTAGGTTGGGTGGAGATGGGTTTTGGAAACACCCTGTATAAAGTAACAACCTCATCTTGAGTCTCGTGGTCCTCCATAGCTAACTTATGATAATGTATCTGAGTAGGTTTTGCTACCAAATTATTTATCTGTTGTATCACAGAGTTAGTCCTCCTGATAATAATCTTCTAATGACAAGTTTTTTTTTTATGCGTTTTTTCCTCTGTGCTTAGAGAATTCTAAGTTGGAAATACTTTAAGGACAAGGTGTTGTCTTTCAGAATTTGGATAGAAAGAGGGTCTGACAAGACTTTCTCCACCCCTCTTGCCCTTTTCTTTTCTCTCCTGTTATGTTTTCCATAACAATTATTTAACTACTTTATATTTTTTGTTTTAAATTAAATTTTTATTGGATAGTTTGTTTATATTTCAGATGTTATCCCCTTTCCCCATTTTCTCCCACCCAGAAACCCCTTATCCAATCCCCCCTTCTCCTGCTTCTATGAGGTTGTGCCCCCATCTATCCACCCACCCACTCCCACCTCCCTGCCTTTGAATTCCTCCACATTGAGGCATCTAGCCTTCACAGGACCAAAGATCTCCTCTATCACCTATGCCCGACAAGGCCGTCCTCCCCTACATATACAGCTGGAGCCATGGGAGCTCTTATTGGTTGGAATTGTTGCTTGACATGAGGCCACAAACTCCTTCAGCTCCTTCAGTCTTCTCTCTAACTTCTCCATTGGGAACCCCATGATCAGTTCAAGTCCAAGTGGATAAAGGACCTTCACATAAAACCAGATACACTGAAACTAATAGAAGAGAAGGTGGGGAAGAGCCTTGAATACTTGGGCACAGGGGAAAAGTTACTGAGCACAATACCTATGGCTTATGCATTAAGATCAAGAATTGACAAATGGGACCTCATAAAATTGCAAAGCTTCTGTAAAGCAAAGGACTCTGTCAATAGGACAAAAGAGAAACCAACAGATTGGGAAAAGATCTTTACCAATCCTACATCTGATAGTGTAAGGACCCAGGAAGAGGACCCCCAACTCAAGTCCCGATCAGCGCGCACCTAAGGAGACACGAGAGACTGACTTGATGCAAAATAGCAAAAGGCAGTCTATTAACAAGGGCCCTTGGATCGTAACTCATCCCACGAAGGGGAGAGAATTTTGATGAAGACTCCAGGAAGTTTAGAACTTTTATTGGGGGAGGTACAAGGGGGAAGGGAAAAGCACAAGGGGGAAGGGAAAAGTGGGAAATTCTGGTGCGGTTACATATGATTGGATATTTCAAACATCAGCACTTTGCGTAAGCAATCATTTTGACAGGCTGGATGGCCCACTATTTTTGACCATGAAACCTCAGACCTTCTAGGATAAACACCAGGTGGCCCATTACTCACTTGGGCATGTTTAGACTGGTCAAGATATGTCTTTGGTTGTTTCTACATTTTTGGTCACCTCATCCCTAGAGGGGCTTGATATTTTTATTATGGCTATTCTCAGCAAGCTCAGCAAGCTGTCCTGCGGTCTTTGCCAAGTTGTTTTTAATTTTTATCCTCACAATAGAAGGCTAACTACTTTAAAGATATCACTCTACTATCTCAGGTAGTACTAGCTGCAACAATCACTTTCACATTCTTTCCTTTTTAAATAAATAACATTTCCTTTTTTTTTCTTTTTAAAAGGAATATCTTTTAACTCTGGAAGATGTTTTCTTTTTTCCCTTATTTATAATTTTGGGATTTTTTCCCCTTTAATATAATTTCATGTTATTTCAAGTTGACAAAATGCAATGAAATTGTAGCTTTTTCCTTTTATTAATATTAATAAAAGAACTACATGATCTTCTCAGGCATTGCTTTGTACTATCCTCATCCCCACCCCCAACATCACTCTGGTCCTGGACCTATAATAAATAGCCCATTTGCTTCTGATACTAATTTCTTTTTATTTTGTTATATCTTTGAGATTTTATATAATTACAAAACCTCCCATCCCTCTCTCCAAACCCTCACATATATCCCTCTGTGCTCTCCTTCAAATTCATGACAACTTTTTTCAATATTACTGATTTCTTTTTTTTTTCCTCCTGTTCACACCAGCAAGCTTCGTTCGGATACTGTTCTACCTTCCTCTTCTCAAGCTGTGTGTCTGATTTGTTTACAAAGCTACTGGTTTTCCTCTTTTCTGTTGCAGCATTTTCCTTGCTATAATTCACTTCAATACTCCTAGATTCCATTTCTATAATAAAATTCATCATGTTGTTACAAATTGTCTTGAAGACTTAGAACACGTTCCTTTGAAATTCATTTCATTCTTTCTCTTGGCAGCACTAGTCATGCATCTTCCTCCTGTGAGGATCTGATGCTTTTCTAGAAGAGAAAATAAAACGGGTCATCTTGTTTTGATCATTATTGAATTCAAGGCTGTGGGGGGATTTAATTAATTTCATTTATTTCTAACATGCAGCTTTAAAGTTTCTCCACCAAGATTTTTTTGAAGCTTACAATAGGCTTTTCTGCTGTTCAGGTTTCTGATTTCAATATTTAATCCTCCAATATGTAGATAGCAGAAAGATTTGCTTAGATTTTATGGTTTTTGGTTTCTGTTGCTTTTTGTTTTTGTTTTTTTTTTTTTTCATGGCTTCTGGCTCAATGAGTCATCAGATGCCCGGAGGGGAGACTCAGCTAATTGCTCTCCCCTTTTTTGGTGTTAGTCCCTGCAGCTTTTTGCTCCTTGCCTGCTTTGAACTCCACTGCTACATTCAACTGTCTGTCTTACCATTATTTTAGATTGTTTAAAATTCACTTCTTCCTTTTTATTCTTGGTGTGTGGTAGGAGTTTCTTTGAAATACAAAGTTAATTTATTGAACAGAGGTGCTTTTAAAATTTTCATGTAATAGTTCCTCTGCAAAGAAAAAACAACCAAAAATCAACAAACCAAAACCAAAAACCAAAAACAACAACAATAACAAAAATCCTTGCTTCCCTGAGAGCATACACTCTAACAGGAAGCTGTTGCCCAATATAAGTGGTGGTAATTGGTTTTAGGAATGTTGGTAATTTCATTAGTTCTTGCTGCTGAGTTCTGTAGTCAGCATAGCTTATGAGCACTTTTCAACCTTTCTGGAGACTTTGTAAAGGCTGATTCAGTGTGTTCCTTCAACATTTGGGTATATTTTGCCATGTGTTCTATTTCCTATTATCTTCCAGTTATGCTATACAGATGTGAGACATGAACATTGATAATTAAATGTGAATTCAGAGTCACATTTCTTAATTTGAATAGCAGAGTTTTAAAAGTTTTACAAAGTACTTTATTTTGAGAAATTCATTTCCAACATTCTTGGAGTTCTGTTTTTCCATCAAGGGCTATAGTAAGTTCAGCAACTTACATCAGTGACTCTCAGAGACTATTTTATTCCTTTGGCAGTGCTTGGAAACATTCGTAGGCATCTCCTGGGTAAATTTCTCAGTGGTTCTTGTAAGTCACAGGCCAGATGCTGAGTGGTACCCTGAGGTGTGTAGGGTACTGACTCTAGCAAAACAAAAGCTGTGCACACTTGAGCAGTGTCAGGATCCAGAATATCTGATTAAAACATGAAATTGATTAAAGCTAAGATAAAAAATACATTACATGTTCTAACATAAACATGCTTAAAATCAGTGTTATGAATTTTTAATAAAAATCGGGCATATTTACTTAAAAAGAATAGATATAGATGTATGTGAAACAATTAACACACATACTCATTTTTTAAATAAATGGATATCAGTATTTTCATGAAAAATGGTTATCAAAAATAACAATAGCAAAGGGCACAACCTCAGGGCTTAGGAAGCTGTGCAGAAAAGGAGCCAGAAAGATTGCATGAGTCAGAGGACATGCCAAGGAAGCAGTGTTTTTGAGACCCAGCAGAACTGCTACACACGTGAACTGATAGACTGCAGCAGTGTGCCCGAGGCCTGTGCAAATCCAAAGCAGACTGGGTCCCAGTGTTGAAAAGGAGGAAGGAAGGAAGGAAGGGAAGCTTTGCTAACCTAGAAGCTCCCTAGCATTGAAGCTGGCTTGAAGAGCAAAAATTAGCTTGCTTCAGTGGAGTCTCACTGGGTGTATTAACTACCCTTCATGGTTCATGCCGTGCAGAAGACGACCAACACAAATGTTCAGTGATGTTCTTGTAAATTATCTTGTTCTCATATTGCCTTTTTGGGAATTTTAAAAAACTTACTAGTCTTTTGCTTATATATTCTCATTTTGTATTTCTGTGGCTTTTGTTTGACACTGTGTATCTAGTCTCTGTAAGTTTCTTGTGTTTTTTCTTTATTTTTTTGAAATTCTGTTTTGTTTTTATTTGGCTGCTAGTTTTTTAAAGAGAGAAAGAAGGCATAATGATGCGTCTGGGGTAGGAACAATCTGAGACAAAATGGGGAAAGGGAAACTGTGATCATAATATATTATATGAATTTTCAATCAAAAATTACTCATAGCTAACCTGTTCCATTGGAACCAGATGACCAGATAGTTAAACTTTCCTCCATTTAGTGATGTCATTTTAAAAAGAGAAAACAAAATAATGTACAGGAATGGATTTCTATGTTATGGCAAATATTGTATATTATCTCTGACTTCCTAGAATTTACAGAACAATTACATGAATAATCATGACAACCCAATCAGCATCCCAAAAGGTCATCAATATTAAAAAGTGTGACAGACTGAAGGAGCTAGATGTGGATTTCAAGTGGTCTTTCATGAATTAAAATCTTGCACATGTCATATGGAAAATAACTGTGCCTGTCAGTTAGTTATATGACTTGCTTTGACTTACAGATTGATTGGGATGTTTTGTTGTAATTTGGGATATAAGGTGTTAAAAGCCGTGAACTGTAAAGGTTATATTTTCTTGTTAGGGAGAAGAAGTGCAATTGATGCAGATGAGAACCAGTAAGGCAAACACAGAGAGAAAAGTATTTCATCTCAGGTAACACTGGGGAGGAACCTACTGTAAGGGAGACAGAAGAGGAAGACTAGAAATCATGAGCATTAGCTTGCTTGATTTCCACGTGACCTTAGTTCTTAGTCCACCTTGGTTCTGTTGGTGTTACACTCATGTGTCCTGGGGCACATTTGATGTTCTTGTTTGAATGTGAACTGTCCCCTTACAAAGCTCTTCATGTTTGAACACTTGGTTCTCAGCTAGTGGCACCACTTAGGGGAGTTAGTGAGCCAACAGAACCAAGTTCTCAACAAGCTTAGAAAAAGACATTTTACATTCAAACAAGAACTGACATATGTCCTAGGAAAAGTGGGTATAACACCAAGTTAATTTTTTTTTTGGTAAGATGTATTGATTCACACTCTGTTTATGTGTATTTGTATGTACTGAGAGTTTCTGTGTATACAATGCCTGGGAGGCCAGAAAGGGTGACAAATCTCATGTAACCAGACTTGGAACTGGTCGTGAGCCACTTATGTGGATATAAAGAACTGAACCTGGGTCCTCTGCAAGAACAGTAAGAGTTCTTAACTGCTAAGTCATCTTGCCTGTCCTTTATGTTAATTATTGATAAATATCAACTGGGAAAACATGGTGGAGACATTGAAATGTTTTATGAGAAAGAGATACTTTAAAATTTGCTGAAAACTTGAACTTGCTTGCTTAAGTCATAAAATTAGCTATCTAAAATTTAAAATACAAAGGGAAGAGGCAGTTGTTTTGGAAAGGGCATAGCATTTCAGGTCCAGAAATTTGAATTATTATTATTGTTATTATTATTGGGATTTTTTTGAGACAAAGTTTCTTGGTGTAGCTCTGGTTGTCTTGGAACTTCTTCTTTAGACCAGGCTGGACCAAAGATCTTTGAACTCAGATCTTTGCCTGCCTCTAATTGGGATCGAAGTGTGGGGATTAAAGGCATGTGCCACCATGCTTCTCTGTTTACAAATATTGTTACAATGAAAGCTGCCAGTAACCATTACCAGGGATCAGTATGAAAATCTTGTAAAAGGAAGCTGATACCAATGCTCTGAGGTACACTTCCAAAATGGAAACTAAACCATGAATTCCTTTCCTTTGAAACAAATTTGAAATCTTTTTTTCAAATGATGTTTCGACTACCAGACTGAGTATTATACTTATGTGTGTAACTTTATTGAATCTAGTGTATGAGTAATTTTAGTGAAGAAAAAAAGAGAAACATAGACATACACATACACACATGGGTACACACACAAACACATATACATATGTACCTATACACCCCCTTCCCCCAACACACACACATATTGCTGATCAGGAGCCAAAAGGCAATTTAGGAATCCCAAGCAGTGAACAAGATACACACAAAAAAGAATATTTTATGGTATATACTCTTAATTTTTCTACAATAAGCACATGAAATATTTACCTCAATCTTCTTGTAAAATTACAATCTACTTTATTTTCTAAAGTGTGATCATCATAGTCTGAAATGTATGTTATATGTCCAACTATTATATTCAATTTTTGCATTTTCCCTTAGACACCTTTAATAGAACTTAAATTTGCAAAACAGTAATCCAGTCATGTATTTCTTCATTCAGCTTTCAGTGTAGCTACTTGTCATATTAACCATCTTCTCTCTGTATCCACGAATGCCAATCAAGCTTAATCATTTGGAGTTGAATTCATAACAACTTTCTTAAATGAGTGAACAAGGTAATATGGCTGGATGTCTTTCTTGGCTGGCAAGAAAGCCTAGGTCTTTTGATTTGAAATGTGTGCTACAACTACCAAACTATCTCTGAAATTAATTGCTCAGTCATTAACTGAAACTGCTATCATACAGATTAGTTTTGTATATTTTCTTTGTGCTGAAGGATAGGATACTTCTAACATGTAAAATGACAACTGCCCATAATTTACTGTATCATACAGACAGCAAGAATATCTTCTGGTGAACCAGTAGACATTTCTTTGTTTGTGGTTTTCATAATAATGATAACCATTTTGCCACTTTTGATTTTATGTGTTTATCATTTAGCAACAGTGAGGAAAAAATGTTACAATTTGAATGTCTTGTAGCAGTTTAAGGCTCTTTGAAAAGGAATCATTATATAACATATGAGTGAATAAAAGAATAAATAAAAAGGGAAAGAACATGACTATTCCTGGGTATGGTGGAGGAGAAAGTTTATTGTAGATAAGAGGGAGAGCATAGCCAAAGGCAGACACATCATGGAGAGAGAGTGAACATGACCAGACTGAGCCAGGCCATGTGAGGAAAGGTGTGAGGGAAAGGAAAGACCCAGACAAAGAGGCAGGAAAGTAAAGGGTAGATGAAAGGCTAGGTAAGCTAAATGGCTAGACTATGTAGAGAAGGGCAGGTGGAGGAAGGGCAGCACAGGCTCTGGACTGGAGGCATGTCAGACATACCCTGTATTAGGTAGGGATTGAGGGATTATTATAAAGCATGATAGTTAAGTCCACTTTGAGATCTTGATGGACACATCAGTTAGCCATTTTTCTTGGCTTTGAGACCAAACAATGAGTTCAGAAATTTAAACAAAACCTTTAGAAAATTAAAAACAAAACAAAACCCTACATCATAAAACAAAACAAAACACCAAAACTTCCCTTTACTTTGTGCATAGAAAATGAGAAACAAAAAAGATATTTGGTTTTATTTGTTTTGCTTTTTTTTGTTTGCTTTATTTTTTGTTTTGTTTTTTGCATTGGTGGGAAGTTGTTGGATGGAATGGACTGTGTACAGAGAAGAGAGAAGAGAGGACGACAGATTGGAAAGGAAAAAGGAGAGGAAAGAGAGATGAATCATCATCCCAAATAAATAGTTCCTTTGTTGACACTAATTTCTTTCAACAGAAGAAACTTTGCTCTTGTTAATTTTGTTAAGATAGGTCACACTATGGTAGCTCTGACTGGCCTAGAACTTGCTATGTAGACCAGACTGTCTTGAACTCTCAAAGACCTGCCTCAGTCTCTTCAATGTAGACATTGAAGGCATGTAACTCCATTTTCAAGTAGACTCATAAATGTATTTCAGTTCAATTTTTATTTAACAGCAAATACGGGGCTTAATTTGAAGTTTGAATAGACAGATGCTTAAAACACATTCCTTTATAAAGATTTTTGTCAATCACATGTAATTCAAAATGTCTACAAACATTGACTCATAGTGAGAGGAGCAGATTTTACCTTTACAGTAATTGCTCTCCTGCAGTGAATGGGGTTAGAGCGGCTGCAGGAAAGACTCTTCCTTCTTCTGTCTTTTCCTACTTCATCTTTACCATACTTCCTCTTTCCATCTTTCTCCTTCCCCTGTCCTTTCCTTCCTTCTTTTCATCATAAAATCACTTTGTTAAAACAGCAAAATTTGAGGGAAAAAATGTATATTTCCAACCTTTCTGTTGGCAAACAAAACCTATTCTAAATTCTGCCTATGTATAGAATATGGCTTTAAGTTTTAAAGTGAAATATAGCACCTATTGTTGGCATTTTTGTCTAGGCTCCGCCCCACAGTTACCTGGCAACAGCCAGGTGTGCCTGACTCACTATAAAAGGGGCTGCTTGCCCCCTCCTTACCCTCTTGCTCTCTTATTCTGTCCTCTTGCTCCTGCTCCTCCTCTCTCCCATTCCTCTCCCCAACCTTCTCTTTTCCCACACACTCCTCTCTCAACTCCCTTCCCCATGCCCTGAAGGAATTCTATTCTATACTACACAATCATATGGCTGGTCTCTCGGGGGAAGGGCTGCCTCAGCATGGGCCTAAAGAGGCACTCGCTTTTCCCACCTGACTGCACCTCCTCCACCAAACATATTCCTTCTCTCCTTATCTTTTTATAAAACACAACACCTATAGGACTATTTTGTGATTTCATGGATTCAACTGATTTTGATTTGGTAACAATATTAAAAATCCCAAGGATAGCCAGAGAGTATTATATGTCGGTTCAGTTTGCATATATATGGAAGGGGTGTGTGTGTGTGTGTGTGTGTGTGTGTGTGTGTGAAGGAGACCTCTTGTGGGGGTGCTTAATTTTTCCCACAGTCAGATTGATAAATAAAATGCCTCATATGTAAAACATGTGTTATTTTGATATACATGGAAACTTCTGTGATTGACACAATAAACCAGAAATAACACACCACAGCATCACTAACCTTTCTTCCATGATAAAAATATTTGAGATGTACTTGTTTAGCAAATTTCAAATACGTAGCATTAAAATTTGTCTCCAGGCTATAAATTAGGTCTCATGAACTTATTCATACCTGAATGTGTAAACTTTAACCAATATCTCTCTTTTCTTACTTTTCTTCTACCTAGTCAGCCTCTGGCAAACACTATTCTGCTGCACTCTATTATAAATTTGACATTTATTTTTAGGTTTCATAAGTGAGTGAAATCATGCAGTATTTATCTTTCCATATCTGACATATGTCACTGAAAGTATATATCCTCTAGGCTTCATATTGTAATAAATGTGGGAATTTCAATTTTTTAAGACTAAATATTTAATTTGTATTTATAGGGTCTTTATGTATTCATTTATGGAGTATATTTCTGTCAGAAAAGGATTTTTTATCTTTTGATGGTGATTTTACTGGACCAAATGATGATTCTATTTCTGATTTTTTTTTGAGCAAACTCCACACTGTTTCCCTAATGGTTGTATTAACTTCGCACTTCTACCAACCCTTTAAAACCTTTCTTTTTCTCTACATTTTCATCAGCACTTATTACTTTTTGAATTTTTAGAAGTATCCATGCTAACCTTGACAAGATATACCTTATTGTAGTTTGATTGACTTTAAAAAATACTTATAGATACGTACTGATTTAAAACATTAGCAAAATGCATGATTTTTTTTTTTTGTGGAGGTTTGAATAATGGTCCCTGATTGAATTAGGCTCAATTGTGTAAACAATTGTACCCCTGTTGATAGAACTGTTTGTAAAAGATTGAGAGGTGTGTCCTTGTTGAATAGGTGTGTAAAGGGGCACACTTTGAGGTATCAAATACTCATTCATATCATCCTAGTGTGCCTGCTCTGTCTCCTGTGTGCCTCTGCTCTGCCTTCATGGGACTAACCCTCTGCAATTGTTAGCTCAATTAAATACTTTCTCTTAGAAGTTGTCTTAATCATGAAGATTTATCACAGTCATGGAAAAGTAATTAGTACAGAGATCCAAGAAGTAGCATAATACTGTGACTGGACTGAACATGCTTGCTTCTGTAGGAATGCAGATGGCTTTAGACTTTAGAAAAGAGGTTGAATGCTGTAAACAGAGCTTAATGATCCATCCTAGTAGGATCTTGCAAACAAGTAGTGCTGAGAGCTCTGTGGATTGTGGGGGTGTGGCATAAGAGGTTTCAGAGGGACACAGTATTAGCAACTGAGCTACAGATTGTTCTTGTGGTGTTTTGCAAAGAATGTGACTGCCTTCTGCCATTGTCCTAAGTATTCCCCAGAGGCTAAATTGAAAAACAATGGACTAGTTTTTGTTTTGTTTTGTTGGTTTTTGTTTGGTGTTGTTTTCTGAGGGGATTCTAAAATAAGCTTCCATTGTGTGGTTCTTACTAATCACTCTTATGCAGGCCCACAATGAAAAAGGGATAGTGGGTAAAGAAAGCAATACAAAATGTTCAGTTTGAAGAGAAAAGAGCACCAGGAAATTTAGTATTGGAACCAAGGCTTGTGCTTAGGGGAACCCTTAGGACAAGACCCTGTTGAGCTAAACTTCCAACTTGTGAAAATACCTAATTAATTTTCTGCTCCTAAAAAGCAACAACAAATGAAGTCTTCTCTGAATGAGATTGAAGAATGTGAGGGGCAGGCTCCTTCCCAAGGAGGCAACTGAACATCTTGCCTGCTTGCAAGTGAAGGAGAGCCCTTGAGGCTAGGTGTGTAGCACTGGAGTCCCTGCCTGGAGGACCCAAGAGGTCACTGTATGAAGCTGTGAAAGTGAAGCCCAGATTGCATTGGAAACCCCAAGATATTAGAGATGTCAGAGCTGGGGTTTGGGGGTTCTGGTATATGCCAAAGAGAACTGCAGACAGGAAATAGAACCAGCCTAAGAAAGAAAAGTGTGTCACATGCAGTAAAGATGGAAAGGTGGAGCCATCTGAAATTTGCCATCGTACCTGAAGCTACAGGATTCATAGTTTGCCTTGGTTAGTTTCAGTCTTGCTTTGAAAGCTCAGTGTTTTCTCTTTATGCCTGATTTCTGGTTTTGAGAATGGTAATGTATATTCTGTGTTGCTGTATACTGGAAGCTTGTAATTATCTTCTTGATTTTACAGGACCTACAATTAAGTGTTCCTTGAGTCTCAGAAGAGATTTTGAACTCTAGATTTTTAAAATGTGTTGGGATGTCAAAGGTTAAGGAGACTTTTGAAGTTGGACCAAATACATTTTGTATTATGATGTGATCACAAACTATTGGAGTCCAGGGAGAATAATCTCTTGGCTTGAATGAGAATACTTTTCCCTTAGGCTCATACATTTAAATACTCGTTCCCCAGTTAGTGGAACTTTTTGGATAGGAGATAGAGTCTTACTGGAGCAGGTGTTCATTGAGGACTGGCTTTAAGATTTCAAAAGGCTTGCTGACACCAATCCTGATGTACCCTTCTCACTGCCACCATTGACTCAAAACCTCTAAATCAGTAATCTCAATTAAATGACTTCTTTTACAAGTTGCCTTGGTTGTGGTGTTTTATCACAACAATAGGAAAGTAACTAAGACAATCTTAAGTGGAAAGTGCTTGGGGGTGAGAAAAATATTTGTTTGCCCTGAAACTTTCTTCTTGGTTATATGCACTGAGTTTCATTTATTTAGCATCATTTTATGTTTAATTTTGGAATGTAGATTAAAATTAAGTATAGATTTAAACTGATTTATACAAAGTAGAAGAGAGTGGAGAAGTTCATTTAGGGAAAAAGAGACAAATCAACAAAGCTACCAGTAGACAGTTGAACTAAAGGTAGCCTTCACTTATTTGCGAATAGTTTTCAAAGCATGTTAATGTAAACTCAGAATATAAAATCAAGAAAAATCATTAATTTTTTGTGTTGTTCCAAATTTTTATGCTACAATGTAAAAGTATATTTGAAAATGGGGAGGTCAATCAGTGTGAGGATCAAAAAATATGATGTGCTCTGAAAGGAAGATGATAAAATCCAAAAGGTGTTGATCAAAACAGTAATAGAACATTCATATTATTTTGAAATGAATATCAAAATTTATTCCTCTGGAACAGTATTTGAGTGCCAGAGAAAAAGAAAAAGAGAAGAACAACTAAAAGCCAGCTAATGGTATCAGAAGTGGGTTTCCTGTGTAGCAAGGCTAGGGAAAGCATGAGAAAGGCTCAAAAAGAGTTTCAGTAGAAATTCTTAGTAAAAAGAGTCATTTGGAAAAAAATTTCTATAAAAAAATTTTACAACTTAGTAGTTTCCTAGCGTAATTATTATGTCATAAAGATTAATATATACATATATGTATATATGTATGTATATATAAAATAAGTATATATTTTTATATTTATTTATTTATTTATTTATTTATTTATTTATTTATTTATTCATTTATTTGTGGTGTCTGTGGATGTGGCCATGAAAGACATAACATGCATGTGCAGGTCAGAAGATACTTTACTGGTAGTCAGTTTTCTCCCTGACCATGTAGATCCTTAGGACCGCATTAATGGAGTCAGAATTAATAGCAAATACTTTAGTTCCTAAGCCATTTGACCATTACTGAAGTTTCTGTTTTTAGTGTGTACTTTTATTTTGAGAAATCAGCTTAAAAAAAGAAATTCTAGATGCCTTGCAGAATGAAAAGTTTATAATCTACCAATGAAGACCTCGTCTATTCTGGGTTTTGTTTTGTAATGCCCTGTGAGAACCGTACATCCATGCGTTCAGCATTTACTTAGAAATTGGAATAATAAATATGAACAACTAAAAAGAAAAGTGAGATGAGTTTTGATGCCGTTTCAATGCTTTCTGTGTATCGTTTGTTAGACTGCGCACATCTGGTGGATTCTGAGTATTACGATCACACAGCAAAGCCAGCCTGGGTAGTCAACATGAATATTCTTAAAAACTGTAAAAGAAATGCTTAATGACACCATTTTTAAAAGCTGCTTGCTAAATATTTTATGGCTGCTGGTTTAATACTAGTAACCATGGAAACTCACAAAGCTTTGTGATTGAATGGGATTTAAAATATCCATGTTAAAGCAGAAACACTCTGGCAGCTGTAAGAGTATTTACATTGGTTCAAATTCTGATTTGATGGTGCTATTTGGAGAATGTGACACATAGACATTAAAACTGAAGCATCTTCAGGAATGGCAAGATAGCTAAGCAGTAAAGGTGCTGGCTAGGCATGTTTAACTACCGAGTTATACTCCTGGAATCATGTAAACAAAATTAAAAAGAAAAACCTCAGACTAAAATATCTTTAGTCTTGAAGTTTTATATTTCTTTTTTTTGTGGGAGTGTGGGTGTGGGTGGGTGGTTGGGTGTGGGTGTGGTTGTACTTGCCTTTGTGTGTGCACATAGAGGGCAGATGTTGGGTATCTTTTCTCTGTTACTCTCCACCTTATCTATTTATTTTGTGAAAGATCTTTTTATTGAACATCAACTAACCACTTCACCTATGCTGAATGTCTAGGTTCCCCTTGGGACCCACCTATCTCTTTCTGTAACTACTCATTGTTCTGGTGTTAGAGATACATGTTGTAATGCTTAACTTCTACATAGTTGCTCAGGCTTGCCAGCAACTATGACCCATTAATTTGACCCATTAAGCCTTCTCATTAGCTAGTTTTAAAATTCTTAAAAAAACAACTATGTATTTTATAGATTTTTCAGTCTTGGTTGGTTTAATAAAGGCTTGAGAAAAACCTAAAATTCCAGATATTGCATAAGTACATGATACTCACATGCCGCTTTTGGTTTCAGAGGTAGACCTTTTGCTTTTCTTCTATCTTAAGCTAGCAGACAGTTTATTTCTTCAAAGCATGTTTTGAATTCAAAGTGGTTGAGTATTTAGATTCTTGTCCCAAATTCATCATGAACGCCGCATATTATTACCATTCTTTATAGAAATATGAATGCTTGTCAGGTTATCAGAAGTCATAGGTCTATTTTTATGTATTACAAGATTTTATTTAGCAGTTTGTTATTTATAATTTAATTCACATGATTTAACTATTTGACTCTAAAATTATTTAATTTTTAATGCTTGAGTATACATAAATTTAATGTTTTCTTTAATTTTACAATTAAAATTTTATAAGCTAATAAGTGTTCATAGCTTAAAATGTAAAATTGAAGAAAAGTTTCTTACTACGGTTTGCTCATTACTAGGAAGAGTTTCTCAGAATACAGGTGTTTGGACTCTCATCGACTGCTGCTATTCTTATGTTCATGTCTAAATGACTCTCTTGGGTTTGTCTGTGGCAGTTTTGGTACAGTTTGCCTTAGTATATGGTTCAAATAAAGGTGGCTTATAGAAGTTAGAACTGTATTTCTCTCTCATGGAGTAGACTAATCGTCCAAGAAGTTATGGAGATCTTCTCTATGACGAAACACAGAAGCTCAGAGACACATGGATGTAGGAAAGTGCTTTGGCTGGCTGTGCCTGATAGATGGCATATCAAATCAGCACATGTTCCCTTAGAACTTAGTCATGTGGCCATACGAAACAGTAAGTGAAAAGGGCAAGATGGCTGTGCCTGATGGTCTACTCTGGCTGTAAAACAGTGAGTGAGAAATTAAGTAGGATGGGCTAGCAGTCTTGCACTCCATACTTAGCTTTGCTCTTGCAGATATTCTCTCTAGGTTTAATTTATAAATTTAGATTAAAAATCTCTGTACCCCTCAAATCTCACATCTTGCTCCCCTCCCCCTTATACTTATTTTTAGTTCTGGGTTGCTATGTGTTCAAGACTCTGACCCATTTTTACTAATCAAATATTGCTTACAGGTATTTTAGGTAGCTTACATTTCCCCTTCTATACAACATTTTTGCTTTTTTTTCTAGAGATAAAACTGTCCTTCACTTTTTCACTTACGGATTTTCTCATCTAGAATCAATTTATCTCAAAATGGTTCATACAAAATA
Source organism: Grammomys surdaster (assembly GCF_004785775.1). Taxonomy (NCBI): domain Eukaryota; kingdom Metazoa; phylum Chordata; class Mammalia; order Rodentia; family Muridae; genus Grammomys; species Grammomys surdaster. Next base: position 5,960,037 of record NW_021604576.1, on the reverse strand, counting down.
TAAAAGTCTCTCAAAACCAGCATGTCCAAATATATGTCCGTACTTCTCCCCCTCCCCCCTAAAATCAGTGCCCTGAGGGCCCGGCCTTAAGACTGTTCTTTGTGCTCTGTGCTCTCAGGGATCCTTTAGAACCACTTGGGATTTCCTGCCTGTCTCCTGTGAAGGGTCCCTGTCGCGAGCAGGGTCTCTTATCTATTATGAGCAAGGGGTTTGAATCCCCCGCAGGGAGAGGAGCGACAGGTCCTGCTCCACCCAGGGATCCTATACTGGATTTGACTGTGAGATCATCAGCTCCTCGAGAGGGAAGAGAGTATGCCAAGAGACAGAGAGTTTGTGGAATTCGGTTACTTCTTTAATGATAATGCACAGCAAGCAAACACAAACACAAATGCTAAGGCTATTGCTACAACAAGATGTTGTTACATTTCCTATAGGTTGCCTCTAACAATATGCACAATTATCACACATAATAAGTTGTTAATTTTCAAAGAAATTAGCATAGCAATAAGCACACCATTCATTTATGGATTATACGACCTGAGTCCTTATGTTGGTTTTGGGTTACAGGTCTGGAGTCCGGTATGGGGGGGTCAGGCTGTGGCTTCCAGATAATTTGACCTCATAGGGTGCTTGACCACGAAGAAGCTGGAGGCATTGGTCTCTCGGTTTGAAGTCTGAGCTTGGCCATGAAGTTGGAGGCACAGGTCTCTCAGTTAACTCTTTGATGACCGAGTGCTGAGGAGTCTTTGTCTGGAGGATCACATTGGCCAGTCATGGCTACAAGTGTGATGAAGTGCTCCGGACGGGCTCCTCTTTTATGCTGAATTTGGAGTTACTGATGACGTACATGGCAGATAACCACTTGTGTCTGGTTATCTCAGCATAGCTTCATGTCCAGACTTGCCTTTACAAGTACCAGACATGTCTTTACAAGTTTCCTATTACAAAATGGAGTTGGTCCTGTTTAAGGGCCTGTTCCTTATAGTCCCCCAGTTTTGCTTGGGAAGATCATTTGGCAAATGCCTTCTTTTCCTTTCAACAAGTCAGTCATGAAAGAAGAAAGACATTTTCAACAGCTTTTTCATTTCATTAAGGCCAGAAGGACCAGGGCAGTGGTAAAACAGTGTAGACCCTCGGGAAGTTTTGATCTCTAACCCTCTTGCCTCCATCTCATAGAAAAGTCTAGATTTTACAGAAGCTGAGACTTCTCTTTAATGATAAATTCATTTTCAAAACACCAAGGTACATACTTGTGAAGTCTTCAGTCAGATGTTCTACATCTGGTCACATGAGAGAGGTCCCTGCTTTTCCTAATCCACAGGAAGAGGTCCTTGAATCACATTTTAGTTTTTGCTGGCTCAAGTGAGCTGTGTGCCATACAAATGATAAGTAGGACTCCATGAGATAAGAAGTGATTAAATGGAATTAGTATACTTCCACAGGCCTAATCAATCACTTTATGTGAGAAACTCACTTGGATCAGACTGACAAGAACTACAGTAGCTGCAATTTGCTCAGTAGTACTGCAAATGGTTCAAAAGTGTTATTTTTCAGGGGCAGTACAATTGTCTAAGTGACTTTTTTTTGCATTTACTTTCTTAATCATAAAGTGTTAAACCTCTGGATCTCAACATCACAGGTTTCTAGAATGACTTTTGCACCCACAGTGATGTTATACTTATTATTTTTAATGGAGCTTCTTTCACAATTTGAAGTAACTACTTAGTGTGCTTTTATCGTGTCTAAAGATTTTATACTGGTCTTATCCTGAGGTTTTTATAAATGAACTGGTATCATTTTAAGTGACTTTGTTTTGTGTGTTCTAAGCAAGAGTATAAGAAAATATGATTTTAATGTAAAATATTAAGACAAACTTTACACAAATAGTTATTTAGAACTTAAGAAGAACAAAAACAACAAAACAAAATGTGTTATGGGGGCTACATGACCGTGCTAATGACATCTCTGTGGGTACCTATGTAATTATTTTACACAGTGGTGTGACCTGTCAGCACAGCAGGTTTGACACAGAGAATGTAGTGACCAATGTTATTTAAGATCTGCTTTCAGCTGGGTGCTGATTGCTGAGCAGAGAGAGCCACTTGTCCACTGGCAAGCACTCTATCTCATTAATGCCAGGAAGACTGTGACACCAGCAGAAAGAAATGTGGAAAGAATGTTGCTAAGCAGCAAACCAACACCCAGCATCTATTCAAAAATATAAATAAATCAGTATAACATCTATTCTAACATATTAGGGGAAGCACAGAGGCCTTCAAGGACAGCTAGAGTCGATTTCAATTCTGTCACTTCTGTCTTATTAGTTATTTGAGATACTATTCTGGTTGCATATTTTGAAATACTTCATATACTGTACTAATTTGTGAGGTAAATTTAATACAATCCTTTCAGCCTTGTTTGGAAGTATTATGCGTCTTCACAATTCAAAATGAAGAAGACGGATAATAATAGTAAATTACAGACAGGTGCCATTAATGCTAGCTGGTCATTGATGCAGCTTCTGACATCATGTGGCTTTACCCCACATGTGGCTGTCTACCTCAGTAATACAATGGAACCGTAAGTTCAGGTTAGATGTGTATAAAACCCATTGACTTTTGTTAATGGGTCTGTAAGGCAGACTGACAAATCCTTGCTTGCTCTGCTGAGGATAAGGTTCAAGCATATAACAAACAGTTTAAACAAATATGCTACTTAGCTAAAGAGCAGAATTCACAGGAGCCACACAGCAGCTGTCAGTTCACTCCTACACAGAACAGTAACTGTTGGTGGAAGGTGGTGTGTTGACTGCATTAGCTTTTCAGGGTTTTGAAAACGTAATTGCCTAGGCCATAAGGAGTCCTCAGGACATCCAGTCGCACCAACACAGTGTTCAGAAAATGTCTAAAATCTCCATTGCTTTCCAGGAGCATCTTTGGTCTCCATAAGTGTTCAGATAACCACATGTCAGGTTCTAAAACTGAATATCTCATTCAGTTTTGACATTTTGATACTGAGATTATAAAATTATAATGCCTAACATTAGACTTAATCTCAAATAAGATTCTTAAATCTTTAACTTTAACTTCAAAAAACTGGAGCTTTTCCTGATGGTCAGTCTCCACAAAGTTTAGCATCAGAGTTTTCAGAAAGGAAGATTAGAAATACTTATCCAGGTTTTATTATTTACATATCAATTTGAGAAAAAAATTTGTCTTTCTAATATTGACTCATCCAGTCTGTGGACAAATCTTGTATCTACATTTATCTAAATGCTACAAACTTCTCTCAGTGGAGTGAAGAGTTTTCTAAAAGCAAGACTTACACATCATTATTGGGATTCTAGGAGTTTAATCCAGTACTGCTACTACAAGTGATATCTTTAAATATGATATTTTATTTATAATTGCTGCTACAGAGAAATGGAATTGATTTTGTTTTTTTCTAGAAAATTCATATCTAGCATTTGATAAATGCAGTGATTCAAATTATTTTTAATTGTCTAGGTTTTACCTAGGGATACGCAATTTTGTATACGATATTGAAATTTTATTTTTCCAACTCTTACATCCTTTCTTTCTAACATTATTAATATGTGAGATTTTAATGTTGGAAAAATATTTCTTTTCCAGGCAGGATAGAGAAAAGTATCTCCCTGGATGTACTTTCTATTTTCTACCATCTATGAACTTAGAAAAAAGTTAAAGTAAAATTTTAATTATAACTTTGCTAGATAGTGGGCCCTTTGAAATTCATCTGTAAAGATAAACCTTTGGTTTAGATGGTATAGAAGATTATTTCCAGATCTATCATTTTACACCTCCCTTATTTGTATAGATTAAGACAAAAATCTTTCTACCAGTTGCATTTGAATCTAGGGCCTGAGTGCTGCTGTCCATGTGCAGGTATGAGCACAGAAGCTTCACCTTTTCCATGTGATATAGGCTTGAGTTCAGCTCAAATATTAGACACAAGTGGTTAAACATGCCTGATCATGCTGCTTATAGCTAATCCAAGTCTCTAGACTGATAATTTGACTAACTTCACACTAATGAATATGCTTTTTAAAATGGATAGAGATTACAGGAAAACATAAGCTTTGTTCAATGTGTATACACCTTAAAAACATGAGTCTTTGCAACTGGTGAGATAGGTCACTATGTAAAGCACTTGTCAGGCAAGGGTGAGGACTTATGTTCAAAATCCCAGAATTCATGTAAAAAGATGACTTGTCTACAATTCCAGCTCTTACAGCTAGATGAGAAACAAAGGTGAGAGAATCCTTGATAGCTTGAGTGACCGATACCCTGGTATACACAGTGGCAAACTATAGACTGCCTCAAACGAAGTGAAAAGTGCAGAACTGATACCCAGAGTTTTCCTGTGATGTACATATGCACAGTACAGTGTGCACATGCCCATGTTCTTTTCCCTGCTGTGTGTGTATCTGAGAAGGGGTTGATTCTTTAAAAATACAGGCTTCTTCTTCTACATGATGTATTTACAATGTTACTGATTCCTATGGATGTTCTTTGCTCTTTGTTCTTCAAATCTTCAAACTTATTAGAGAGCATTTATTATATACATGTATGTATATGATAAGCTCTTGCATCTGTGCTTTTATCACCAGAATATACCATTGTTGTTTGACTTTAAAGATGTTTTATGAAACACAATTTGTTCAAATCTTTGAACAAATAATGAAGAAAATGAACATTTCAAAAATAATAGTTGTATTTATATCATAAACATGTTACCATCTTTTAATAACATTTTGCTAATTTACTGGTGTCTTTCAAAGAGTTTGCAGTATTCCTTTAACTTTTCAACTTTCCTAAATGAAAATTAATTAACTTAGTCCATTCACACCATATTAATTTATTACCTTCTATTTCTTTTCAATTGACATTTTAAAATGTGATTGAAGTCCTTTAATATATGATTACTATGTGTATGTTTTTCATGCTTCATATTACAATCAATATTTTTTTCCAGAGGAAACTTATGAATATAATTTCTGGTGCATTCTGGAGGGTCCCTTCAATCTCCTACTTCCCAAGGTTGCCTGTTTCCGTTCTTTCTGCTGGCTCTCAGGGCTTTAGCTCTTTTTCCTCACCCAATAGCAGATCAGGTTCCCCTCTTCCCCCTACCCTGTCCACTTTTTCTCTCTGATCCCTCCTTACCTCCCGACTTGTGATTGCTTTCTTCTCCCTCACAAGTGGCACTGAGACATCATTACTTGGGCCATTCAGTTTGTTGACCTTTTTAAGTTCTGTGGACTGTATCTTGGGTATTCTGTACTTTTTATTGACTAATATCTACTTATTAGTGAGTACATAACAAGTATGTCCTTTGGGGTCTGAGTAATCTCACTTAGGGTGATATTTTCTAGTTCCATCCATTTGCCGGCAAAATTCAGGATATCCTCATTCTTAATAGCTGAGTAGTATTCCATTGTGTAAACGAACCACATTTTCTGTATCCATTCGTCTGTCATGAGACATCTGGGTTGTTTCCACCTTCTGGCTATCACAAATGAGGCCCCTATGAACATAGTGGAACATGTGCCCCTGTGGTATGGTGGCACATCTTTTGGGTATATTCCCAAGAGTGGTATTGCTTGGTCTTCAGGTAGATCTAGTTCTAATTTTCTGGGGAACCTCCAGATTGATTTCTAGAGCAGTTGTACCAGTTTGTAATCCCACCAGCAATGAAGGAGTGTTCCTCTTTCTCCACATCCTTGCCAACATGTGATGTTGCCTGAGGTTTTGATCTTAGCCATTTTGATTGGTGTAAGGTGGAATCACAGCATCGTTTTGATTTGCATTTCTTTGTTCACTAAGGACTTTGAATATTTCTTTAGGTGTTTCTCAGCTATTCAATATTCCTCTGTTGTGAATTCTCAGTTTAGTTCTATACCTCGTTTTTTGATTGGGTTGTTTGGTTTGTTGGTGGTCAGCTTCTTCAGTTCTTTATATATTTTGGGTATTAGCCCTCTCTATTGGATGTGGGGTTAGTGAAGATTTTTCCCAATCTGTAGGTTGCTGATTTGTCTTATTGGCTATTTCTTTTGCCTATAGAAGATTTCCAGTGTCATGAGATTGATTTATCAATTCTTGACCTTGTGCCATTGGAGTTCTGTTTAGAAAATTTCCCCCTGTGCCAATGAGTTTGAGGTTTTTTCCTACTTTCTCTTCTATTAGATTCAGTGTATCTGGTTTCATGTTGAGATCCTTGACCCACTTAGACTTGAGCTTTGTGCAAGATGACAAATATGTGTCTATTTTCATTTTTCTATATATCGGCAGACAGTTAGACTAGCACCATGTGTTGAAGATACTTTCTTTTTTCCATTGTATATGTTTGACTTCATTGTCAAAGATCAAGTGCCCATAAGTGTATGGTTTTATTTCTGAGTCTTCAATTCTATTCCATTGATCAACGTGTCTGTCTCTGTACCAATACCAGGCAGTTTTTATTACTATTGCTCAGTAGAAAAGCTTTAGATAGAGGGATGGCGATTCCCCCAGCCATTATTTTATTGTTAAGTATTGTTTTCACTATTCTGTTTTTTTTCCCTTTCTAGATGAATTTGAGAATTGCTCTTTCCATGTCTTTGAAGAATTGTGTTGGAATTTTGATGGGGATTGCATTGAACCTGTAGATTGCTTTTGGTAGGATGCCCATTTTTGCTATATTAATTCTGCCAATGCATGAGCATGGGAAATCTCTCCATTTTCTGATTTCTTTCTTGAAAGACTTGAAGTTATTGTTGTACAGATCTTTCACTTGTTTGCTTAGAGTTACCCCAAGATATTTTATATTTTTTGTTGCTATTGTTAAGGGAGTTGTTTCCCTAATTTCTTTCTCAGCCTGTTTATCATTTGTATAAAGGAAGGCTACTCATTTATTTTAATTAATTTTATCTGGCCACATTGCTGAAGTTGTTTTTCAGCTGGAGAAGTTCTGTGGTAGGCATATCATTGAGGGAGAAGTTTTTCATTCTTCTGTCCACCCTTCAGTTCTTTCCTACGGCCTTGGTAAAATCAGAAGGGAAGAGTTGAGAATGTCTCTGAGTGATTTTTCAGTAGATCATCTCATGCTCCCCTCAGCTTATACTCTTCTTTCTTGGAAACAGAAGGCATCAGACTTTCTCAGCTGGTCCTGTAACCTGAGGGTTCTTGTATATTTAAGCTCTGCTATACTTCTGAAGACTGCTTAGATCTTTCTGGCTATTAGATGGTGGGTGATATTCTTTCCAGCTTTTTGTTTGTTTAGCAGACTGAAAATGAGTTGTGAGTAGAATAAAATAAATTATGTGTGAAAATAGCTGAGCTCAAAGTACAGTATAAATTATAGTGAAATAAAATGGGGATAATTCTGAAACCAGGTTTCAGTTATCCAAATGCTAACCTTCTCAAATACTGTTCGTTGAGCAATGTGAATATTATAAACTGGTTTGTATTAAATACAGCAACATTGAATATTTAAAATGATGCTATTAGGAAATGTGAGGGAATTCTTTAAATTATGGGATTATATTTACTAAAAATGCAAATTATTGAATTAATGTTAGCCCATAAGAGAAAGGGGTATAATTCCCCTGTTAGGCATTTATTTTGTAAATGATTTCTAAGGACTTGTAAATCAGATCCTATACAAAGACATTATTTATTGCTTGCATTTGGATGTTTCAGTTGCACTTAACAAAAATTAAGTTTTAATCAGCTGAAATAGAAAAATGAATGAAGCATAGTAAATAAAGCCAGTAAGTTTGAGTGAAAGTTTCATAGTATTTCAATCTCTAGAAAGTATCTCCTGGTGGAATTACTGTTCTCCAAGGGGATACAGTATGTTTTCCTAATTTAAATTAAACTTTGGGCTCTTTCCTGCAAACATCAGTGAGTTCAAACTTTCTTAGATTAAAAATAATCTGCAAATGACTTTTAGAGATGTCTGGGAAGCAGATAAATGGATACTAATGAGATAGTTCTTAAAACTGATTCTACATAGTTTTGAGTACCCAGTAGATAGAAGATATTCAGAACCAAACTAGACACACCAGGGATTAATATTGCAAGGATGATAGATAGATTAAAACATGGCAAAAATATGACAATAATTTTTTAAAATAATTTTTAAATATGTGTTGTAAAACTCTTGAAGGTTCTTTTTTTAATAAAACAAGTTGGAAGTTTAGTATTCTAAAACATAAAAAGTCGTTCAAGATTTAAGATGCTATTTGTGCCTTTAATTCAGCTTTCCTACTGTTTTCTTTTGTTGAAAATAGATTATTTTCTTATGTAACATATCCTGATTATAATTTCACCTCCCTCCACTCCTCCAAATTCATTCCCACCTTTGCTCCTACCCAGATCCATTCCATTTCTCTCTCTCATTAGAAAAGAATAGGCTTCTAAGAGATCATAACCAAGCATAACAAAATAAAATATAATAAGTTGGAGCAAAACATTTCATATGAAAGTAGGATGTAGCAACCCAACTGGAAGAAAAGTGTCCCAAGAGCAAGCAAGAGTCACATTCTTGTAGTAGAGACTCCTATAAAAATGCTAAGCTTGTAGCTATAGTATATACGCGGAGAACCTGATATAGAACCATGTAGGCACTAAGCTCACTGGTTCAGTCTCTGTGAGCTTATATGTGTTTTCTTAGTTGGTTCAGAGGCCCTTGTTTTTCCAGTGTCCTCCATCTTGTCTGGCTCTTACAATTGTTCTGCCTCCTCTACCTCAGGATTCTCTGAAATTTTTGATGGAGGTCTTCAATTTAGATTCTCTTTCCACATAATATCTGGCTGTGGATGTCGGTATCTCTTCCCATCTGCTGCTTGAAAAAAATCTTTCTGATGATTACTGATTAAGGCACTGATCTATGAGTATAACAAACTATCATTAGGAATAATTTTATTGATTTTGGTTTGTTTGTTTGTTTATTGTTTGTGCAAGACTAGTTGTGATTGGTTTTTACTCTAGGACTCTGGACTATCCAGCCTTTGGTTATTCATTACCTAAGCAGTGTCATGGGTCATGGAGTGGGCTTTCAATCAAATCAGACATTGGTTAGTTACTGCCACAAGTTCTATGTCACCATTCTCCTAGCATATTTTGTAAGTAGGACAGATTGTATTCGGGGTTCTGTGACTTGGTTGGGTTTACTTTCCTTTTTCAGAAACCTGTAAAGTACCTTTCCAGACCAAAGAGACAGGAACACAGGGATGAAGTTTCCATGTAGGCACCAGCTTTACTTTTCCATGTCCAAGGATGTTCTCCTGGCCAATGGGGCCCATCTGTCAGTCTGCAGAGAGCAACCTTTTGTCTTAGCAACAGACTGGATTGTTGAAGGATTTCTATGGGATTTCCTTTGGCCAACAACTCAATTGAATGCAACTCATATGTGCCCCTAGAAGCCTTGCCTGGCTACAAAAGATGGTGAGTTGAAACTCTGTATCTCCTTTTCTTGGCATCTTCATTAGAAACACCTTCATAAATTATAAAAAGTTTCTATTGCACTTGTTTCCATACAATTCCAAAATGCCACCCCTCCCCAATTCCAGCCATCCCTTCCTGCATTCTCTTTCTTTTACTTGCCTCCCCCAACACTTGGTCTCTCCTGCTATCTTGCCCATGCACCCCCAGTCCACCTGTAAAATATACTCTATTTCCCCTTCCATGGGAGATCCCCATGTCCCCCACAGACTCCTTCTCTTTATGTAACCTCTATGGTTCTACAGATTATAGCTTGATTATCGTTTACTTAGTATATCATATCCCATTAAAAGTGAATACAATGGGTCTAGGTTTCCTCAGTCATAATTTTTTTCTAGTTTCATTTGTATACAAACCTCATGATGTCTTTTTTAACAGCGTGGATAATATTTCATTGTGTAAATGTGCCATATTTCCTTTATTTATTCTTCTGTTTAAGGATATCTATATTGTTTCCAGTTTCTGGTTATCATGAATAAAGCCTCAAAGAACATGGTAGAGCAAATGTCCTTGTGGTAGGATGGAGCATCCATTGGGTATATGCCCAAGAATGATATAACTGGATGTTGAGGTAGTTCAATTTCCAGCTTCCTGGGGAGGTACCACACTGAATGCCACAGTGGCTTTATGAGTTTACACTTTCACCAGCAGTAGAGGGGTGTTCCCTTTGCTCTATATCTTTATCAGAATGAACTATTACTTGGGTTATTGATCTTAGCCATTATGACATGTGTGAGATGGATTCTCAGTGTAGTTTCCATTTGCATTTTCATGATGGCTAAGGATGTTGAACATTTTTGAATATGTGTCCTGAATACAAGATTTCTCTTTTGAAAATCTGTATTAAATCTGTATACCATTTTAAAATTAGATTACTTGATTTCTTAATGTCTAGTCTTTTGAGTTATTTCATTAGTATGAATATTAGTCCTCTATCAGATGTGAAGTTAGTAAAAATCTTTTCCCAGTCTATAGGCTAGCACTTTGACAGTGTGTTTTGCCTTACAGAAGTGTTTCATTTTCATGATATCCCATTTATTGATTGTTTATCTTGATAACTGTGCTGTTGGTGTTCTGTTCAGAAAGTTCTCTTTTCTCATTGTGTTCAAGGCAATTGCCACTTTCTCTTCTGTTAGGTTCAGTGTATGTGGTTTTATGTTAAGGTCCTTAATCCATGTGGACTTGAGTTTCAGTAGCATGATTAATATTGATCTATTTGCACTTTTCTTCATACAGACATCCAGTTTGACCAGCACCATTTGATAAATATGATTATTATTTCCAGTATGTATTTCTGGCTTTTCAGATGTCACATGCTCATATTTGTTTGGGTTTATGACTGGGTTGTCAATTTGATTCCATTGATCAGTATGTATTTTTTTTGATATTTTTTATTTTTTATTTTATTTTTTATTGGATATTTTATTTACATTTCATATGTTATCCCCTTACCCCATCCCCGACCCACCCGGGAACCCCCCATCCCCTTACCCCTCCTCCTTCTTCTCCGTGGATGTAACCCCCACCTACCCCCCCACTCCCACTTCCCCACCCTCAAAATTCCCACCCCCTAGGGCGTCCAGCCTTCATGAGGTCAAGGATCTCATCTTCCACCTGTGCCCGGCAGGGCCCTCCACTCTTACATATTCAGCTGAAGCCCTGGATCCCTCCATAAGAGCTCCCAGGCTGGTGGTTAGGACCCTGCCTTACAGAAACTTTGCAATTTTATAAAGTCCCATTTGTCAATTCTTGATCTTAGAGCATAGGCCATTGGTGTTCTGTTCAGGAACTTTTCCCCTGTGCCCAAGTATTCGAGGGTCTTCCCCACCTTCTCTTCTATTAGTTTCAGTGTATCTGGTTTTATGTGGAGGTCCTTTATCCACTTAGACTTGAGCTTTGTACAAGGAGATAAGAATGGATCAATTTTCATTCTTCTACATGTTGTCCTCCAGTTGAACCAGCACCATTTGTTGAAAATGCTGTCCTTTTTCCACTGGACAGTTTTAGCTCCTTTGTCAAGGATCAAGTGACCATAGGAGTGTGGGTTCATTTCTGGGTCTTCAATTCTATTCCATTGATCTTCCTGCCTGTCTCTGTACCAATACCAGGTAGTTGTTATTACTATTGCTCTGTAGTACAGCTTGAGGTCAGGAATGGTGATTCCTCCAGAAGTTCTTTTATTGTTGAGAATAGTTTTCGCTATCCTGGGTTTTTTGTTATTCCATATGAATTTGAGAATTTCCTTTTCTAACTCTGTGAAGAACTGAGTTGTGATTTTAATGGGGATTGCATTGAATCTGTAGATTGCTTTTGGCAAGATGGCCATTTTTATTATATTAATCCTGCCAATCCATGAGCATGGGAGATCTTTCCATCTTCTGAGATCTTCTTCGATTTCTTTCTTCAGGGACTTGAAGTTCTTGTCGTACAGGTCTTTCACTTGCTTGGTTAGATTCACACCAAGGTATTTCATATTATTTGCAACTATTGTGAAGGGTGTCATTTCCCTAATTTCTTTTTCAGTCTTTTTATCTTTCATGTAGAGGAAGGCTACTGATTTGTTTGAGTTGATTTTATAACCAGCCACTTTGCTGAAGTTGTTTATCAGGTTTAGGAGTTCTCTGGTGGAAGTTTGGGGGTCACTTAAGTATACTATCATATCATCTGCAAATAGCGATATTTTGACTTCTTCCTTTCCTATTTGTATCCCTTTGACTTCTTTTTGTTGTCTAATTGCTCTGGCTAGGACTTCCAGTACTATATTGAATAGGTAGGGGGAGAGTGGGCAGCCTTGTCTAGTCCCTGATCTTAGTGGGATTGCTTCAAGTTTCTCTCCAATTAGTTTGATGTTGGCTACTGGTTTGCTGTAAATTGCTTTTACTATGTTTAGGTAGGGGCCTTGAATTCCTGATCTTTCCAAGACTTTTATCATGAAGGGATGTTGAATTTTGTCAAATGCTTTCTCAGCATCTAGTGGATGATCATGTGGCTTTTTTTCTTTGAGTTTGTTTATATAGTGGATTACATTGATGGATTTCTGAATATTGAACCATCCCTGCATTCCTGGGATAAAACCTACTTGATCATGATGGATGATTGTTTTGATGTGTTCTTGGATTCGGTTTGCTAGAATTTTATTGAGTATTTTTGCATCGATGTTCATAAGGGAGATTGGTCTGAAGTTCTCTTTCTTTGTCAGGTCTTTGTGGGATTTGGGTATGAGTATAATTGTAGCTTCATAGAACGAATTGGGTAGTGCTCCTTCTGTTTCTATTTTGTGGAATAGTTTGAAGAGAATTGGTATTAGGTCTTCTTTGAAGGTCTGATAGAATTCTGCACTAAAGCCATCTGGTCCTGGGCTTTTTTTGGTGGGGAGACTTTTAATGACTGCTGCTATTTCCTTAGGGCTTATGGGACTGTTTAGATTGTTTATCTGCTCCTGATTTAACTTTGGTAGCTGGTATCTACCAGCTTGGTATCTTCCTGGTCTAGGAAGTTGTCCATTTCATTCAGGTATTCCAGTTTTTTGAGTATAGGCCTTTGTAGTAGGATCTGATGATTTTTTGAATTTCTTCAGTTTCTGTTGTTATGTCTCCCTTTTCAGTTCTGATTTTATTAATTTGGATACTCTCTCTGTGCCCTCTGATTAATCTGGCTAAGTGTTTATCTATCTTGTTGATTTTCTCAAAGAACCAGCTCCTGGTTTTGTTGATATTTTGTATTGTTCTTTCTGTTTCTATTTGGTTGATTTCAGCCCTGAGTTTGATTATTTCCTGCCTTCTACTCCTCTTGGGTGTATTTGCTTCTTTTTGTTCTAGAGCTTTTAGTTGTGCTCTCAAGTTGTTAGTGTATGCTCTCTCCAGTTTCTTTTTGTAGGCACTTAGAGCCATGAGTTTTCCTCTTAGCACTGCCTTCATGGAGTCCCACAAGTTTTGTTATGATGTGTCCTCCATTTCATTAAATTCTAAAAAGTCTTTAATTTCTTTCTTTATTTCTTCCTTGACCAAGTCATCATTGAGTAGTGAATTGTTCAGTTTCCATGTGCATGTGGGTTTTCCATTGGTTTTGTCATTATTAAAGACCAGTATTAGTCTGTGGTGATCTGATAAGATACAAGGGATTCTTTCAATCTTTTTGTATCTGTAGAGGCCTGTTTTGTGACAAGTTATATGGTCTATTTTTGAGAAGTATCATGAGGTACTGAGAAAGAGGTATATTCTTTTGTTTTAGGATGAAATGTTCTATAGATATCTGTTAAATCCATTTGGCTCAAAACTTCTGTTAATTTCAAAGTGTCTCAGTTTAGTTTCTGTTTCCATGGTCTGTCCATTGATGACAGTAGGGTGTTGAAATCCCCCACTATTATTGTGTGAGGTATAATGTGTGTTTTGAGCTTTAGTAAAGTTTCTTTTATGTATGTAGGTGCCCTTGCATTTGGAGTATAAATGTTCAGAATTGAGAGTTCACCTTGGTAGATTTTTCCTTTGATGAGTATGAAGTGTCCTTCCTTATCTTTTTAGATTACTTTTGGTTGAAAGTCGATTTTATTTGATATTAGAATGGCTACTCCAGCTTGTTTCTTGGGACCATTTCTTGGAAAATTGTTTTCCATCCTTTTATTCTGAGGTAGTGTCTGTGTTTGTCACTGAGGTGCATTTCCTATATGCAGCAAAATTCTGAGTCCTGTTTGTGTATCCAGTCTGATAGTCTGCGTCTTTTTATTGGGGATTTGAGTCCATTGATGTTAAGAGATATTAAGGAAAAATGATTGTGGCTTCCTGTTATTTTTGTTATTAGAGGTAGAATTATGTTTTTATAGCTATCTTCTTTTGGAGTTATTAGAAAATTACTTCCTTGCTTTTTCTAGGTTGTAGTTTCCCTCCTTGTGTTAGTGTTTTCCATCATTTATCCTTTGAAGTGCTGGGTTTGTTAGAAGATATTGTGCAAATTTGGTTTTGTCATGTTATATCTTGGTTTCATCATCTGTAGTGATTGAGAGTTTTACTGGGTATAGTAGTCTGGGCTGGCAATTGTGTTCTCTTAGGGTCTGTATGATGTCAGTCCAGGCTCTTCTGGCTTTTATAGTCTCTGGTGAGAAGTCTGGTGTAATTCTTACAGGTCTGCCTTTATATGTTACTTGACCTTTTTCCCTTACTGCTTTTAGTATTTTTTCTTTGTTCTGTGCATCTGATGTTTTGATTATTATGTGATGTGAGGTATTTCTTTTCTGGTCTAGTCTATTTGGTGTTGTGTTGGATTCTTGTATGTTTATGGGCATCTTCTTCTTTAGGTTAGGGAAGTTTTCCTCAATAATTTTGTTGAAGATATTTACTGGCCCTTTAAGTTGGGAATCTTCATTCTCATCTATACCTATTATCCTTACGTTTGGTCTTCTCATTGTGTCCTGGATTTCCTGGATGTTTTGAGTTAGGAGTTTTTTGCATTTTGCATTTTCTTTGACAACTGTGTCAATATTTTCTAACGTATCTTCTGCATTTGAGATTCTCTCTTCTATCACTTGTATTCGGTTGGTGATGCTTGCGTCTATGACTCCTGACCTCTTTCTTAAGTTTTCTATGTCCATGGTTGTCTCCCTTTGAGCTTTCTGTATTGTTTCTATTTCCATTTTGAGATCCTGAATGTTTTTGTTTAATTCCTTCTTTGTGTTTTCTTGCATTTCCTTAAGGGATTTCTGTGATTCCTCTTTAAGGGCTTCTATCTGTTTACTTGTACTCTCCTCTATTTCTTTAAGGGAGTTACTTAATTCCTTCTTATAATCCTCTATCATCATCATGAGAAGTGATTTTAATTCTGAATCCTGCTTTTCAGGTGTGATGGGGTGTTCAGGGCTTGCTATATTGGGAGAACTGGGTACTGATGATGCCAAGAAACTTTGGTTTCTGTTGCTTATGTTCTTGCGCTTGCCTTTCGCCATCTGGTTAACTCTAGTGTTGCCTGCCCTCACTGTGTAAGACTGGAGCCTGTATTTCCAGTTATCTTGCTTGTTGCAGAGCTCCTCAGAGTCCAGATGTCTCTGTAGTCTTATGATCCTAATCTTGGTGTCTGCTGCTCTGAGTGCAGTTGCTCCTCTAGGATGACTCAGGAGTCAGTATCTCCACAGGACAGGAGTAGATCAACTCAGTGTCAGCTGCTCTGAGTACATTGGCTCCTCGGCTGCTCTGAGTGCATTGGCTCCTCGGCTGCTCTGAATGCAGTGGCTCCTCTAGGATGACTCAGGAGTCAGTATCTGATCAGTATGTATCTTTTATGGTAACACCATGCAGTTTTTATTATTATTTCTCTGTAGTATAACCTGAAATTGGGAATGGTGATAACTCCAGCAGTTCTTTTATGGTTCAGGATTATTTTAGCTATCCTGTTTGTTTGTTTGTTTTGTTTTTCCATGTGAAGATGAGAATTGTTCATAAAAGGTCTATAAAGGATTGTGTTAAAATTTTGATTGGCTTGCATTGAATCTGTAGATTGCTTTTGATAGTATGACTATTTTTACTATGTTAATCCTATCAACCCATGAGCATGGGAGATCTTTATATCTTCCTATATCTTCTTCAATTTCTTTATTCAAAGACTTGGAATTGTACTATAGAAGCCTCTCACTTGCTAGGTTAGAATTATCTCATGATAGTTCATATTTTTTTGTGGCTATTGTGAAAGATATTGTTTCCCTGATTTATATTGATATTCCTTTGTCATTTGCAATTAGGTGCTACTGATTATTTTGAGTTAATACTCTATCCAGCCACTCCCAGAATGTGTTTATCAGCTAGCTTTTTTTGAAAATTCTTTTATTGAAAATGGTGCTCAGAACTAGGAACTTGAAGATTTGAATTATTTTAAAGGCCATCAAGTTCAATTTTCTCATTTTCCAGTTTGAGTAAAAGTTGAGAGATGTTAAGGGACTTGACAAAGTCCTGATGTAGCCAACAGATGAGGAGACCTGGAAGAACACACAATTTCTGTGACTGTAAGCTTGTACTACTTTTCAGAATTCTACATTTATTCTTTTAAAAAAAAGGAAAATATCTGGTGTTGTAATGGGTATGTGAGGTCATTTGTTAGTATCCCATAGAATCTAGATGCAATAAACTCTTTGGAAATGTTCTATAGCAATTTACCCAAACACAGATTGTGGGCACATGCAGATGCTTGTAAATGTAACTGTCAACTTAAAGTGTATGCTCAACTTTTCTTTTTCTTTTCAAAGACATTTTCAAATGTTTCATCTTTGACACTTCACCTACCAACACTTTGAATATTAAATAATGTTAGAGGTTAATGGAGTACTAATGGTAGGTTGTTAACCCTCAATTGACCCCTTTTGGCGTGAAATGTCCAATAAAACATTCTCCTGTTGTAAAATTAAATAGTCTTATTTATGTTTGCCTGAGTGGGGGCAATAGAATTTTATGTCTTCACATGGAGTAATTCTTTTGGGATACTATGAAGAATCTTTATGATTTTTCATAAGTTATTTCACAAACCATTGATGACTTAGCCACTTTTTTAATACTTTCATTCAGAGTAATTTCTCAAAGTAGAGTTTGTTTATAAAATACTATATAAGGTAATTTAACATGTAATTGAATAATTTAGAAATCACAATTGAGGTACCTTGTTATATTAACATTAATATAAATTATGGAGGTTAAGGTAATTAGGGATACTATAAATCTGAGTATTGGATTTACTCTTTTTCTAATAACACAAGAATTTGTCAACTTGACTTCTTTTTATATTAAAGATAAAAGAGTATGTTATATTTTAAGAAATTGATTTGCAAGCTAAGTCTTCCTGAAAATAAATTGAAATGCTTAATGGAATATAACTAAAAGATCAAACATTAACTTTCTTGACTTTTTGCTATATGGAGTATGAAAAAAAGAGGGAATTTTTATATTTGCTGACAGTCTTGTAAATGAAACATGGTATTGTCACAAGTACATATAGTGCCTCTTAGTATCTATTGGGAAATGTGTTTAGCACACTCCACTCTCATACTACAAAGTCTGAGTATTCAAACCATCTGTGCAACATAACATAGAGTTATAATATAACCTATGCATATTCTCCAACATGCATTGAACCATTAATAAATTAGTTGAAATATGTAATGCGATGTAATTGTTATTATCTTTGGGCTTCATTGCTCTGAAGAGAAACCATGACCAAGGCAACTTTTATAAACATTTAATTTGGGCTGGCTTACACTTTCAGAGGTTTAGTCCGTTATCATCATTGTGGCATGGCAGTATTCAGGCAGAAATAGTGCTGGAGAAGACACTGAGAGTTCTACATCTTCAGCTAAAGGGAGACAGAAGGAAATAGTCTTTCTCCTAGGGTGGCGCTTAAGCATAGGACCTCAAAGCCCAATCCTACAGTGACATACTTCCTCCAACAAGGCCACACCTACTTCAGTAACTAAACCTCTTAATAGTGCCATTTCCCATGGTCCAAGCATATTCAAACTACCACAGTTAACTTAGTTTTCATACTACATTATTATGGCAAGAAAAAAAAATGCTTGTACATGTTCAATATAGACACAATTTTAAAAGGATGTTTTATTTTTTGATGATCTTGAGAATTACAGTGTAAATTTCTCCATAAACATAAAGAATATTATTCTGCAACTCTATAGGGAATTATGTCAAGGAAAACACTTGTACATGTTCAATATAAACACAATTTAAAGGATGTTTTATACCTTAATGATCTCAAGAATTCCATAGTAAATTTCTGCATATATTTAAAGAATATTATTATGGCAATGTATAAATAGTTTTCAAATATGGGGATATCAGGATCTGAATGGAGAATCATGAAAATATGTGAGGTGGTTATTATTGAATATTCTAAACTCTATGTGATTAACTCAGTTTCAGCTGTAGAGATACAATCAAGAACATAAACATAATTAGCATGATAGATTTTGATTTGGCAGAAAACAATGATGAGCAAAACAGAAAAAAAAAAGACCTAGGTCTTGTCAAAGATTGATAGATACATTTGAGGAGAGCAAAGTGTTGGATACTTTATAGAAAATTGGAAGAATGAAGGTTGAAATCAGTCGTTGTATGTCATTAAAGATTCCTCTTTCTATTCAGATAAAACTTACAGAATAGTGGAAGTGGGATTATAAGATGAAGGGTTAAAAACTGGAAAGAAGTAAGAAAATGGCTTGAGAATTATATAATAAGAAATTCAAGTTGGATAAGGTTCCTTATTTCTCCTCTTCTCCTATCTTATAATTTGTGTAAGTATAGTTACACAGAAGAATATATTGTAACATTTTCATTTTTAATTACATAGTTCCATGATATCCATTTTCAAGGCGTGTGCCATTCTCTTTCATTCAGTTGCTAGTTGACTAGTGTGGGTCAGGGGATGAATAATTCACAATTAATAAGCAAATAAATCTTGCTGTCACTTCATGTCTGGAAGACAGAAATTTGGAGATGTGCAGGACAGCTGATGTTTTAGAGATACTTTTAAATAAGGCTTTTCTTTTGTCATTTGGTAATATGTCCTTACTGAAGAATGTTAGTATACCTCAAATGACTGATTCATGCCAAAAGGGAAAAATAACATTAGTTGTCAATTCATGATGATTAATGGATGACTGTGTGCTATTCAATATCCTATGAGAACAATAAGTGAATGGCAAGGTACTCATTATCTGGTGACATCATTTCTTGAGATCTGACTGATTTAGTATTGGTATACTTTTTAATGGAATACATTTATATGTGGATGCATTAGGTATAACTATTTATAGATTCTTATGTTGATAATCTCTGAAGTCAGTTTTCTTTCATAAAACTAAGTAACTATTTTTCTGATAAAGGTTCTCATGTAGACTAGTCTGACTATGGGAGCTATGCTCTTGTGCATAGCTGCAGGTGACCTTGAAATTCATGGTCCTACCACTTTTACCACACAGTGCTGGAATTGCAGGAATTGACCAGAGTACTGACAGGGCAAAGTTAATTTTAATATAAACTTGTGTGTTTTCCCCAAAAGCTGTATTTATTTATACATCATAAAAAATGAATTCATGGAACTTATTGGCTAACTAGACTTAAATTGTTCATTTTCCTCCTAAAATTTTCTTCCAAATAAGATATCTTAAACAGATTAAGTTTGTTACATCCTGAAAACAATTAAACAGATAATTATGATTTGTAAAAGTTAATTTATTATCTTTTATGTCTTTCTTGTAAATCTCATTAATGCCATATACTTTTATAGCAGTGGTACATGATTTGTATTATAACAGAAGCCACCATGTGTTTATGCTGTGTGTGTATGTATGTGTGTATGTCTGTGCATCTATGTGTGTGTGTGTTTTATTTGTGTGTCTGTGTTTGTGTATGCTATATATGTGTGGTGCCCAGAGAAGTCAGTAAAGGCAACCAGATCCCATTGGACTTGGAGCTAAAGGTACCTGATGTGCATTTGGGAATTGAATTCCTGTGCTCTGGAGGAAGATCAGCAGTATTTTTTTTTTACACTGGTCCATCTCTCTATCCCTAAATTTCCTTTCTTACTAAAATCCTACAGACCTTTAAAGAAAATGTTTCAGCACCTTCTTTTGACTACACAATAACTATGCATACTATATGAATAGGCAAAGGAGAGTGTATTCAAGATAGAGACGCTGAGGGATCAAATACTTTCATTTTTCAGGTCCAAAAACTGTATGTCAAACCCTATAAACTCCTTTCATCTAATGGACATGGCTTCATTTTGTTTAGGGAACAAAACTTTTCTACTTATATTTTAAGTTCAAATTTTCTCCTTCTATAACTCATGTTTAATAGTTCAGCAAAGAATGTTCAGAATTTTGTAGATCTTAAATGTCAGCTGAGATGGAAACTAAAGGGCGTCCATTTTGCACAAAGGACTGGGTGACAAAATGTAAATGTTTAGAAACTACAGCCTGAAGTCTGCTGTGCTTACTGTCCATAACATTCTGACTCCAGATCCTTCATCACTTATAAATGAAGTGGACAGTGTTTTTATCAAATCTTTTCTATATTAAGAGGATGTAGTTTCTACTAAAGCATATTCATGTTTACAGAAAGGCCAGAGAGATGCAGGCAATATATTTCTCTGTAAATAAGTATATGTAGGTAAGGATCAGAAGAAGTCCTCTCAAATATACAAGTAAAAAAAGGTGGGGGGGGAGGTTGTGTTAAATAATTTGTAGTTCAGGATTTTTTTCCTGCTTGCTTTCTTTTTATTATGCTAATAATAATTCTTTCATATAACAATCACAGATAAATTTACTCATTTCACTTAACTAAGGATATAGATGGATTAGAATATGTAGGATCAAAGACACAGCATGAGAAAATCAGGACAGTGATGTGGACATACTGGTTACACTTCCAACTCCACCTGCCTTCTGGTCTGGAGGAACGGCTTGTGTTTACTGACACTTCCTAGTAGTGGACATCCTATTTATCACAAATTTTCAGTGTACAGGAGCTCAACAACATACCTGTATAAAGTTTTCCTTTTTCTACTTTACAGTTTGCCTTTATTTTCTTGTACTGAGATGGCAAACACTACTGCTTTTTAGGGCCCAGTCTCTGGAGTTGGTCTTTCCTTATGTTACTCAGCTATTTTCAGTCTACCGGAGGGCATAGAGGAACATCTGCATGTTATTATCCCATGGATTTATATCCCCAACTGCTAACTTCTTTTGTGAGATCCAGATCCATCTATCAAAACTGAAATTAGATATCTCACAGATTCATATATTCAACACCTGCAAAACTTTATTCATAGATTCTCCAAAATCTCTCTGGATTCTAGCCTGCTTCATTTCAGCTGACAAGCTAGAAATCTATCTGTCATCAGTCTTTGATCTGCTTCTTTAACAAAAGCCCATCCAATTAACCACTAAGCTGTTAGTGTTTGTCTCCTGAATACAAGACACAGAGGTTGGTAACCTACTGATAAACATCATCTCACTCTTTCCAATTTCTAGGATAGATGCATACACATTTTTTGAGGACTCTTTGAAATCTCTTTGTAGATTTATAAATAACTAATTAATAATTATACATTTTATGTATGTATGTATATATACACATTCATTACTAAGAGTGAGTCACTTCATTCAGAATTTACCATTTATTGATTTAATAATTTAAAAGGGTGCTGGTTGGAGAATCGGGCGCTATGGCTTACACTGATTAAATTCAACTATTAAAGAGAGGAGCTATTCCATCCTAGCTGTACTCTGGTCTACTAATATTCTTTTCCTCTAGTATGTCTGATCATCCTTCACTGTATTTTTCCTTTCTCCAAATAATTTTCTTCCACATTTGCAAGAAACCTCTTTCATTTCCGTTTTTCCTTTACATATATCTTTCTTGTTTACTGGAACCCACACAGATTCAACAACGTTACTTTCATGTTTCATGCTTTCAATGAGCACGCTAATCATTTGGTTAGAATCTCTGGTCCTTTCTAGATGCAGTATCATACCACCTGAAGTCATTACAGCATATGTAGCAGTATCTTCCCTAGAATATATTTGATTTGCAAGTCAGCTCTGACAGATGTTCTGAGGCTTTTTGTCTTTTGTTTTTACCCCTTGCGGGGTTGGGGGGTGGTATTGTGTCAAGTCTATTTAATCCCTCTTTACTGCTCATTACTGGTGGGGTTAAATTATGCTCTGCTTAGGAACATGTTTGATAGTGGGATGGTTAAGGAGACCAAAGCCTTAAGATTTTTCAGTAGAAGGCACTTGGAAGTCAAGTTCTTCTCTATTCCTCATGTAGCTGCTGAGACACTTGGGAGGATCAGCGGCTTCTCCTCATAAGAAGGGCTCAAACTTGTCTTAGATAAGTGAAGGGATGGATGTCCCGATACATTTCTGTACTCCTAGCACTCAGGAGACTGATGCAGAAGGACTTTAAGACAAAATCAGGTTGGAAAATTTAGTGAGATCTTGTCTCATAAGAAACCAATAAGCAAAAAGCCTAAATAAATAACCTATGTAAGGAAACAAAAGACATAAAAAATGATTTTTTCAGACTTTAAAGCATATACAAACTCAGTTCCTTTCTTTTGCTTGATTTATTTTTTTTTAAAGTTTTGCTTTCTACTGAGATCTACTTTGGTGGACTAGCAAAAAAGGGGAGATCTATTTCACAAACTTAATTATTTTATAATTAACTACTAATTTGTAAGCAATTTTCAAATCCCCATCTTTCCCTCTGAAATGATGGATGACCTCATGACTCTGGGACTATTAAACATTTTCTCCTGTGGATCCATGTGCACAGGCTGAGTATTAAGCCTGGAAGCCAGAATATGAGAGTTCTTTAGGTAGGAAGACTTCTGTTAATTCCACAAACAATGGTTCATTCTTTCTGAGATGTGCTTGGCAGACTAAAACTGCAGAGTCCCAGTAGCTTACCCACCTCAACTTGATTGTGAATTCTTCAGATAGGAAGGTTAATTATGGGTCTTTCTGTGTTATGCTTTCGCTAAGTACAAAGCGTATGTTGAAATAGTTCAGAGGCCTGGAATGGGAATGAGTGACTTCTTTAGGAACTGGGGAACAGTTTAGTTCACATTTGTGTTCCTGAAGGAAAATAAAATAAAATTTAAAAAGCTACTGTATGAATGTTATTTTTAATATAAATGTATACAGTAAATTAACATAGTGGCTGCATTTCTTTATCCTAGCTCATTCCCAATAACTTCACAGTGAGACTGAGATTTATTTTCAAGCTTTACCTCTATGCCTGGGCAGTTTATCTTAATCCCCTAAACAGTCTATCTACCTCCAGCCAAGATCCCAATAATACTTGCATTTTTTTTAAAAGATAGCCTTCATTGATTTTTTTGAAAATTTTTTTTCTTTAAAGTTTTGATTTCTACTCATATATACTTTGATATGTTGGCAAAATTAGGGGGGTGATTTAGTATTGAGCATATTAAACTTATTGTTCTAGTAAACCTGCCCCCTTCCTTTATAGGTACCTACTTCAGTGCTTTCTATTTCTCATTTTTATTTATTCTCATGTTATTAGATGTCTTTCTTCTCAGTGACAAAATAATTGATTAGCAGCAATTGTTCATCATGGGGAGAAGATGTCCCAGTAATTAATACAACTTACTGCTCTTCCAGAGGCTTCAATTCCTAGCATATACATCAAAACCGTCTATATTTCCAGTTTAACGGACTGAACGCCCTCTTCTGGCCTCCAATAGCACTAGGCATGTTCATGATGCAAAAACATACATGAAGGTACATATATATAAAATGAAAATAAGTATTTAAAATAAATCATGATTAATAGATTATGTGTGTGTCCTCCATTGAACTGCCTGTTGGCCGCTGCCTGTTGCATCTTGCTCATCTCTGATAAGGCCTGTGTGCATGTTACCATGTGAGTAGTGAAATATATCAGCACTTGACTAGGAAATACTGTTTGCCTCCTCCTTGACAAATACCTTTCAAAGATTTTAGATTTCCCTTGTCCTGGCGTCTCCTTCTACTCTGAAGCAGTTGTGACTTTGTGTGTAGTTCTAGAAATGACTTTCTCTAGAATAGCCACAACTTTGCAAGCTTTCTTCCTTTCCTCTCCCTCTTTCTATCCACTTTCTCCTCCTCTCTCTCTCCTTCCCCTCCCTCCATCTGCCTCTCTGTCTGTGTCTCTCTGTCTGTGTCTCTGTGTCTGTGTTTCTGTATCTCTGTCTCTCTGTGTGTCTCTGTCTCTCTCTGTCTCTGTCTCTGTCTCTCTCTCTTTCTTTCTCTCTCTGTCTCTCTCTGTCTCTCTCTGTCTCTCTCTGTCTCTCTCTGTCTCTCTCTCTCTCTCTCTCTCTCTCTCTCATTTCCTTTCCAATAACATTTTCTTGTTTTTCAGATGAGAACAGAACGGAAAGGACACATTGTACTTGTCATCCAGTTTTAAGTATTAATTGTTCAGTTTTAGCAAAGAGAATCTGGGAAGAGGAAAGATGGTAGCCCTTGAGAGTAGCTTGGATAAAGGAGTGGTTGTTCTGAGTTTTCTCTCTGTCTTTGGGCTTCTTTCCTGTTGGTTGTGGGGACTTTTTAGTTTGCTTTTTGCTGCTGTTCTTTGTCCCGCTCACATGATTCATTTTTTCTTGGTTCTTTAGTCAACTATCTGCACATAGTGACACTAGCAAATTGAAAATGATTTGAAGTTCAACTCAATGAAAGCAAGACCCTGTCTGGAGTGGTTATAAACTTGTCATCTCAGTCAGTATTCAGGAGACTGAAGAAGGAGGTTTACCAGGACTTGAAGATCATCCTGGATTAAACATGAGCTTGAGGCTAGCTGCTGCTGGCTGTATTGTGAGATCTTTTAAAAACAAACGTGAAAAGACAATGGTGAAGTGGAGATCAGTAGAAAAAAGGATGGCGAGTCTTACAGGAAGCAGACATGGCTCCTGATCACATCCTGTTTCCTCAGTTTGTATTTTTCTTGTCAAACAGTCCTTGTGAACCAATGTTTTGCTTTTGGGGATTTGGGGGAAGAAGACTTTAAAGTGTTTCTGTTTTTTTTTTATTTGAAAATAGTACACAAATGTGCCTTGTTAATTGTTGATTGTACAGGACACCATTTTTAAATAAGAAATTCTATGTTTCTAGTAGTTAGTGATGTTATTTATCATTTGTTTCAAAACCACATCTGCAATTTACAAAGGAAAAAATGAAGGTCTTTGTTCAGGGAACACAGATGTTGCCTCATACCCATCAAGAGATAAAATATGATTCATGGCCAGGAATGTAGGACTCCAAAGATGACTTCTTTTTATATGATGAAACACTTCAGTTTGCGTAGAGACCTAGCTATCAGGGAGGAAACTTCTAGTTTAGTTCTAATTTGATTGTTCTATACACTAAAATCACTACAATCAAGGTTTGTATTATCTTCAGCACTATAGACTCTTGGTGTGGTTCTTGGTTGCTTGGGTACTAACTAGTTCTTGTGGATGACTGAGAACCATGCCAAGAGAATGTATTACCTAAGGGGTTTCTGGTGCTTCCCTGATTAGCAATTCATTAGGAAGTATCTCATTTCTTACTGAGAGAATTTTGCTTAGTAACTCTTGGTTTTCAAGAGCAGAATTATCTAGACATGGAAGATACCTATATATTTTTAATTAGTGTATACTTTTTAATTGACTCAAAAAGTAATGGTTTTTCCATATGGCCTTTTCATGCATTCTTAGTTTTGGTTAATTCTCCTTTCAACCCCTCTTATCTCCTTCATTCCCAATACTTGTTCCTTCTTAAATCTTTCCAGTCCACATTTCCCCCCCCTCTCTGCATTCATATTATTTAGATTAGACAACCCATTCCCTTTAAGTTATCTCCAGTCCAATGACTCCTTTCTCATTTTCTTATTCCAAAGTACTGTTGCCTAAACAAAGAAGTCTAATGATTTGAAGATATGAAGGATCCATGTCTCAGAGAGAGAAAAGCACATGCTGTGCTTTTCTGAGATTAGTTACCCTGCTAGGTATAACTTTGTCTAGCTTAATGAACTTATTTTTACAAATTTCATAATTCCTTTTTAATTTATAGCTGAATAAAATCATTGTGTATATGGACTACATTTTCATTATCCATCCATCCATCAGTTGATGAACATCTAGATTGATTCCATTTCCGAGATGTTTGGAACAGAACAGTGATGAACAGCTAGCATCTCTGTTGGTCTTCACAGTCTCTTTTGCTTTGGACAACTCTTTGTCCTTAGGGCTATGTGATGACATTATTTAAATGGGAAAAGGACCATACTTCATCTGAATCAGGAGGATGACCGAAGGAGAGAGCTATAACCACTTTCCCATTAGTTAGAATGGCTGCTGTGCTTCACCTTACAGTTACACATTTAGTCTGCTGCAAGACCCTTTTCCAACTGTATCTTGGTTATTCTGATTAAGCTTCTTGGCACATTTCATGGGCATGTGCCCTAACCCAATGACACAGGTTTTATTTGTCTCCATCCTCTTCCTGATTCTCAGGTGAAGTCTCACTGTTTGCAAATCACAGCAGCTGCTGTTGCTGTTTGTTTTGTGAATTTATTTTTATAATTTGAAGAATTTCTTTGCTATGTTAAATGGAATAATCTGCCAATTGAGATCAAAAGCAAAGTTTGTCTTTGACAATGCTGACATTCGACAACTCATCATACAATGTTGTACTTACCTGTTTTCCTTCATCTCACTAGGTTGCCTGCTGGCCTTAATTGCTGCCTCTAACCAAGTGCACATCCTGTGAATATCTATCCTTAATGCTCCAACCTGGAGAACTCTTGTTTTTATAGCCACTTTACACTGACATTTCAAGGTCAACTTGTACAAACTCAAACTTTTGATTTTACTCCCCAAGATAAGATTCCAGTTGTCTTTGGATGAGTCTGCTAAATCAAAGCCAAATTCTGCCACTTTGACTATCCTTCACTGTCTAAAATAACCCTCTTTGCTTCACAGGTTGTAGAAAAACTGAGTTCTGCTATTTTGCTGAAGACAGTGAGCACAGTAATACTGGTGGACACTGTCCACCCTGATTTCTTTTCCCTCCATGCTCTTCTGTTATATTCTATCTCAAATGGGACAGTGGCAGAGAGCACCTTGCCAACTACCTATCTACAATTTTTGTCTCCCATGGCTCCTTTTTTATATTTTCCGGTCTGTGAGTATTTTTAATACTACTGATGTATTCTTAATAGTTTGTATTTAACTATGAAAATATAAATTTTGGAAAAGAAGAGTCACATTATTTCTGTAAATTTTTTAATGCTACTGACCTATTTTAATAATAAGTAAATATATGGGATACATTTGAAGAATGACTACTTCTGGAAAAAAAAAGTATGTTGGGAGATCATTACCTTTGTCTTGTCTTTGACTATTGTTGTGCTACTTTATCACAATGTGCTACCCAGTAGATTTGATGTGGACTTGGAGATAACCTCTTGAGAAAACCAAAAAATGGCCAGCAGTAATATATTACAAGCTGTACTTGGCCTCAGTGCATAATCCATTTGAAACCAACTCACTACTTGGTTGCCACTGTAGCCTTTGGATAAATTATTATTCCTCTGTTGATTTGTTTGTAACATTTAGAGAGGAAATAGTGTCAGGATATACATTTCCATATTGGAATCATAGTGTTCTAATTAGAAAAAAGAACTTTCTTCTTAATTCCATGATGATTCTGAATTCATGAAGATCCCCATAACTGAATACCAAGATTTTTACTTAATACAATGACCTTTTTGTGTTTTTAATAGAAAATGTAGTTTTCCCATACAGTATATTTCTGGACATGATTTTCCTTCCCTCATGTCCTATCAGTTCCTTCTCAGTTCCCCATCCTTTCAAACCCAAGATGCCTTTCTCTCTTAAGTAAACAAACAGGCAAACAAAACAAAGAATAAAGCAAACTAACAAACTTTATGTAGTATGTTGAACAGGTATGAGGAGAGTGGACAACCTTGTCTTGTTCATAATTTTAGTGGAAATGCATTGAGTTGGTGCATTAAGTTGATGTTGGCTATGAGCTTGCTGTAAACTGCCTTTATTATGCTTAGGTTTGTTCTTTGTATCCCTAATCTCACCAGGACTTTTGTCATCAAAGGCTATTGTATTTTCTCATGGTGCTTTTCTTCATCTAGCAAGATGATCATGTGGTTTTGTGTTTGCATTTTTTAATGTGAGATTACATTTATCAGTTTATATATTTGAATCATTTATCCCTTTATCCTGGGGTGAAGCCTAATTGATCATTGTGAGTAATCTTTTTGATGTGTTCTTGATTTGGGTTTGCAAGTATTTTAGTGAGAATTTCTGCATCTATATTCCTAAGACAAATACGTTTATAATTTGGTTTTTCAATAGGTTTCTGTATTAGGGTATTGTAGTCTTATAAATACAAGTAGGAAATTTCTTTCTGTTTCTATTTTGTAGCATAATTTGAGGATCATTGTTAATTGTTCCTTGAATGTCTGGCAGAATTCTGTGATGAATTTATCTAGCATGGGCTTTTTCTTGGTAGACTTTTAGTTACTGCTACTATGATTTTATTAAATGTTATGGGTCTGCTTAAGTAGCTTATATGTTTATTAATTTTATTAATATTTTATATGTTTTTCCTGCATGAATATTAAGCATCACTTGTGCCTAATACCAGCAGAGACCAGAAGAGGGTATTGGATGCTCTGGAATTTGAGTTACGGATAGTTCTGTGATGTCATGTGGGTGATATGAACTGATCTTGGGTCTTCTGAAAGAGTGTTAAGTGCTCTTAATGTTTGAGACATCTCTGCAGCTCTTGACTTTAATGTTAACATTAGTGTCTATGCACTAGAGATTTACACCTAATATTTTTGTGAGATGACGTTTTTGGTTACTATTATAGTTCACCTGGTAGCATACTTTTTATTAATCCTTGTTGCACTAAAATATTTGCTCAAGTTTGACACATAAATAACATATCCAACTATCATTATAATAGAGGCTTACACTTGTAATGTTAACATCAAGATTTTATTTACAGATATAGAGAATCATTATTTGACAATATAAACAAAAGCATTCTTACTATCCCACAATTTGTATATACTATGAGTCATTTTCAGATCTTTTTGCAATTGTGCCTCCCCAGGCTCTGATCAAACAACCAAAAAGTTTGTTCCAGCAAACTTGTATGTATTATTACAATTGTGACTCCCCAGGCTCTGATGAAACAACCAAAAAGTTTGTTCCAGCAAATTTGTATGTATTATTACCTTGGGTTAATGTTCTTTTTATGCTGAGTTAATGTCTTGATGGATTTTTTAGAGCTCTAATCACTGAGGGCTTGTCCCTGCCCACTGTCTTCTGAGTTAAAACCAGTTGGTTTAGGGTAAAGTTGCATCATGTTTAAAGAGTAAAGAGTTCTCTGTCATAAATGTATATACTTACTCTAAAATTATTATGTTCTCCATGTGTACCCTATTGAGGCTTGCTGTAGATTCCTCTATTAAATTTTGTCTGTTATTTACTTCTACATGCTGCTCTGCTGGCATGTAACCTAAACATGTGAGCACTTTTCCTGCTCTAGATCTTATGAAGAGTGACTTTTGTATTACCTAATGAGTCATCACAATAATATTTCTTTAAAAGTCTGATGATATCTACCCATTATGCTTATTTCTGTGTGGAAAGCAAGATGCAGTTAGAAATACTGGCTTTTTATAGTAGAAAGATTGTCTCAGCATGCCTCAGGTCAAGGATTTTATGGAACTGCATTGGTTTGGCAGGTGTCCACTGTCCTCTCGAGCATGAAATGACCAGCATATCCAGAGTACTTGCCACTTTCTGCTTATCCAGTGGAATTCTACCATGTCTGCAACATAAGATCATATCTCATGGTTTGTTTTTTTCTAGTACACAGATGATTCCAGTCACTTTGGGCTGTTAAAGAAAAATGTTAAAATTATTCCCAGAGGAAGGAAAAACAAAACCAAAATATACATATTTTATACCTCATGCAAACTGTTATTGTCTGTTTACTAATGGACATGGAAAAATTAAAGGATGAATTTTCTAGATCAATGACCTCACACATGTACTATAAGTAATGTTTCATAAAGTTCTAGAACTACTATGTCATCTGCATCAGGATTGCCATGTAGTAGAGTTTCCAGGGAGAACTCTCATCTGGCTTGAACTCTGTATGTGTGCATATACACATGTGTGTTTGTGTGTAGGGTATAGACTGGTTAAACTAATAATAAATTGAGATATAATGAAATACAAGATCTATGTACCTCAGGGTAAAATCTTTGAGAGGTTAGTCTTTAAAAGTTGATATTTTTCTTTTACTTACTAATGTGCTGTTTATCATAGACATCTAGGCTTTTTCTATAAAAATACTCCATTACCACTGGATTCTTACAGATGCTAAGTCTTTTCCCCCAATTGTATATTCAAGGACTAGATAAATGACAAGTGTTTAGAAAGCTGAAAACCTCAGAATTATGAAAAGCCTAACATAAACCCTGTGGCCTTGTAGTCTTTCTAGTTGCATCTCATAGTGTGGTATCATTACCATCTCAAATCCAAACTCTTCCAAAAAACCTATAACATATATACGTTTCCCTTCCCCCAAAGTATATTTCACTGGATGCAAACCCTATGGTAAATTACTGGGAGAGTCACTTTCTTTTTAGTATTTATTATCATGTCTGTGTATGCACACGAGTGGGCGTGTGTGCCTCTGTGTGTGTGTCTGTGTGTGTGTGTCTGTGTGTGTGTGTCTCTGTGTGTGTGTCTGTGTATGTGTGTCTGCGTGTGTGTGTCTGTGTGTGTGTGTCTGTGTGTGTGTGTCTGTGTGTGTGTCTGTGTGTCTGTGTGAATTAATTCATTACTTCCACCATGTGTGATCTGGAGCTGAACTCTGATTGTTAAGCTGGGTAGCAAATGGCATGTGCCGTTTTTAGTTGAGCAATCTTGCCAGCCTGAGAATTACTTCTGAATACACTTGATAAGTGGTCAGAATCATTTCTCAAGCAGACCTGGCTTTTCTTTTTGATGCAAGCTTAGCCCAAGAACTAGTTCAGGTTGGAGAACTGAGAGAAATGATTTGTCATTAAAGATTCTGATCAGCCTTGCTCATCCATTATTAATCTCTTTGGGTTTCATAGTAAGCAGTGTTTCTACAAACTGTTCATGAGACATTCCTCAAGAGCCCCAGGCTCCATGGGTCATGCTTATGGAACCCTTAAATCAACATCCTTCTTCTCATTATAGTTTATTGCTATGAGGTACTTTTCTGCCTGATTAAATATTTTCACCTTCCTTCTAGCTATTAAGGGTTGCTACATATCCACTGGTTATATGGGAATCCATCTTGCCTATTACTACCAAAGATTTCTGTTTTAAACTTCTACCCTCTGCTTTCAAAGTTCTGATACTGTAGTTTATGAGGATGTTCATATCCACTGCTCTTCATGAAGACCTTATTTATGGTTTTCCCTGTAGAGAACAGAGTAAGGTAAGACTCTTCCACAAAGATAATACTTGAATACTGTAAAAGTAGCTTAATAGTCAGAGTGAGATGCAATCCACCTTGAAACTCATCAGTATTCAGGTGGATCAAAATTATATGGGACTGGGCTTTGAGTGATTAAATCTCTGGCACTGGTAAGGATGAAAACCTTCAGGAATGCAGTTGAGGTCTAGGTGGAAATGCTCCTCCTATTCTGTTTCTTCTCCTCTAAGTAAACAAGAAAAAGGGAGAAAAGAGGTAAATGAAAATGTGAATGTGAGAAAGAGAACCCCAGGATTAAGGGTTAGTAAAGGCAGCAATGGGTGGTGGGAGGAGAAAGCGTGGGCTGCTTTATATATGAATTTTGATGGTTCTGCCAAGACCCATTGAGTTTTAGAAAATGGCTCTACTTTATCATAATCAGAGACATCCTCCTCCTATCCATTTCATAGCTTCTTTGATATTTAATGTAGGGCACTGTATCTTTGAGATTCTTTTTTTTTTTTTTGGCTATTTTATTGATTTACATTTCAAATGTTTTGCCTCCTTCCTGGCTTCCCCTCTCAAAATCCCCTATCCCATTCTTGCTCCATCCTGCCTATATGAGTGTGCTCCCCCATCCACCCACCCTTCCTGCCTCAACACACCAGCATTCCACTAAACTGGGACATTGAGCCTCCATATGCCAAGGGTCTCCCCTTTCCATTGATGCCAGATAAGGCCATCCTCTGCTACATATGCAGCTAGAGCCATGGGTCTCTCCATGTGTACTTTTTGATTGATGGTTTACTCCCTTGGAGCTCTGGGGGTGGGGAGGACCTGGTTGCTTTTCATCCTGTGGGGTTGCAAACCCCTTCAGTTCCTTCAGTCCTTCCCCCAACTTTTCCATTGGGGCCCTCATACTCAGTTCTATGGTTGGCTGTGAACATTCACATATGTATTAGTCAGGCTCTGGCAAAACCTCTCAGGGGACAGCTATACCAGGCTCCTGTCAGCAAGGGCTACTTGGCATCAGCAATAGTGTCTGGGTTTGGTGTCTGCAGATGGGATGGATCCCCAGGTGGGGCCATCCCTGGATGGCCTATTCTTCAGGCTCTGCTCCACTCTTTGTCCCTGCATTTCTTTTAGACAGGAACCATTCTGGTTTAAAATATTTGAAATGTGTAGGTGGCCCCATCCCTCAATTGGGGGCTGTGCCTATCCACTGGATATGGTCTCTAAAGGTTCTACCTCCCCTTTGTTGGATATTTTGTCTAATGTCATCTCTGTTATGGAGCAAAGTACTGATATATCTCTAAGCATCATCGTCAGGACATGTCATTCCATGTTATAGAAAGGTGCTATGTTTTTGAGTCCCTGTTTCTATCTGCTTTTTGTTCCTGTGCCTTGTTTCTCAGTACTCAGAATTTGTAACTTGACTAGCCTCCCAATTCCCATTGCAATTAATGAAATCTTATTGTACCTTCACTACAAAAAACAAACTAACAAAAACAAAACTCTTTTTCTCATGCAGTGGTTCAACAGTATAATCCCTAAAGAGGTGCTGATATTTGACTCTTAGTCAAGGAGAATAGACAAGAGAGGACATTGATCAAAACTGAAGATGGCAGTGTTGTCCTATAACATGTCTGATTTGAGAACCCTAAGCAAAAGGGGATGGGAACTGTTACTCTGAATTATATGTGTCAGTGGGATATTTCTGCCTGTACAGAAGATTCATGGCAATCTAGAAATACAAAGCTCTCTCCTGACAATCACAAATACCCACATCTCAGACATTCAGGTACCTGCTCTTTCTAGTAGGCTGATTTTGTCATGGAGCATTATATAGGAAGATTCCAGTCTTCCTTATGTTCTACTAATCATACAGTGAGTCCTGGGCCTCATCTCTAGTCTCATATTAGTGTTCCAACTGTAGTAGATGAAGGCTTCTTTACAGGCTGACAAGTGAGTCTATACCTTCTGTGCTTTGAATAATAGATTAGAGCCTATCCTTCATCTTTGCAGACAGGCCGCTCTCAGAATCAACTACTTACTTGCATAATTTTTCATTCACTAGATCCTTCTCCTGTGACTCCAGAACATCAAAGACTGCATAAACTAGTGTATTGGCAACTTAGATTATGGTCTACATGTCAGAAAGAAAAGGTTTCTCTAAGTTTTTCTACCTCATTTTCTAGGGACTATTAAATGGAGTCTTCTTTGTCAGCTGGCAAATTAAAAATTTAGTTTAGAATTTTATCTTTGGTAAAGTCTTAAAGAACTCTCTTAAGGGGATCTTACATCAGGTTTCTAAGAGTTGGTGCTTTGAAAATACTCCTGTGTGAGACATGTTTCTTAGGAGAAACTTGTAAATCAGCTAGGAAAAAATGTGAGGGTAGGGTAAAGAAAGGCAATGATAGCTCTGATATAAGAATATAGTTAGATTGGTTCCATGGTGTTCAGTCATCACCCTTATACTAGTGATGACTATTAGATAGGCACAGGACCAAGTGGATATCTTTGAGGTTATACAGAGAAGAGCTCTAGTATGATCACAGACAGTGGATAAGGCAGTAGGTATTCTAAGTTGATAACAGAACTTTTAGCTACATATGTTTCATCTGCTATAACCAACCTTACAATATTGAGAAACAATGTAGTTTTAGTACTTTGGCATTTAGAGTTTTAAAGAATTAATTTCATTTAGACAAGACAATTAATCTTTGTGATTCTGCTTCTTTTCTATGGAAACAAGGATGAGAAGTTGTGTGAAGGGATTAAATGAGGACATGTTTGTACAAGAGCTAGTCAAGTGCTTGCTTCCCATGGTTTTGAAGTCAATTTTACATTAGCAATGGAGGCAGAAGTTGGTTACTTTACCGGAAAACAGATAAGTTTACCTTACATAGAAGCTGGCATCTATTTCTTTTTATAAAATATATGTGTCACTAGTGCAAAATTATGTAATATTATTATATAGGAATAAACTTGAATAATGTTTAAGGCAAAGAAGTGAACATTGTAGGACATAATCAGTGTGATTAATGTTCAAAGAGAGCAATTTACTGTTAGAATTTTCCTTAATACACCATCAATACTTTTTGAAAAATATACTGACAATTTGTGCATGAAATGAGATGCCTCTCACTGAAATAAACACTTCTACACATGTCAGGATTTATATTGGCCTAGAATTTGCTTTACAAAGGGATTTGTTAAATAAATATTAAAAGGATATGGATATTATTATCATTTGGCTATTTGTCTCTCTTGTTCATATCACTTTTATATAATCTGCCAAAGATGGTATTTTTATCTGTCAACTATTATTTAGTGAATGTCTTTTGGGAAGATTTTTAACAAGTGCTCCTTTTATGTGAACTTTTTATGTAATTCTAAGAACATTTGTATACACTAAATGACACAAATCTATCTAATAGTTTTAGGATGACCCATACCCCTGTGGTTTATATTCCCGTTCACTGCACATACAATTCCTGCATCTGACCATGTTTCCTTAAGAGGTTGCTCTGTAGGCAATCATATATATATATATATATATATATATATATATATATATATATATGACTTACTCAATCAGCCCTATGAGAGAAGACATATGATAAGGAATGTATTTGTCTGTCCAAAAACACAAGTAAGAACTATTTGTACAAACATTTGTTTTGCCACAATACATTCTTCTCAGGCATACAACATTTAAAAATATATTAGACAATATTAATGATAAGAAACTGTCAGATATATGTAGTATTATAAGAATCTCTGGCAAGCCAAAGATGGGTAAGATTCTGCACAGAGCCTTACCAATCTAAGACAGAAGTGCATTACTTTTGATAATGCATATTCCATGATGGGTAAGGAAGGTGTTCTTGTCAGAATGACCTGAGACAGGCTCAGTCTTGTTAATGAAATAAAAAACAGGGGTGGGGGGAGAGATGTGGAGAGCTTTGGCCTGGCAGGAGTCTGATATATGCCAAGGACAAGGAAATGGATTGCAGGCAGGAATTTGACGTTAGGCTAGAACAAAGAAGTAATTTCAGACAGGAATCTAAATCTTAGGCTAGAACAAAGAAGTAATTTCAGTCAGGAATCTAAATCTAAAATTAGGCTGGAACAAAGAAGTAGACTTCAGGCATGAAAATGACTTTGGGCTAGGGCAGAGAAGTAGGCACAGATATTTTGGTCATCCAGATAAATCCTTAGAAATAGTGATCACAGGAGTGATCACAGGACTATGTTTAGTGTCCTTCACATTCTTTGACTATCTGGGCTTATTGTCTTGCTTGTTCCTTGACTATTTGCATCTATTGTATTACTAGTTCCTCAACCTCGAACTGACCTTAATACTTGAAAGTAATCTAAATGGTATAAAAGCTAAAAAGGAGGAGAAGGGATGGGATAGGGAATGAATGGAAGAAGAAATGGGGGAAGGGGATAACATCTTGTTGCAAGAAGGCTACTCTTATCTCTTAAGGGCGGGCTATGGATAAGGGGTTAGAATCCCCCTCGGGGAGAGGAGCGACAGGTCCTGCTCCACTCAGGGATCGTATGCTGCATTTGACTGTGAGATCATCAGCTCCTCGAGAGGGAAAAGAGAGTATGCCAAGAGACAGAGAGTTTGTGGAATTCAGTTACTTTTTTAATGATAATGCACAACAAGCAATATATTAAGGCAATTGCTAAGGCTATTGCTACAAGATATTGCCACATATCCTGTGCATTGCCTTTAACAATATGTACAATGAGCACAAATAATAAATTGCTAATTACCAAAGAAATAAGCATAGCAATAAACACATCATTCATTCGTGGATTAAAAGACCTGAGTCCTTTTGATGGTGTCTGGTTACAGGTTCGAGTCCCTGAAGGCAGGGTCAGGCTGCAGTTTCCAGATAGTTGAATTGATAATTTGACCTCGCAGGGTGCTTGGCTATGAAGAAGTTGGAGGCATAGGTCTCTCAGTTAGCTCTTTGATGGTGCTGAGGAGGCTTTGTCCGGAGTATCACATTGACCAGTCATGGCTACAAGTGTGAATGAAATGCTCTGGACGGGCTCCTCTTTTATATTGGATTTGGCGTTACTCCTGACCTACATGGCAGATAACTACTTGTGTCTGGTTATCTCAGCACAGCTTCATTTCCAGACTTGCCTTTGCAAGTACCAGACATGTTTTTACAAGTACCAGACTAGTCTCTACAAGTTTCCTATTACAAAATGGAGTTGGTCCTGTTTAAGGGCCTGCTCCTTACACATCTGAAATGGAAATAAATAAAATATTGAATAAAAAAAGAATCTCGTATTATTCATTCCATTACCTCTGTTGAAACATAGGATGGACAGGGAAATACTCACTGAGAAAATATTAGGTCTAAAAGAACTTTGAAGGAAGCTTAGGACCTAACTGTATTTTTGATGATGTAAATATTTATCATACCCCCACAGAACCATGAAGTTCCTCTAGAGTGACTACAATGATGAATAATGTTGACAAGAAATGTGAACATGTGACACGAATTGTTTAAATGCTTGTGAAAATCAAGGTAGCTAATCCCATTTCTTTAAATCAGTTCCATTTTTATTGAATGAAAACAGTGCATACATATCTTTATGCATAAAGAAAACAAAATAATGGATGTCATTGTGATACTTGTAAATGCTTAAGGACAACTTTTTTGAGTTTAATTCAATATTACTGTCACTTCTGCTGTCTCTGGTCAGGGTAGCTAAATAGGTATTATTTTTTCACATACAAAAATCAGTCAGAGTAGGCATTGTGGCTTATGGCATAGGTCTGGATGACTGATGAGCTTTAATTCCAATCTGTTTCCAAGCTATATGATTTGGGGCAAATTGCATAACCCATTCTGTTTCTTTTCCCCATAAGCAAGGGTTTGCAGTAGTACTGAATGTTCTCTGTGAGGGTAGATGTGTCTCTTATGAAAATCTGGAAAACAGTTTCCCATTAAGATGGCGCTGTGGGATTGTAGGATGCCCATTTTAGTTCACCAAATATGAGAGACAAAAGTAATAGGCATAAAAATTAGAAACTGGTTGTTGAAGCACCTCAAGCAATTTCACTTAATTTCTGTCTCTCAGCTTTTTGTCAACTATATCTCCAGGCTTGCAGTTTTGCCAAATGACTTATTTTCTTGTCTTAAACCTTATTTAGGGCTTGATGAGATTTGTGGAATATTTCATTAAGGATTTTTGTTTCTGTGCTCCTGAGAGACATTAATCTCCCTTTTTGTATGCTTGTGCTCTGCCAGTCTCGGGGACCAAGATTACACCAGATCCATCAGAGAGATGGAAAGTGTTCTCTGCCTAAGTTTTCTGAAAAGCTTTTTTGTCACGTGTGTTATTTCTTTTGCCTTTCATGTTGCACAACATTTTACTGTCAAGATATGCACCTTTATTATGATAAAGTTTTTATGTGTGAAACTTGATTTACTTAATAGAGTTAATCAGGCTTTTTATTTTAATCTTCTCTTTGGTTTTGGTAGATGTATATTCAAAGAAAATACTAGTTCACTCTTTACATTTTCAGTTATTTAAAATGTGTTTTATAATCTTGTTATCTTTTCAATGACTAAGTCTCTACTATATTAAATAGCAATGGTTTATATTATCGCTGCTTTTTTGTTAAGTGTATGAGATATAGTTGGCATATAACAAACTAGCCATATTTAAAGTATATAGTAAAGGGTACTCTTAAAGTAATGATACTGTCAACATGTTTAAGTTAATAAACGTCCCATTAATCTTCAGTTTTCTGTTTGTCTTGCTATTCTCTGCATCCCTACCACCCCCAATGACATCCTCTTCCTATGTCTAATCCCATCTCTATCCTTGTGGATTACTAACATTTCCTAGAGTTCATATCAAAGGAATTCTCCACATATTGTTCTTTGTTTCTCTAGTGTGTTTCATTTAGTAAAATTATTTTCATTTGTATCTGTGGTGCATGTGTCAATTGTACATTCCTTTTAATTTCAAACCATATTCTCTAGTATCAGTATGACACAGTTTGTCTATTCATCACCTTGTGAATAGGATCTTCAGATGGTTTACAGTTTATGTTACACATAAGGCTGCTCTAAGTACTCACATGCAAGTCTTTTTATGCACATTTACATGCATTTCTCTAGGGAGGGAACTCGTAGGCGTGGGATGTCTCTCATATGGCAAGCACATGTCTAAGTATTAAGGATCTGCCAAAGTGCTTTGCACAGTGATCATATTACTATGCATTTCCAGAGGTACGTCTAAGATGTTGAGATTTCCATGTGCTTGACGTTTTAAAACATATCTTTTCTAGTATGTCCACTGTGTGGCTGCATGCTGCATTTTCTCATGTCAACAGATCTTTGCCTTTTTGAGTGCATTAATTTTTCACCTCTACATTTTATAGGAAAGCATCTTGTCAAATCTTTATTTTTAAATCACTGGCTTTTCAGTATTTTATTGTTAGTATAATTAGTGCTGAGAATTAAGAACAAATTATGCTTAAAACTCTTTTATTAAATATGAAATTTGGAAATACTTTCTTGCACTGTGACCATGTCTTCATTTTTTAAGTACTAGCCACTTGTAAAGCATAGAGGTTTGAAATTTTGCTAAGATTTAGTATCTCAGATTTTATCAAAGGAATCTTTATGTAATTAACAGAATCATAAAACTCTATTTTTCTAGAATTTTAAATGTTGGGCTTTAAAATTAAGTTTAAAACACATTGTCAGCTAACTTCTGCACTATGTGCTTTGGTATTGATAAAATATATCATTTCTCCTTTGACCTGACTGAATTTTTGTTATAAATCATATCTGATTATACCTAATCATTGATTATATTTTATGAATACAGTCCTCAATTTTTTGAATATTTTTAAAACATTAATTGATTGATTAATTGATTAATTAATTCATCAATTTAATGTGGCAGGACCTGATTCATGTAATCAAGTTTGACAACTACATTTATATACTGACGCACCTTACCAGTTCTCATTGGTCTATCTTTATAGAAAATATGTCACATATTTACTTAATCAGTGTTTATAGTGAACAGTGTTAGACTAAGCCATTTTTTTTTTTTTTGCTTAAACCATGTCAGTGTGAAAAGTTTCTTATAGGAATATAGGAAGTTTTTAACAACAAATTAAGTATAAAATTTGTCTATATATATCTTTCTATCATATATATATATATACACACACATATATATGCATGTATACGTATATATGAGTATTAAGGTTATTGATTTCTTCTTGAATGAGTTTTTTTAAATTGTATGCTTCAAAATTTTGTTTCTTAAATGTAAGTTAGTACACATTACCTACTACGGTTTATGTGGATTGTCTTTTATTTGATTCTTTTTTTAAGTTCTTCATATATTTAGAAACTTGATTACATGTTCAAAATTAGAAAGACACCATATTTATTTTGTTCCATTGACAAATATCAACATAATTGTTTGTTTAGGTTAAACTCCAATTGTAAAGGTCCCTGATTCACAAAGAATGATACCCAAGACTCAAATAGTATGCAATAGCAAGGAATGTTTATTCTACAGGGAACCTACATGCAAGGGTCTATCATACTTCCTGATGGAATACAAGAGTGTAGATGTTCCAGGGTCAAATTAAGCCTTTTAGGGTAGGAATGAGTGACTTTTACCTTTCTTTTGGTTGATTGATTGGCTCTTTCTCCAAGGTTATGGGTGCCTTTTTGATTGGTTAAGGCTCTGAAGAATTTAGGGGACTTTTGTTGATTATACTTGACTCAAGCTAGGTGGTGGGACACCTTCTACATCTCCTGAATGACTGAGGATGAGGTTGACTCAGAGGAGGTGGTGGAACAACTTTTTGATTGGCTGTCTGTGAAGGGTGGTTTTTCCTGGAATTGACTTGTCAGACTTTTCCAGTTCTGGGAAACTGAACTAGTCCAAACTTCCAGTTTGCAGCTGGTCATGGAGTCAGTCTGGCTCTGGCTAACTCTGTCCTCTCACAACGTCTTTCTTGAGTTGGTGGAAGCTGAACACACTGACCAGTGTGAGGTCCTAGCTTGTTGTACTAGACTGCTTGGGCTACTTTAGAAATTTGTATAACTGGAAAATTTTAATTGCAGAAAATTATTTTCCACAATTCTAGAATCTAGAAGTTCCAGAGCATGCATGGTCTTGATTGCAAAACTCCTCTCTGTATGGCAACATTCCCTTTCTGTGTAGCAAGGCACATAAGGAGAGAAAGCTCTATCTCCCTCTTCCTAGTTTTACTAATGTGTCAATTTTTTCATCTTTTAATTATTTATTTTTTTAATTCCAGATTTTTTTTCCCCTCCATGTACCATTCAACTCTTCCATATCCCATACCTCCTGCCTAAACCCCTGTCACCAGGAGGATGTCCCCACCACCCACCACCTACCACCCACCCAACTAGACTTCTAGTCATCCTGGGCCCTGCAGTCTCTTGAGGGTTATGTACATCTTCTCTGACTGAACCCTGAACTATATATGTGTTTGGGGTCTCATATCAGCTGATGTATGCTGCCTGGTTGATAGTTCAGTGTTTCAGAGATCTTGGGGGTCCAGGTTGAGACTACTGGTCCTCCTACAGGGTCACCTTCCTCCTCAGCTTCTTCCAGCTTTTCCCTAATTCAACCACAGGGGTCAGCAGCTTCTGCCATTGATTGGGTGCAAATATCTTCATCTCCCTCTTTCATCTGCTTGTTGGGTCTTCCAGAGAGTGGTCAGATAGGTCCCTTGTTGAGAGTACTCTATAGCTCAGTAACAGTGTCAGGCCTTGGGACCTCCCTGTGAGCTGGATCCCCCTTTGGACTTGTTGCTGGACCTTCTTTTCCTTAGGCTCTTCTCCATTTCCATCCCTGCAGTTCTTTCAGACAAGAACAATTATGGGTCAGAGTTTTGACTGTGGGATGGCAATCCCTTCCTTTACTTGATGCCATCTCTTCCTGCTGGAGGTGGGCTCTAAAGTTCCCTCTCCCTACTGTCTGGCATTTTATCTAAGGTCCCTCCCTTTGAGTCTTGAGAGTCGCTTACCTCCCAGGTCTCTGGTGCATTACGGAGGGTCCCTCCAACCTCAGACCTCCCAAGGTTGCCTGTTTCCATTATTTCTGCTGGTCCTCAGGGCTTCAGTCCTTTTTCCTCACCCAATAGTGGATCAGGTTGTCCTCTTCCCGCCCCTTCCTCTGTCCACTTTCCTTCTCAGGTAACTCTCTCTTTCCCTCCTCACTTGTGATTGCTTTCTTCTCCTTCCCAAGTGTGACTGAGGCATCCTCACTTGAGCCCTTCTGCTAGTTGACCATTTGAGTTCTGTGGACTGTATCTAGGATATTCTGTACGTTAAAAAAATTATTTTGACTAATATCCACTTATTAGTGAGTTCACCTTACATGCCTTTTGGGTCTGAGTTACCTCACTCAGGATTATATTTTCTAGTTCTATTCATTCGATTGCAAAACTCAGCATGACCTTGTTCTTAATACCTGAGTAGTAAGCATTCCATTGTGTAAATGAACCACATTTTCTGTATCCATTCTTCTGTAGTGGGACATCTGGGTTCTTTCTATCACAAATAAGGCCCCTATGCACATAGCTGAACATGTGCCCCTGTGGTTTGGTAGGGCATCTTTTGGGTATATTTCCAAGAGTGGTATTGCTTGGTCTTCAGGTAGATCTAGTTCTAATTTTCTAAGGAACTTCCAGATTGATTTCCAGAATAGTTGTACTAGTTTGTAATCCCACCAGCAATGAAGGAGTGTTCTTCTTTCTCCACATCCTTGCCAACATGTGATGTTGCCTGAGGTTTTGATCTTAGCTATTCTGATTGGTGTAAGGTGGACTCTCAGGATCATTTTGATTTGCATTTCTCTGTTCACTAAGGACTTTGAACATTTCTTTAGGTGTTTCTCAGCCATTCAAGATTCCTTTGTTGTGAATTCTCAGTTTAGTTCTATATCCCATGTTTTGATTGGGTTGTTTGGTTTGTTGGTGGTCAGCTTCTTCAGTTCTTTATATATTTTGGATATTATCTCTCTATCAGCTGTGGGGTTAGTGAAAAAATTTTCCCAATCTGTAGATTGCCAATTTTTCTTATTGACTATGTCTTTTGCCTTACAGAAACTTTCCAGTTTCATGAGGTTCCATTTATCAATTCTATTTTTAAAAGATTTATTTTATTTATATGAGCACCCTGTTTATCTCTTCAGATACACCAGAAAAGGGAATCGGATACTATTGCAGTTGAGTAAGCCACCATGTGGTTGCTGGGAATTGAAATCAGGGCCTCTGGAAGAACATTCAATGCTTCTAACTGCTGAGTCAACTCTCCAGCCCCTATTTATCAATTCTTGATCTTATAGCATGAGGCATTGGAGTTCTGTTTAGGAAATTTCCCCCTGTGCCAATGAGTTCAAGGCTCTTTCCTACTTTCTCTTCTATTAAATTCAATGTATCTGGTTTTATGTTGAGGTTTTCAATCCACTTGCACTTGAGCTTTGTGCAAGTCGACAAATATGGGTCTATTTTCATTTTTCTACATACAGACAGCCAGTTTGACCAGCACCATTTATTGAAGATGCTTTCATTTTTCCATTGTATATTTTTGTCAAAGATCAAGTGTCCGTAGGTTTGTGGTTTTATTTGTGTGTCTTCAATTCATGGATCAACCTGTCTGTCTCTGTACCAATATCATGCAGTTTTTATCACTATTGCTCTGTAGTAAAGCTTGAGGTCAGGGATGGTGAAACTCCCAGCCATTCTTTTACTATTAAGAATTGTTTTCACTGTTCTGGGTCTTTTGCCTTTCTAGATGAATTTGAGAATTGCTCTTTCCATGTCTTTGAAGAATTGTATTGGGATTTTGATGGGGATTTCATTGAACCTGTAGATTGCCTTTGGTAGGATTACCATTTTTACTATATTAATTCTGCCAATCCATGTGCATGGGAGATCTCTCCATTTTCTGAGATCTTCTATTTCCTTCTTGAGAGACT
This sequence comes from Grammomys surdaster, assembly GCF_004785775.1. NCBI lineage: Eukaryota > Metazoa > Chordata > Mammalia > Rodentia > Muridae > Grammomys > Grammomys surdaster. The sequence continues at coordinate 5,916,468 of NW_021604576.1, read as the reverse complement.
TGAAATTATTGTCATATAGGTCTTTCACTTGTTTGGTTAGAGTTATCCCAAGTTATTTTATATGCTTTGTGGCTATTGTTAAGGGAGTTGTTTCCCTAATTTCTTTCTCAGCCTGTTTATCACTTGCATAAAGAAAGGCTACTGATTTATTTGAGTTAATTTTATATCTGGCAACATTGTTGAAGTTGTCTATCAGCTGGAGAACTTCTCTGGTAGACATTTTGGGTTTGTTTATAATACTATCATATCATCTCCAAATAGTGATACTTTTATTTCTTTGCCAATTTGCATCTACTTGATCTCCTTTTGTTGTCTTATTGTTTCAGCTAGCACTTTGAGTATTATATTGAATAGATATAGGGAGAGTGGGCATCCTTGTCCCCAATTTTAGTGGGATTTCTTCAAGTATGTCTCCATTTAATTTGATATTGGCTGTCGGTTTGCCATTAATTGCTTTTACTATGTTTAGGTATGGGCCTTGAATTCCTGATCTCTCCAATACTTTTATCATGTTGTATATTGTCAAATGTTTCTCCTGCATCTAAGGAGATGGTCATGTGATTTTACCCCTTTGGGGTTGTTTATATAGTGGATTACATTAATGGATTTTTGTATACTGAACCAACCTTGTATCCCAGGGATGAAGCCTACTTGATCATGGTGAATGATAGTTTCAATGTGTTCTTGGATTCAGTTTGCAAGAATTTTATTGAGTATTTTTGCAATGATACTCATGAGTGAGATTGTTCTGAAGTTCTCTTTTCGGGTTGGTTCCTTGTGTGGTTTAGATATCAGAGTTATTGTGGCTTTATAGAACAAATTAGGTAGTATTACTTCTGTTTCTATTTTATGGAGTAGTTTGAGGAATGTTGGTATCAAGTCTTCTTTGAAGGTATTTTAGAATTCTGCACTAAATCCATCTAGCCCTGGGGTTTTTGGGGTTGGGAGTTTTTAATGACTTCTACTTTCTTGTGAGATATGGGCTTGTTTAGATAGTTTACCTGCTCTTGATTTAACTTTGGTATATGGTGTCTGTCTAGAAAACCATCTATTTCATCTAGATTTTCCAGTTTTGTTGAGTATAGGCTCTAATAGTAGGATTTGATGATTTTTTGAATTTTCTTCATTTCTGTTGTTACGTCTCCCTTTTCATTTCTGAGTTTGTTAATTTGGATACTGCCTCTTGGCCCTTTACTTAGTTTGGCTAGGGGTTTATCTATCTTGTTGATTCTCTCAATGAACCAGCTTTTGGTTTTGTTGATTTTTTTATATTGTCCTCTTTGTTCCTATTTGGTTGATTTTGGCCCTAAGTTTGACTATTTCCTGCTGTCTACTCCTCTTGGGGTAGTTTAATTCTTTTTGTTCTAGAGCTCCCAGGTGTGCCTTTAAGTTGTTAGTGTAAGATCTCTCCCATTTCTTTACCAATGGCACTTAGTGCTACGAATTTTCCTCTTAGCACTGCTTTCATTGTGTCCATAGTTTGGATACGATATGTCAGCATTTTCATTAAATTCCCTCGCGTCTTTAATTTCTTTCTTTCTTTCCTCCCTGACCAAATTATCATTGAGCAGAAAGTTGTTCAGTTTTCACACATATGTGGCTTTCTTTTGGTGTTTGGCTGTTATTGAAAATGAAACTTAGGCCATGGTGATATGATAGGATGCATGGGATTATCAATCATTTTGTTTTGGTTGAGGGTTGTTTTGTGACCAATTATATGGTCAGTTTTGGAGATGGTACTATGAGGTGCTGAGAAGGAGGTGTTTTTTTTTTTTTTTGTTTTAGGCTGAAATGTTCTGTAGATATCTATTAAATCCATTTGGTTCATAACCTCTATTAGTTTCATTGTGTCTCTGTTTAGTTTCTGTTTCAATGATCTGTCCATTGGTGAGAGTGGGGTGTTGAAGTCTTTATTATTGTGTGTGGTTCAATGTATGTTTTGAGTTTAGTTAAGTTTCTTTTATGAATGTGAGTGCCCTTGCATTTGGGGCATAGATGCTCAGAATTGAGACTTTCTCTTGTTGGATTTTTCCCTTTGATAAATATGAAGTGTTCTTCCTCATCAGGCTTGATAACTTTTGTTTGAAAGTCTATTTTATTGGATATTAGATTGACAACTCCAGCTTGTTTCCTTGGGCCATTTTCTTGGAAGACCTTTTCCATCTCTTTACTCTGAGATAGTATCCATCTTTGTTATTGAGTTATGTTTCATGTATGTAGTAAAATGCTGGATCTTGTTTGCCTCTCTAGTCTGTTAGCTTATGTATTTTTATAGGTGAGTTGAGTCTAACTGTTGGTTCCTGATATGTTTGTTTTTGTAAGCGGCATTATGTGTTTTTGGTTCTCTCCTTTTGGCTCTGTTGTGAGATGCTCACTATCTTGTCTTTTCTTTGGTGCAATTACTTTCCTTGTGTTGGAGTTTTCCTTCTAGGATCCTCTGTAGGGATGGATTAGTAGATACATTCTGTTTGAATTTTGTTTTGTTCTGGACTATTTTTTTTTCTCCATCTATGTGATTGAGAGTTTTGCTGGGTATAGTAGCCTGGGCCGGCATTTGTGTTCTCTTAGAGTCTGTATGACCTCTGACCAGTCTCTTCTGGCTTTCACTGTTGAGAAGTCTGATGTAATTCTGATAGGTCTACCTTTGTATGTTACTTGGCTCTTTTGCCTTGCAGCTTTTAATATTCTTTGTTCTGTGCGTTTAGTGTTTTGATTATTATGTGACTAGAGGATTTTCTTTTCTGGTCCCATTTATTTGGTGTTCTATAGGCTTGGATTGCTTTATTCAATTCCTTTACCTCTTTGATTGTGCTTTCCTGTATTTCTTTAAGGGATTTATTTGTTTCTTCTTTAATTGCTTCTACCTGTTTACCTATGTTTTTCTGTATTTCTTTCAGTCAATTATTTATATCTTCCATAAAGGTATTATCTTCATGCGATAGGATATTAAGTTAGCTTCCTGTTTTCAGGTGAGTTGATGTATTCAAGGTTTGCTGTGGTGGGAGTACTGGATTCTGATGATGCCCATGCATACTGGCTTCTGTTGCTTATGGTCTTGGGCTTGCTTATTGCCATTGGGTTATCCCTGGAGTTTTCTGGTCTGAGTGAATCTGTTTGGAGTCTTCCTCTTTTGACTCTGGGTTGCTTCAGGTCTCCTGGTAGGCCTGTGGCCCTGCCTGTAGCTGACCACCTGTGAGGCCTTCCAACTGGAGGCTCTTGAGAGGGGCAGAGAAGCTGTTGATCTGTTGCCCTTGCTGCAGTAGGTGTCCTGGGAGGCCTTCAAAATGTTGGGTCTTCAGAGGCACAGTCAAGCTGTTGTCCTGTGTGAAGATGTTCTTCAGGGGACCTATGTACTGTGGGTTCTGTTTCCCTGTGTGCAGCAGAACTCCTGGGAGGCTTTCAGTCTTTCAGGTCAGTTGCCTTGCATGCCACAGAGCCCTTGAAGGACTTCAGACTGTGGTGTCTGTTGCCCAGTTGCCCTGTGTACAGAAGAGCTCCTGGGATGCCTTCAAGCTGTGGTGTCTTCAGGGGAGCAGACAAGCTGATCAGTTGTCCTGTGTGCCACAGATCTCCTAGGATTGTCTCCGGCTGTGATGTCAATTGCTCAACTGCTCGGAGTGCAGAGAATCCTTTAGAATGGCTCAAGATACGGTGTCTTCACAGGAGTAGACCAGCTAGCAGTCTGCTCCAGCAGAAAGGACCAGGTGGAAGTGATGGAATAGGAGTGGTATTCTGGGGTTGGAGGAGGTTGGAATTTTAGTGGGTGATGGGTCCCAAGTTCACTGGACTCTCAGCAGGAAGCTTTGGGACTTAGGGGAGGGGGTTCTTACCAACTGCTCTGAGTGCAGACTAGGCAGAAGAGGATGCATCAATCTTATTGCATTAACATTCTACATCTGAAGAACTTGATTAGGGGGTGGAGAGATGGTTGAGTTGTTAAGAGCACTGGCTGCTCTTCCAGAGGTCCTGAGTTCAATTCCCAGCAACCATATGGTAGCTTACAACCATCTGTAATGGAATCTAATGTATTCTTCTGGTGTATTTCTGAAGTCAGCTTCACTGTACTCATATAAATAATAAATCTTAAAAAAAGAGAACTTGATTTAATACCCATTTCAAAATTGCTATGTAAAAATATACTTTATTTTATGCATAATGATTTCATTAGTGGATGTTAAAACGCACTCACCATACTATAGAGTATTGGATTGCAAAGTACATATAAACTGGAAATAGTATGTTGACCTTTAAACACACTGTTAAATATTGGGAAGGCAACTTTTAACAGTTTGACTGATGCAGGTGTAAGAATTTGATATATGATAACATCTAAAATAGAGGAAATTTTACCTTCACTGGAGGCTGCTGCTAAGCAATAAGGGAGAAAGCTGCTTAAGGTGGTTGATATGTATATCTTCCCC
>NW_021604576.1:5887939-5911647 GCF_004785775.1 Grammomys surdaster | reverse complement strand
CCCAAAAAAGAACATAGTAACTTACAATTATTCCTTATATAAATATATTTTCTAACACACACACATATACATACATACACACACACACACACACAAACACACACCTTGAAATACACAGTTCATCCTACTTAACTGAAGAAGAAATTGAAATTGCTATATAAATTGTCCAATGTCATACAACAGATGGCAGAGATCAGATGTAAACATGAATCTATTTCCCTTAAAGCTTTTATTTTTGTTTCAAAACCTAAAAATAAGAAGACAGTAGCTGGCAGTAGCTCAGTTCTTAGTACTCAATCAAGAGATCTTGAGTTCAGTTCTCAGTACTAATGAAAAACACAAGGCATGGTAGTGTGTCATGTAATCTTATAGGTGGAGACACAAAGGAAATCGAGTCCCTAGATCTTATTAGACAATCCGTGAATCCATGGGCTTAGTAAGAGGAGGAGAAGGGAAGGCTTACTGGTCAGAAGGGACTTATGAGGGTAGAATTGAGAGGAGAGGAGGGAGGGGTGCTGTGATTGACATGTAAAGTGAATAAATAAATAAATAAATAAATAATTGAATAAAAGATACCTTGTCCCAAAATAAGGCAGATAGCTTTTTACATTGACCTCTGGCCTCCATACATTAGTATGGAGTGCAATGCATCTAAAACAGGTGCATCTGCTCACATAACATATGCATATATATGAGTATATACGTAAATAGAAACAAAAGACCCTTGCATATTTATGTAAATATAGCATCATTATATTTTCCTCCTTTAATTCCTAGCAAACAACAGAAAAAAAGACTATAACGTAGAATGATTATATAGTCTTAACTATAAGAGAGATACTATTCTTTAGGTAATGTGTTCACACTAAACAGATTTATCATAGTATTTATTATTTGAACTGTAATATGGCAATAAGATATTTCAAAAAGAATATTCATTTTAGTAATTAAAACTGTATTTATTTGTAATTTTTTAGGTTCAAATTTGAAAATTTATAGTCAGACATCAAAATTCATACTAGAAGTATCTCCATCAAAGACTTAACCACTTCAGTTAACATACAACTTGTAGAATCAGAAACTTTAATAAGGAAAAATAAAATGCATGATTGAATGTCAATTAACTGGGCTCCAGTATGACTTAATGACAGTGCATATGGTTATTACTACATTCATTTCATGGATGTAGTTCATTCATACCTCTTTTCCTGCGTTTCAGTACTATGAAATAATAAAAACTTTAAACATGGGGCCAAGTTTGTTATTCTATGATTTTAAATACTCAAAATGCAGAGGCATGTGGACTGCCATGAGTTCTGTACCAGATTTGTCTATATAGGGAGTTCCAGAGAAGCCAAGGCTGCGTAATATATCCTGTCTCAGATACGACCAACCAAAATGAAATGACCAACCAAATAACCAAAAAATCTAGAACATAATTCATTGTAGATTTCTGGACCTTATAAAAATTTTCTTTTTTAACACATGTTTAGGGACTTTTAATAATATAATGAGGTGCTTTTCTAAGATCTTTGCTTCCAAACAATAATCAACATATTCTGTTAGAGTTTTTATTTGATACTATCTTTACATATCTGTAGGCCTTTATAGACCAAATATGGTATTTGTTATTGAACTTTTCATCATCAGTAAGATAAGTGGGAGTGCTCTGGACTTTTAAACAAACCATTTTCGTTTAACCATAAAAACTGATAATCTCATTATAAAATTCTCTACTGTGGCTTTTACTAATATTCTTTATACATCTCCAGTGATAAAATAATAAACACAATAGTTTCAAACTCTTCTTTCTCATTTTATTTTTTGAGGTAGGATATCCTGAAATACATTTGCCCTCTAGCTTACCATTAATCCAAAGGTGGCCCTTAGTGATAGGTTTTTCTGCATACACCTCTCAAATGTAGATTCTACATGTGTGCCGCGATGTCTAGCTTCCAGTGTTTAAAGTATGGATGACTTTACGTTGATTTCCATTTTCTGTGAAAAAGCATTACCAATGTAAATGCCTGTGCCCATACTCTTCATTCTAGGAATCATAAAACAAAATTTTGCTCAACAATTGTGTGGATCTGTATTATAAATGACACAAAATCTGGCTCACATGGTCAGTTCTACCATTCATGGTTGAGTTAATGTCTGTCCCACTCAGGACAGATGGCTTTACATTTTTAATATCTTTAGCTTTAGAAATTTTCTATGTCCTCATGAGTCTAGCACATTTCAGTGGTTTATACTTTATTGGTCTCTGCATACTATTTTCAAATAATAATTCCAAGAGCTGAAATATAAAGGATTCATAATCGTATTAGGTAAATGAAGGGCAGCAGATGTATCATTAGCATAATGGATAAAATGTAGGACAAGATCAATTAGTAAAGGTCCTGTGAATACTCATAAAAATTTTACTCTGACCTTATGCCCAACTACATTTTATATTCCAACAAAAGGAAACAATCTCTTTCAAAATTTTACTGTAATCAAGGCCCACATGAAACCTTTCATGTGTTTTAAATATGTCAGGTGCATAAACTAAATTTATAAGGCAATTATTTCTTTAAAATTAGGTATTGGTGAAGACTTTAAAAAGATTTATAAGCTATGAACAAAATTCCTTATGTAGAATAGGCTGGAATTGTCATGTTCTGTGATTCTACCTCTAGATTGTTTCTTAAATGTACTATTTGCAATTAGTTTTATTACTTTATTTTTAAATATATTTCATTAACATACAGATAAATGTTTAACTGTGATAGTTTCATGGACACACACATAGATACACAAACACACACATGCACACACATGTTTTTTTAACCCTCCCACAATCATCCTTCCACTTCTCTTCAGCATACTGTCTTTCATTTTTACTGGTCCACCTCAGTAAAAGTTTTCTTTCTGCTTTTCTTCATAATACATGTATTCCATTACTTTATTTCGTCCCCCTTCCTCCTACCTCAGACCACTACTTTATTGTTGAAATAAAAGATAAAATTCAATTCTTCAACAAAAAGTACCAATAACAAATAAGGGAAAAGTGCTAAAGATATCAGGTCACCTTATGAATGACAGCAACATAGAGAAGTGTTCAATTTGGAAATGCTGGTAAAAAGCAATCAGAAAACAATAGTTAGTAAAGATGCATATAGCTTTGTGAGGTTGAGATGGTCTCTCTATGAGAGGGCCTTTGGCCATAGAAACTTTAGAGTGGGCAGATGCTATGGGCTGGGGAGTTTTCTGGGATCAGTGATTGTTCATGAGAACCAAGATAGCTTTGAAGGATAGGACTAGAGAGAGCTTAGACTGAGCTTTAATTCAAGAGTGGAGAAAGAAATTTCATGAAGGCAAAATTGTTTTAATATTTACCATATTTAAATCAATCATTATTAGATTAAGTGAAATGTACTAAATCTTTCTATACATTTTTGAAGAAGTTTAGAAATATTAAATTGGTATTAAGTCATGTACACTAGGGCATTTTCTAATGAAAATATATATTTTTACTTTTCTTCCACATTCACAATTACATAGATATCAGTTTGGGATAGTTTTTTATGGTCTATCAATTATTTTGAAAAATATTGACCTGAGACATAAGAGTGACTCTGTATCTGCACTGAAAGAGGGCCTTTGGGGAGCTGTCTTCACTATTATAGCATTTTAAGCAGACATTGCTTGACAAAAGTGAGTCTTCTCATATGCTTCTTATTTCTAAGATGTTAATGCGTTCATTTATTCATTAACTCAACTTTTTAAAAAAAATCCTATTAGTAGCAGGCACAGTTCTAGGTATTGATGCTTCAGCAGTCAACAAAACCAACCTCGTATGTCATTTCCAACCTTGGATCTGACATTGTGTAAAGTGATCTATAACACGTTAACTACTCACAAGCTGAACAGATTGTTTTTATTGTGGTGCATTCAACATTTTTTAAAAAATGAGTTAAATATTGTTATTTGTCCTTTTTTTGCCATCCGTATTTCTTAGGAACAGATGTAGTTAGTTGTTAATTCATAGCTGCAAGTCTTATCCTTTCTTCATAATGTGTTATGGTTTTCTAGCAGCTTAGCTTTCTGAATAGATATATCATTGGTTCTTGGTTTGTGCCAATTAACCCAGAATATATACCATTACCAATAATCTGAGAAGCTTAAACTTTCAGATTGACTGATGAACACATCTATATGAATACATTTAATTCCATCAAATTCAATGATAGACACACCCCAGTGATTTTCAGTACATATGCAACATTTCAATTTATATCATTAATTAAAATAATGTATTGATGCATATGATTACTTAAAGCATCTTAAGGCAAAATTTTGGTCAAATGTAGTGAGTCACAAAATAGGTCTTCATGACTTCCGAAGAAACTTTGGAAGGCATAAATACAATACTCTAGATAAATTTATAGCAGATAAGTTTTAATACACTTCAAAAATTGCTAAAATAAGTTATCTCTTAGAGGGATTTATAAAAATAAAACAAAATCATAACATAAAATAAAGCCATCTGTCCTGAAGGAAAAGTGAATGCTTTAACCATATCACAGAAAAATAGATTCATAGGAGTCCAGGAATGGCATAAACTAAACATGAATTGTTACATAAGCTTGGAAATGTCTTCGTTGTTAAAATTGTCTGAACTTTGTCAGAAAAGGCAAAAGTGAATTCTTTTGGAAGCAAAAGCATCCTTTATGTAGGTCCTAGACAATTTTTACAATAAATTTAAAAACAAAACTTTACTTTAAATATAAAGTCACCAAGCATATAAAGGAACAGTCCAATATGAGTGAGATATAAGAAATAGGATACTATATTTCAATCATCTTCAGACATTGAATAAACTGATTGAAGATATAATTTGATAAAAACATTTTAAAGTTTCTAAGCTTAAAACATGTACTATAGACATGTATTTACTAAATGTGTCTTGTGAGTATTCGCATGTATGTATACCACATGCATGTCTAATGCCTGCAGAGGCCAGAACAGGGTGTCAAGAATCCCAGGAACAAGGGTTACAGTGATTCATGAAGTGTCATGTCAGTTTGGGGACCCAAATTCTGGTGTTCTTCATAGCAGCAAATACTTTTAACTACTGAGCATCTTTCCAGCTTTACATCCCAGGCTATAAAATATAAAAAGAATCTTGTACTCAGGTGGTAGGTCATTGACTTATAGAGCAACAAAGATAGAATGGAAATCATAATGGCAGCCAAGAAAACAGTCATGATTACAAGGGAATTATAAATATATTGAAAGCCATTTTTTTATATCAAAAGACTGCAAACAAATTTCAGTACATTTAAAAATCTTTCGCATCTTGAAAACATTAAATTTGATTTGTCACTTTACTCCTCAGTTAGACGTCATTTTCAAACATGGTTGTTGCAGAATGTTTGATCAGACTGTGAACCCTAAGAATGTGTTATTTACTGAAAAAAGCTTTTTCAAGTTATGGTATGGTTCAACCTTAGCACACACCTTTAATCACTCTGGCTAGAATACTGACATGCCCTTAGTACATATCTTTAATCCCAAATGATAAAATCAGTTTGTAGACGGAAGCATCCATGTTTGAAAGTGATGTCTAATTGAGTGGCAGACAAAGTAATGAATCAGAGAAAGACTTGACAGAATAGGATGTTCCTAGATCTCATGAGAAGAGAGAGGAAAGGGAAGCTACTTAAGAAAGAACAGGATAGAGAGAAAGAGAAGAAAAGTAAGAGATATCTTTACCAGGACAGTTTTACAGAGATAGGTTGAAAAGAGAAAAACTAGACATACGTTAGGATAGAATGAACCAGAGAATGAGAAGAGCCAGAAGATTAGAATTGATTGCTAGAGTTCAGGATAAGCTGAGAAGCAAGATTGAGTCAGTCAGCTTGAAGAAGAGTTTGAACCAGAGCAGTTGAGGTAAACCAAGCAGCCAGAGTTCAGAAAGAACTAGAAAGGATGAGCTTATTCAGCAGTAAGTCTCAGAGCTCAAACATTCTAGGCCTAGAACAGATTGTATGATGACTAGAAGCTTCCAAGACTAGGCCTAGGTTAGCAGACAGAGGCAGTAAGCCCCAGAGATGACAATTGCATCAGGCAAATAAAGCTACATTTATGCATGGCTACTTCCTTCTACAAACTAATTTTACCTTAAAGATGTGTACCAAGGGTGTGTCTGTATTCAAACCAGAGTGATTAAAAGTGTATAGCATGCCTGCATTCCAGCCAGATCACACAGATATAGGTCTTTGAATGTGATACCTTGCCAGAGCAGTTATGTTGTTGGATTTTAAAAGTCCTCTTCATTTGAAATATATGAAAATATTTATTTTATGAGATTGTTCACTGTATAATTTGTACTTGGTGTTTCCTGACCATTTGCTTTAGAATACATTGCAAATAGCAAAATCTATGGATGTTCAAGTCCCTTAAGCAAACTGGTCATAGTATTTTTAAATTACCTGTATAGAAGAAACTATATTCCTTAAATTATATCTATATTTATTATAATGCTTAATACCATGTAAATGTTATATAAATAGATTTTGGTACCGGAAGGTTTATGGAATTATAATTAAAAATGAGAAAATTTTCTGTTTATGCTAATAAATGGTGAAATAAAGAAGGAATCATGATTTCTGTGTAAAGTGTTAGACTAGCTGTATTTCTGACTTGGTGAAGGAGAACCAGAATAAAAAGAGACTCCAAAATGATCACAACTTCAACATTGCCATCCTCTTATATGGAGTAGTAAATGCAACAGACTCACCCGTCAGTACTGGTGAAAATAGAATAGCATGTCTACACTGAGAACAAGCATCACAAGGTGCAGAGCCAGTTACAGGGTTTGGCAAGATAATAAACCCTTCAGTAATGTCAATCCAAAGAGAGTGGCACTCTGTTTGACTAGAATACTTGCTAGGTATCATACTGAGAGGGAATTTACTGTTGGGAACTAAACTATACTGACTGTATGAGAAAAAAGAAAATTGAAAAATTATGGCGCCTGATTTTAATATGACACACCCTGAAGGGAAGACACAGACCTAAAAGGAAGCTGAAGTAAACAGAAGAGCCAGGTATTGATAAGCCACAAAGTACAGGTTCAGTTGAGCAAAGGAAGCTCAATTGAAACATTGAAGTTCGTAGAGGAGTTACTCTGATTTGAATTGTCAGGAAACATATCTCAGCACATAGTTCGATACCCTAGAACTAGAGGTAAATAGGTGGATCAACCTCTGTAACCATTTATTTGATATTTACTGCTATAGAATATGAAAACTTCAAGTCTTCAGTAGTCTTCTTGACACCCATAACTCCATCCTTCTATCATGGAGATTAAAATTTAAAAGGTTCAGAAAGTAGAGATTAAAGCTTAGAAGGTTTGCAAAATAGGAGGAGATGTCACTACACATACATATTGTTGAAGCATCATTGTTTCCCACACTCTCAATGTATTTGCAGACCATCTGAAGTTAAAGCATTACCTCCGCTAGGGTAGTATAGGGTACTTGTGGGAGCTCCAAAGTCATTTCTCCAATGCTATTAGTCCAAAATTTGAAGTTGTTTTAATTTTTGATTGGATTCCTTAATAATTCCCTGATTCTGTAGATTGAATATCTTTTTTTATTTTTATTGGATGTTTTATTTACATTTCCTATGTTGTCCCCTTACCCCACTCCCCACCCACCCAGGAACCCTCAGTCCCCTCACCCCTCCTCCTTCTTCTCTGTGGATGTAACCTCTATCTACCCCCGCCCCACTCCCACCTCCCCACCCTCAAAATTCCCACCCCCTGGGGCATCCAGCCTTCATGAGGTCAAGGATCTCTTCTTCCACCTATGACCAGCAGGGCCCTCCACTCTTTCATATACAGCTGAAGCCCTGGATCCCTCCCTAAGTGCTCCCAGGCTGGTGGTTTAGACCCTGGGAGCTGTGGTTGGTTGGTATTGTTGCTCTCCTCATGGTGCCCCAAATCCTTTCAGCTCTCCTTCAGTCTTCACTCTAACTCCTCTATTGAGAACCCCATGATCAGTTCAATGGCTAGTTGTGAGCATCTGCCTCTGAGTATGTCAGACTCTTGAAGACCTCTGAGGAGATATCCATATCAGGCTCTTATCAGCATGCACTTCCTGACTTCCACATCAGCATCTACCTTTGGTGATTGTACATGGGATAGATACTCAGATGGAGTGGTCTTGAGACAGCCCCTCCTTCAGTTTCTGTCCCTCACTTTGTCTCCATATTTGCTCCCTTGAGTATTTTGTTGCTCCTTCTAAGAAGGACCGAATCACCCCCACTTGGTCTTCCTTCTTTATGGGCTTCATGTGGCCTGTGAGTTGCATCTTGGGCATTTCAAGGTTCTGGGCTAATATCCAATAATCAGTGAGTGAATACCATGTGTGTTCTTTTGTGATTGGCTTACCTCACTCAGGATGATAATTTCTAGTTCCATCCATTTACCTAGGAACCTCTCGAATTCATTGTTTTTAATAGCTGAGTAATACTCCATTGTGTAAATATACCACATTTTTTGAATCCATTCCTCAGTTGAAGGACATCTAGGTTCTTTCCAGCTCCTGGCTATTATAAACAAGGCTGCTATGAACATAGTTGAGCATATGTCCTTGTTATATGTTCGAGCATCTTCTGGGTATATGCCTAGGAGTGGTATAGCTGGATCCTCAGGTAATGCTATGTCCAATTTTCTGAGGAACTGCCAGACTGATTTCCAAAGTGGTTGCACCATCTTGCAGTCCCACCAACAATGGAGGAGTGTTCCTCTTTCTCCACACCCTCACCAGCATCTACTATCACCTGAGTTTTTAATCTTAGCCATTCTGACTGATGTGAGATGGAATCTCAGGGTTCTTTTGATTTGCATTTCCCTGATGACTAAGGATGCTGAACATTTCTTTAGGTGCTTCTCGACCATTCGAGTTTCTTCCGTTGAAAATTCTTTGTTAAGCTCTATACCCCATGCCTGAGCCACATTGCTCTCCCAGTCTGTCTGGCAGCCTGTTTTTTGTACTGTGATGAGCAACACTGATCTACTTTCTTCTTTCTTCATCCAAGACTGAGAGCAATCCACGCTTCTTTTTCATCCTCTATATCTGAAAGCAGTCATTGCTTCTTCTTCATCCTTCTTCCTGAAACATTAGCAAGTCTCACTGAACATATTTGCAGCAATTCAAGATTTGTTTCTGAAATTTTTCCATTACATTCAACTATGATGACCGTAGATAAATGCCACCATTTGTCATCTGGTGTTTATAAGTAGCCTCTTCCTAATATCTGTGCTCTGTTCACACTTTCTAATAGTTTGTTTCTTTTTCCTTTTATAAAGATTAGCTGTGGTTATTTTAAAAAACCCAAACATTCATATTATAAATCATATTATCTTCTACATCAAATCTCCCAGTGGTTTTTCCTGCTATTAAAAGGAAAATAGCAATAATTTGTTTTACTGTGAAAATCCTCCTGGGGTATCTTGACACAGAGTATTTTATTACGTTCCCTAGCCTGTACACCTATAATCAGAAATCTAGAGGTTCCTGTTTCCTTTTTCTCCATTTAAGTACAGTGGTTACATTTAATATTAAATCCACTGATTTCAGAAATGAAAGAAATTATTCTGGGGAAGGTGTATTGTTAGTATAATAGAGCAAAGATGAGCCTATCTCCAGGGGTCTATTGGCAAGAATTTTTCTTGTAGTATCATCATATTTTCTTTATTTATTAATTTTTAAAAATGTATTCATGTCACATTTCAATATCAGCTCTCCCTCTCCTCCCAGTACCTCCTCATGCAGAACCTCCCCTGATTCCTCTATATTCTTCTCCTTTGAGAAGGGAGAGCCCCTCTCTAGTTATTTCCCCCCAATCAGATTGCTTCAGGACTAGGCACTTGCCCTGCCACTGAGGCCAGATAAGGCAGTCCATTTAGGGGAATGGGATCCACGGGCAGTTAGGTAGGCTGGCAACAGATACAGGACAGCCCTGCTCCTGTTGTTGGGAACCAAGCTGCTCTTCTGCTATGTATGTGTAGGGGGGCCTAGGTCTAGATCCTTCTTGCTCTTTGATCCGTGATTCAGTCTCTGGGATCCCTCAAGAGTCCAGGTTAGTTGACTCTGTTAGTCTTCCTGGGGAGTCCCTGTCCTTTTCGGGTCCCATAATTCTTCTTCTAACTTTTCCTTAAGACTACCTGAGCTCCTTCTAACGTTTGGCTCTGGGTCTCTGCATCTCTTTCCATTAGCTGTTGGATGGATCTTCTTAGGAGAAAGTTATGAAGACTCTGCAAACGTAACAGAGCATCACTAAAAGTGTTAGAGAGGAGTTCTTGCCCATGAAATGGGTCTCAATTTGGGACAGTCATTGGTTGGGCATTCTTTCAATCTCTGCTCAATCTTTGTTCATGCACATCTTGTAAGCAGAATACATTGTTGGTTGGAGATTTTATGCGCTGGTTGCTGTCCTTATCCTTTCGTTGAGAGTCCTGACTGGCCTCATGAAACAATCACTTTTAGTGTCACATGCCCTACTGCTAGGAGTCTCAGTTCAAGTGGCTCACATAGACACTTTGGGGACTCCTCCTTCATCCCAAGATTTTGGCATATCTTCAAGATTGTGTAACCCACCACCAATTTTCCTTCTCACTCCTCTGCTACATCTGATTCGCCTGGACCTCTGCTCCCCTCTCCATTCCCTCACCCACCCAGTCCCCTCCTTCCGTTGACTTCCAATATCTGTTTTGTTTCCCCTTCTAAGATTAAACCATTTTCCCTTGGACTTTCCTTGTTATTTAGCTTCTTGGGCCTGTTGCTTATGGCATTGTTATCCTGTACATTATGGCTAATATCCGCTTATCAGTGTGTGTCCTTTTGGATCTAGGTTACTTCACTCTGGATGGTATTTTCTAGTTCCACTTCATCTGCCTGTAGAATTCATGATGTTCTTTTTATTAAATTGCTGCATTGTATTCCGTTGTGTAATGAACACAAAATAACCACATTTTCCGTATCCAATATTGATAGGGACATCTGGGTTGTTTCAAGTTTCTGGCTAATACTAATAAAATTGTTATGAACATAGTTGAGCAAGTGTCCTTATGGAAAGATGGGACATCTTTTCTATATATGTCCAGGAGTGGTATAGCTGGGTCTTAAGGTAGAACTATTCTCAATTTTCTGAGAAAATGACAAATTGTTTTCCAGAGTAGTCGTACAAGATTGAATTCATATTAACAATGAAGAAGTGTTCCCCTTGTTCCACACCCTTGCCAGCATGTGCTGTCCCTTGAGTTTTTTTATCTCAGCCATTCTGATGGGTGTAAGGAAGAATCTCAAACTTGATTTTACTTGCCTTTCCATGATGACTAAGGTCATTGAACACTTCATTAAATGAAGGCTTGAATAATTTTGCCTAATCACCTAACATCTAGAACTGATAAGAGGACCACATTAAAAGACATTTTTGTCATTGAAGACACGGGAAAAAAAGGTATATATTGCTAGAAATCCAGGATGAAAGTAGACTCTGACATATTTTCACAATGTCCCTCTTCTATCTGCCCAGGGATAAATAATCTTCATTTTCATGAGTTTTGACTCTCTTAGTATGTAACTTAAATTGGGGGAGGGGGATGTTGAGCTAAGGGAACTCAATCCATGTGTTGGTCAAAAAATATGGTGGCATCCTATCCAGTAAGAAATAGAATGTCTCTTTTCCTTCACAAGTTGAACTAACAAAACCATGGAGTGAATCAGGCAAAAAGGAGAAGGTGAAAAGATGCAGCAAATGCAGTGGCCATGGGTAAACTCACTGGTGAACAGAATTGAGTCAACGAAGAAGTTCTAGAGATGGTGAACAGCTACACATAATGAAAACCAAAAGGTATTTGTTTACAGGAACCATAGTAATAAATGTATAAAGACATATAATTTTAAAAGTCTGTGCAATAAAAAGGCTATCTATGTAGCTTTCTTTTGATAGTTTTTAAAGTTCCTATGATTTTAATTTTGTTTTAGTTCCATTTTCTGTGAGGCTAAATCTCTTTCAGTTAAACTTCTTTGTCTCTTTTTGTTTGAGTTAATAGTCTTTTTCTCTCAAGAGAATGGAATCTGAACAGCTTAATCAAAATCCACAATTCATTTTAACATTGTATCCAAAAGAAAAGGGCATTGGACAGAATTAAACAGGCAGGAAGAAGTCTATACAACTCCAGAAGGAGTCAAGGCTGTTGCGGAAGGAGAGCGGGATCTCTGATTCAGGAGACAAAGGCAGATGAGATTTTAAGCATTGAAGCAAGGTAGTGGGGAAATACTGGAGGACTTTTGAGAGATGAGGCAATGTGATTAGGACTCTGCTGACTGGAGCTCATGTAAGTTAGCTTTCTTTCCTCTCACAAACTGAGGAATGGGCTGTGCCTTTTTAGATAATTACATTTTAAAAGATTGCATCTGGCTCTTCCAGAAAGCTATTTTTGGGCTGTAAATCAACAAAGAGCATGGGAAAAAATTTTCATCTCGAGGGGCAAATAAAGAATTTACAGTAACCGGTGTTCAGGAGCAAATGCTCTCAGAAGAATGATTCAGGGGCACATAATCTGGAAGAAAATTGGCTAATGTTGAGTCAGACTTAGGCAGCTTAAGGTTAAAGGCATTTTGTCATTTACCTTTGTAACAATGATATGATAACCAGGCTTATGAGGAATAAGACATTAGAAGGCTACAGGAACCCTCGAGGTATCTTGTTTCAAAACTGCCATCACTAATAAATCATAGTTTCTAATTCATTGAGTATAACAAATGGAATTTTAAAAACAAATTGTATAGTCTACACATAAATAAATATTTATTTAATAATTCTATTAATTTTTCATTTATTCGGCAATTATTGATCGCATGTCTTCAATATGCCAGACACTGGTCTAGGCAATACAGATTTATTTGTCATTAAATAAAATATTCAAGATGTTCTGTAGGCCTAGAGAATGATCAGCCATTAAAAGCAGTTGTTACTCTTCTAGGGTACTAGAGTACTAATGTCTGTTTCCAGCATCCTCATCAGGTTGGTCATGACTGCCTGTACCTTCAGCTCCAAGAAAAAGTCTAATAACCCTCTTCTAGATTCTGCATACACCTGGCATTCACTAACAGGCACATATGCATGCACACACTCACATACACACACCCACACACATAAGCACATATATAAACAGATTATAAAAATAATTTAGTAGAATGTTCTAAAATCATGAATATAAGAGGGCAATAAGGAACAGACCAAAATAAATGAGTTTGTGTTTAGTAAGACATATGCTGGTGTGTTCCATGAAGAAAATGACAGCAAAAAAATGGATATGCTATCTTTATCACAATTGCACATGCTCAATTTTTGGACCTCTGGAAACTGTTTACATTCTGGATAATTGCTAAGTTTGAAAGACTCATTGTCAATATGAAGAATCAGAAGTATTTATCAACCTTAAATTATTAACTTTGAAATCTCTTTCAACAATCTTTCTACTTCCTTATTATTTGAGGTGTGTTTTGTTTTTGTTTTTGTTTTTATTTTGTCTCTGCTCCACTCTTTGTCCCTGCATTTCCTTTAGACAGGAGCAATTCTGGGTTAACATTTTGGTGATGGGTGGGTGGCCCCATCTCTCAACCAGGGACCATGCCTAACCTCTGGATATGATCTCTACAGGTTCTCTCTCCCTTTCGTTGGGTATTTCAGCTAATGTCATCTTCGCTGGGTCTTGGGAGCATCTTGCCTTCCTGGTATCTTGGATTTTCTGGTGGCTTCAAGTTCCTCATTCCTCTGTTTAATTTCCTGAACCTCTGTACATCTCCCCTGTCTTCTCTTATACCTGATCCTGGTCCCCTTTTCTGCTCCCCCTCCTCTCTTTCTCCCAAGTCCTTCTACCTTCTGCCTCCTATGATTATTTTTCCCCCTTCTAAGTAGGACTAAAACATCCACACTTTGCTCTTCCTTCTTCTCGAGTTTCATATGGTCTCTAAGTTGTATCATGGGTATTCTGAGCTTTTGGTCTAATATCCACATATAGTGAGTACATAGCATGTGTACTCTTTTGTGACCGATTTACCTCACTCAAGATGATAAGTTTATGCATCATTTCATCATCATCACCATAACCCTAATTATAAAGAGTACTTTTATATTCTCTTGCATAAACTCTCAAATATGAGACTAGAGAGCTCAAGGCTGGCATATAGAGGCACTGTATACATAGCAAAGAACTCCCAACATAAAGAAGTTTACATTGTTTAGTATGACTGTTGACCTTATCATAAGTATTTTGAACAAAGAAAATTCATAACTTAAAAATGAACTTATAAGTGAACCTGTGAGAGACTCTGGAGTTGCCCATGACACTGGCAAGTAGAGATGAGTATAATTCCAGAAGGAAGAAATAACCTGGATATGCCAAGCAGCAGAGAGTAGAAACATTTTGAAAAACACAGTCTGTGCAATGTGGTTTTCTTCCTGAATTAGTACAGGACCAAGCTTCTAGATCCAGAGAGAAGTCTCAGCTTGATAACTTCCCCATGACAGTGAGTTGCTCCATCCACATTTTTCCAAATTCTTCTAGAAATTGAATCCTCATACATATCTATCCTTTTTATTGTGAGATTTCATACTAGTTATTTTTATGTTTGTGTCACAAATTTTTCTATCATAAGAACTCATCAATTTCAAAAGAAGAAAACAATAAATTTCTGATCTCACAGTTCTGTGATTTCAGGAACTATGGTCTATTATTTTTCTAAGAATGTTTCTCTTTTCAAATAATGTCAAAATGATTTCCAGTAAATAAATAAATACAAGGTGCAAGGGAAGCAATTGTATCAATGTGATTCCATCCACATTTGTTGAAAGGGCATTTCTTGCTACTTATACATATGGTCAGTTTTAAAAAGAGTGGTATGTGTTTGTACTCACACATATTTTTTACTTGACTGGTTAGCTATTTACTCTTTGGCTTGTTGATGGCTCCCCTAATTGGATAGAAAAGGTGTAGTTACTCACCACACTATAAAATATTGAAAGGTGACAGAAGAAAAGCACTTTACTGGTCTTGTGGGGGAAGAAAATTGCTTATCTGTAATTGTTTTGCTCTCTGAAGAAATATATCAGACTGCCATTTCCACATGAACTTTCTAGATATAGTGCGACCCACTATTTTAATGTCAACAGAAACAAGCCCTTGTAGAGTGTCTCTGCTTTTAGTATGCTCTAGTTAACCCAAGGGACCTTTCAGCTATAATTTGCCAAGAAAAACTGCTGCCTGACATTCGAGAGGTATAGACTGATTTCTAAGCCATGATGTAGCATTCAGAGTGATAAATTGTGGGCCAAAGCAAGGAAAGGAGGGAGAGAGAGGTAAATCACGTAGTACTCTGCTCAGTGCTCACTAATCATCCCCAGGAGCAATCAGGTTTCAAGATTATTGGCTGTAAAAAGCAAACAGAAAAAAAAGCAAGCAAGCAAACAAACAAACAAACACCAGCTTCTGACGCAGAAATTCTGTCAATTCAGTTCAAACTGAGCTTGCTTTTCTTGCATTGTCTTTCACAATGAGTACTCAGTCTAAAGTCGCAAACCTGAGATATAGAGGGTATTAGATTCCACAAGTGTGCGTGTGAACTGGAGCAAGAAAATATTAACTGGAGCATGGTGGTAGATATCTGCAGTCATCTGCCCTCAGTTTCCTCATGGCTCCACTCTGCATTTTGCATCCCAAGCTCAGGAACAGTGCAAATACCAACCAGTGTGCATAGAAATGAGGTCATCAAGGCCCACATGTTGAAGACAATAAAAGCATCTGAGAATCACCCTTTCTATGCAGAGACACAGAAACTCTTGGGCATCCCTGAACATGACAGGGCACACAGGCATCCACAGGAGCATCTCTGAAAGAAGAGAATGAAGGCTCAGGAATCACAGACAGAAATGAGGCAGTTCACACAGGAATAGGCATGTAACTGTGCCTTTCTTAGTAGTTGAAGTTACTAGAAGAGACTATACAATGGAGTCATAAAAAGAGATGATACTTCAGAACATAAGGCAACCTTACCATCATCATAGTTGGGGTGGGGCTTGCCTTTGAATTTATCATTGTCTTTATGCTTATGCTTCTTCCTTGAGATGTTAAAATAGTGAGTGCCATGAATCAAGTGTCAGGACCCCAGCCACTGGAAGGCAAGCTGAAGTTCCAAGTACCATAGACTTATGATCATTATCTTGTAGTCCTAATGGAGAGGCCTGTATCCTGCTCCAGGTCATTGTTTTTGACTTAAAAATTTTTTTATATATTCATTCTGGATATTATTCCTGTGTTAGATGTAAAGCTGGCAAAGATTGCTTTCCACTCTATGGACATCGTTTTTATTCAATTCATTGTACAGCTGGGCAAAACCTTTTTAGTTTTATGAAGTCCCATTTGTCAATTTTTGCTTTAATTCTTAAGCAAATGAAGTCCTGTTCAGAAAGTTCTATCTACCTATCATATAGGACCCTGCCTATTTTCGCGTCTAGCAGTTTCAGTGTTTATGGTTTCAGTAGGTGTTTGATCTGTTTTGAGTTAGTTTATATACAAGGTGATGGATGCATGTCTAATTTCAGTCTTCTGCAGCTGGATATCCAGTTTTCCTATCACCATTTGTTGAAGATACTACCTCTTCTGCAGAGTATGTTCTTAGCAACTTTATTAAGTATTGGATTACTGTAATTATGCATACTCACATTTGGTTTAAAGTTTTGATCCATTGGTCTACATGTCTGTTTTTGTGCCCCTACCATATTGCTTTTATTACTCTGGCTTTCTAATACAGCTTGAGTCTGGAAGGGTCATCCATTAAGCATTGTTCTTTTTGCTCAGTAGCAACAAAGAGACATGGGACAGTTCCTATGGGGATAAGACTGCTTTGGTTGTCTGGAGCCTTTCATTGTTCCATTTGAAATGTATATATAATTTGTGAAGAACGAGATAGGGGTTTTGAATCTGTAAGTGATCATTTCCCTAATAATTATTCTACCAGTCTATGAGGGTAAGATATCTTTCAATTTTCTAGTGTTTTTATTGCCTTCTAAAGAAGGCAATAAAATTTCCTCTGAATTCCTATAATTTTCATCATAGAGGTATTTTACCTCCTTTGTCAGGTTTAATTATACTTATTTTATGATCTATAGTAGAATTTTGGAGAACTCTTATATATAATATCTTATTTGTGCTGCCCAAACAGGCATAAAAATGGAGGCCTCCACTTGAGCATGTGACATCTCCAGGGTACACAGTCTTAAAACTGACTTTTCTGTCCTCAGAAACCAGAAATTGGCTAAAGATCATCAGTCAGAGATGGGGAGATGTAAGACTCCCCTATCTTCATGTTGTAATATTTACTGGCTTGATTTTGTACATGTCTTATGCAGGCAACCACAAGGTCCTGAGTATATGGTAGTCTTGCCATGGCCAGAAGACAATCAAGCTACCTTCCATTGTCGTCCATAAGATTAGATAGGAGGGATCAATATTGATGTCTCATTTATGTTAGAGAGCTCCACTGATACTTGTCCTTTCGATTTTGTACAGGTACTAATTTCACTACTAGGCCCTTCACAAAGAAACCTCTATCGTGAGGTCAGAGAGTTGCATTAATATGAGAATACAGAGTCATATACTTAGAAGGCAGTTTGATACTATGCCCCTTTGGCATAAATAATGACAATGATAATAATAATAGATTCACATAAGAGTCTTTAGGTTTCCAATTATTTATTCTAGTGAGGTTTTCTGTATTTTGCATGTATCTTAACATGTGAATTAGGCCTTAAATTTAATCAGAAAGAAGTTGGTTACCCATAGGTTTTATCCCATTATTGCACTTATAGTCTTATCTTTCCATGCTGAAATTATTGTTCACAATGACTCATACATGGTTGAGACTGGTTATGACTCCTCCACCAAGTAAACTACATAATACCTTCTGGTATTATGAAAGCTAGCCACCAAGGAGGAAACCTCCTGGTCAATATCAACTTGACATCTCCATATACTATGACCAAAGTGTGTAGTGTCTTTAGCGAAAAAACATTTCAAAGAACAAACTTAACTAATAGAAAACAATTAAAAAGAGGAGTCAAGTTCTAAAAGGCAAACAGTGTCTGATAATCAATTCTAAATGCATCCTAAAAATCCAGAAATGGAGGAACTGATTAATGTTGCCTTGATTCTGCAACTAGAAAATATTTTCTTTTGTTCATGTGTTCCTATCATATTTTAAATGCATTTGATAAATTATGTACTTCCATAGATGAGTTTTTGTAATGTATTTTCCCAATTATTTTAGACAGGGCATATATATTAAAATAGTTTTATTGTGTATGATTCCTAGATAATATGAATTTTAATAAGGACTGTGGTCAGTTTGCTATGAGAATAAAGTACAGAACAATGTGGCCCATTCCTTTTGTTTCTCTTGTGAATAGCTCTCAGCTATTACAAGTCAGAAATCTGGCTCTCTCTGAACATTCTGTTCTGAAGAAAGAAACCTTTTGGTTTGTTTTATATTGTTTTTAGAAGAGAAAGGCATACATTTATAATGTGTGTGTTACGCAGGAGTAACAAGCTATCCAGTACCTAGAAATTTGATCAGAGATACTTTGAAACTAGATTGATTGGGAATGAAATTGACACCACACAAAACTTGTAAGGCACAGAGTTAAAGCTTCTGTAAATGCTTTGTTAAGGGGAATTATTAAGAACTGTATCATAAGATGAGCTGCAATGTAGAAGCTGAAATGTGTAGATGTATGAACAGCAGAGCATAATTTTGGAAGACAGTCATCTTTGAAAATCAAGTTCACATTACAGCTGTATTAGCAATTGTTTGTGTGCCATTTCATTTCTGAGATTTAAAATCGATTAACCATGTCATTTCTTTTATGATCAGCTTTTTTCATTGAGTTGGCTGACTAATTTACACATTAAAGTTCTTCAGTTTGTTTTATTAATCTGAAAATAATAGAAAATAACAATACAATAATGAAACATGTATATACTGGGGGATAAGTTGGTGTCACTGAAACTGCAGAATACAACGAGACAAAGGCAATGAGGACATGTGCCTATCTCGGTATGATGTCATCACCCCACACGATGACTTCCACATTCTGCTCAAACACTGCTGACCACATAAAGACATATGTTTAGTATTCTTTGCATTCAGCAGTGTGTAGTAGCAAGAGTTCTAGCTGACATATATATTTTTAATGTTTTTACTTTTGCCCTTTCCTATCCTCTTTTGAAATTCTTATACACTGGAGGTTTTGCCTGGAGGTTTGGATCGACTCCCAGAACCCCTCTTCCTGCTGAAAAAACTCAGGCAGGGCAGAGGGGCATCAAAAATCCTGAGGGCTTGCTTGTAGTATGGGAGTTTGAATAATTTATTTTTCTTCCTAGTACATTTGCCTATTTTTTTTGTCTTATTGTGCAAAGCACTCTATTTGATCTTTTGAAATGCAAAAGAGTATTTTGGTGTGGGGAAATAGCTGTGGTTTCTCCATTTGCAATAGCTCACAATAGAGGCACATAGTAAAAGGAGAGCATATACTATTTTTGGGAGCTTTGCACTCAGGCAGACAAATGCATTCACTGCTTAGTGATCAAACAGAGTATGGAGTATGAGCAAATTACTGTACATGCGGTAACATTCATCTCAGGGGTTGGGTGGATGATGTTTACATAGTAGGTTTTCTCTAAGATGTAGTGAGTGGTGGACAGTTTGTTTCAGATAGTGTTAATATTCAAAATACCCTGAGTAAATGAATCTGTCTAGAATATTAGTAATTTGACTGTAGGGTTGAGCTCTTTTGACTTAAACTTCCAGTGGCAAAAGCCAGACTCTGTACTTCATTAGCTAGAAGGCTTCCTAGTATGGCTTTCCTCCCATTTCCTTGTTTGTAAGGTTCCTGATAGAATTCATAACAGATTCTTAGCAGTAAATGCTTTATAACCTCATGAGAAGATTCAGTGAGTTATACTTGGCTCTTAAATATGAGACACACAATGGAGACTCAAAACTAGTTTTTGGAGAAAATAGATTATATTGTAAGATTATTAAAAGTCTGTGGTACTATCAATCGAAATATGAAAAATGATAAGGAAAACTTGACTTCGTTTCGATGAATTTTGTGCTCAAGTGTAAATTATGCTCATTGCTGGAGTCTCAGGTTTCTGTTTTATTGAATTAGTTTTGAGCTCTGTTCCTACTCTGTAGGGTGTTTTGAAATTTGAAGAACAACATTAATTCAGTGAACTTGCCAGTTTTAAGCAATAAGCCCCCACTCTGTGTTAAGGACGGTTGAATCTTAAAATCCAGAGACAGGCTGGTAGTCTGGGCTCTTACAGCAAAGTAATGGGTGTTCAGGTGATGTGTTTGGGAATGTTTGTAGCTTGAGCCTAATGCTCTCACTGATCAGGAACCATTCTAAGGGTTTATATAGTGTGACGAGTGAACACTGAGAAAACAGAGCCATTGGGAAACAAGTACTTTTCTTTATTGTATAAGTAATTGTGTAGAAAATAGATACTTTCTACACTGTAATCGCCTGCACGCTGTCATCTAGCGGAATCAAGCTGTAACAGCTGAATCTGCACAATTTGAAGCTCTATACTATTTATTCCTAATGTCATTCTTTAGTTTGTTTTCAGGTCCTAGTAACTGTTTTCCTTCTGTAGTTAGGAAGCTGTCAAAATTTAGTTTTATAGTAAGATATGAATATGAAATTTTACTTTTGCATCTTAATGGATGTTGTTTGTGTTAGAGTGTAAACGGTTCATACTGAATTTCAAATCACTATGGATTCAGGCTGTATAAGGACTTGTGTTCTTGATAATGTTTTTTCTTTCTGTCTGTTTCAGTGAACTCAACTTCCCTGTGTTGAATTAAATGAGGCCAAGAATATTGCCCAATTCATTTTAAAATTTATTTATGTTTTTATTTATATGTATGTATGTGTTTGTGTGTGTGTGTGTGTGTGTGTGTGTGTGAGAGAGAGAGAGAGAGAGAGAGAGAGAGAGAGAGAGAGAAAGTTCTACATGTGTAGCAAGCCTCAGAGGCCAAAAAAGGTATGTCAGAGTCCCTAAAATTGGAGTTACAGGTAATTGTAAGCTGCCCAACATGGGTGGTGCTTGGAACTAAACTCAGGTCCTATTGATGAGCTGAAAGTATCTTTAGCTGCTGAGAAATCTCTTCAACCCCATTCTTATTTCACTTTTAAAATTTTGCAAACAATAACCATTAAGTATATTTTAGTTTCATGAGACATGGAAATTTTTCTGATAGTAAACTTCTTTTGCTTTTATGGAATTAGCATGTTGTATTAAACACAGTGTGATGCACTGAAGACTAGAGAGACCTTGGGCGTGACTCTTTCCTCAGAAGATCTTTCAAGGTTGAGGTGGAATAGGAATTAAAATGTTGCAAACTTTACATTTTCTTTTACCTTAGGGCATGACAAGTCCTGCCCTACTTAAATTTGCCAGTTGCACCCTGAGTGTTGAAATTTCTGTTGTCATGAGAGTAACTTCATTGCAGCAATCTTGAAGTCTAACCCTTGAAGATATGTAGGCTGTGTCAGACTACCAGTGCTTAGGCACTTCTGTCTGATCCACAAGGGCTCTGGTACACAACTGCACAACTAATGATTGATTGCAACACGTGTTGTACAATGTTCTTTCATTGTCAGTATAAAGTCTTTTAGCAAAACACAGCCAGATATATCTCTTAACATATCAGAAACAGAACCATTGTCCTAGTCTTGCAATGACAGAAGTAGCTCTCCTGTGGAATGAAGGATATGTTGTAAAAAATACAACTTTTAAATATATACAAGAAGTTTTTGTGTGTATCCAGCAAGTATAGCTTTTAAATAGACACATGATTAAGTTATGTTATGTTGAAGTATTGTTTGTATTCAAAATGATTTTTGTGGATCTGAAAATATAAAGTAAAACAATTTATTTCTAAATAAGTTTTAACAATAAGAAATTTTATGTTTTAATTTGTGCAAAAATAAACTTACAATTTTCAGTAATTTTAAAAGTGTCTCCTGGAATAAGCATAAGTTTCAAAAGTGAAAAAGAAGAGCTTTTACATGCTCTTCAAATATTTCTTCTTGCATGTATGTTTATACGTATATGTGGCATATGCATGTATGTAGATGTGGTAGAGAGGGTTAGCTTGCATGTGTGGATGGAGGCCAGAGGGTGATCCTAGATATATTCTATCATTCATTCTTAACCTTTTTTTTCTTTGCTTGTTTGCTTGTTTGTTTGTTTTTTGCTTACAGGGTTTTCTACTAAAACTTGCCAGCCAGCCGATAAAAATCTGCCAGTCACATCTACCTATTGCATAAGTGGCATACATATGCCAATACACTCTGCTTTTATTTGTTTTCTCAAGCTTTGAATTCATGTCTGAATTGGTGTATAGTGAACACTTCAACCACTAAGTCATTTCAAAATATTTAGCTTTTAACTAGAGTATATAACATTAACTTTTTTCATAAAAGAGTACTCATCAATACTATCCCCAAACTAAACTCTGGATGATGTCAACATAAGTATTCTCAGACTTCATAGCATCATGACTTTGATATGGAGGCAAAAATTGACCCAGCTCTTGAGTTGCTAATATATTCTATAATAATGTTGTTAATGCCTTAAAACAATGGTTTAAAATCATTAAGAGGATTTTACTCTGCTTAATATTCTCTTTCATTGTCATTCTCTTTAAATTAACATAGAAAGTACTAGAGAAATCATTCAGAGGTTAACAACATTGAGAGCTCTTCCACAGGACCAGACTAGATAGAACTCCTAGCACTTACTTGGCAGGTTACAATCACCTGTAGCTCCAGCTTCAAGGGCTCTGTCAATTTCTTATGTTTGTGGACACTAGACACATGTGGCACGTAGATATTCTTGTAGACAAGAGTATACTACATAAAAAATAATAAATTAATACATTTTAGTTAGTTAATTGTTGTTCTTAGTGCCGGTGCAATTGCTATTCTGTTTAGATAATATTTTCCTGTGCCAATGAGCTCAAGATTATTCCCTACTTTGTCTTCTATTAGATTTAGCCTATCTGGCTTTATGTTGATAAATTTGATCAATGTGAAGTTGAGGGTTTTTGCAGGTAGATAAGTATGGTTCTATTTTCATTATTCTACATTTAGACATTCAATTTGACTAGCACCATTTTTTGGAGATGTTGTCTTTTCCAAGTGTGTGATTTTGGCTTTGTTGTAAAACAAGACAAGACAAGACAAGACAAGACAAAACAAAACAAAACAAAACAAAACAAAAACCAAAGAGGCAAGTATCAAGGTATGTGAACTCTTTTCTGGGTCTTCAATTAGATTTCAATGAGATCACAATTTCTTTTTATATGCCAAAACTATGCTGTTTTATTTCCATAGCTTTGTAGTATAATTTTAATTTGGGAATGGTAATATCTCCAATGATTTTTTCATTATTAAGGATTTCTTTAGCTATTCTGTTTTTTGTTGTTGTTAGTGGTGGTGGTGGTAGTGGTTTTTCTTTTCTTTTCTTTTCTTTTCTTTTCTTTTCTTTTCTTTTCTTTTCTTTTCTTTTCTTTCTT
>NW_021604576.1:5876510-5887839 GCF_004785775.1 Grammomys surdaster | reverse complement strand
TCTTTCTTTCTTTCTTTCTTTCTTTCTTTCTTTCTTTCTGTTTTTATCTGGTGTGTGTTTGTGTGTGTGTGTGTGTGTGTTTCGATATGAAGCTGAGGGTTTTTGCAGGTAGATAAGTATGGTTCTATTTTCATTATTCTACATTTAGACATTCAATTGTTTTTTCAAGTTCTATGAAGGATTGTGTTTAAAGTTTGATAGGGATTCCATGGAAATTGGTAGATGACTTTTGGTGTGATGGCAATTTTTACTGTATTTATCCTACAAACTGTTCCTTGTGCATTGAAGGTCTTTCCATCTTCTTATATCTTCTTCAACTTCTTTTTTCAATATCTTAAAGTTTTAATAGGCATTTGCTTATATGTGGATATTAACTGTTATGTTTTCTATAAACAGGCTATACTTCCTATAGTGATAGAGATTATGTATTGTATAATGGGCTATGTGGAAGAATTGTCACTTTAAGAAGGGTAAATGGAGTAAGGAGACATATATGGATGGGAGCAGAGCTGGTACAGAAGGATCAAACAGAAAGGAGGGCAAAGAGGGGAATGAGAGAGGCAATATGAGGGATGGCTAAAATAAAAGAACCAGTTGAGGATTTGTATTGAAATCTAATATAGTAGAAGCTTCCTAAAATATACACACATATAAAGATGATCTAAATTAAATTGCCAAATAAGGGGGAGATGGGGCCCCAACTGGCCATAGAGAATTACCAAATGATACCCAAAGACTTGATTAGGGTGTGCAGATAATCAAGTCATTGACCAATGGGGCACCGTGAGAACGCCCAGACAACTGGGACTGTTTCATATTGCTTATCACAAATGAATAATAAGGCCCTAGAGCTGACAATAACTACGCAACTTTCTGAATTTGGAGAAGTTGATATGGTGCCCACGTACATCCATTAGCCCTACTCACTAGTATTCATGGTACTGAGAGGTACTCTGACCATTATCAAAAGAAAAAGGTAAACACCAAGCCAGCTACAAAATCTGTGGTCTACAATGGTGAACTACCTACAAGATTCACTTTTGCAACAGTAAGACTTAGCTAGTAGAAGTTTCCTCTTTGGTAGATAGAACAAATTTAGAGACCCACAACTGAACAATGTACCGAGTGAGAGACCTTAGAGCACTCAGTCCTAAAAGGAATGTCTCCATCAAATCTTTCCCTTCAGGGCTCAGAGAACCCTTCAGGAGAGGAGGTAAAATGATTGTAAGAGCCAGAAGACACCAAGAAAACAAGGTCTTCTAAATACAACAGCACCGATGCATATGTGAACTTATAGAGACTGTGGCAGCATGAATAGTGTCTCATAGGCCTACACATGATGGGACCCAAGCACTGAGAGCAGAAGTGAAAACAAACCACAGCTCATGGAAACAAGCCACGTCTCTAACCCAGATGCTGTGTGTAGTTAATAACTGGTCACAAATGAATAATTAGTTTCCCGGATATACAAACCACTCTTAAAGCCAGACCCCATGCTCAGCACAAGATGCTCAACTCAAAATAAGCTCAATGGCAGTTTGGAATGTTCTTTGTCTTTTTTTTCCTCTTTTACTTTACCAATCTTTTGAATAAATATGATTGTTTCTGGTTTGTAATTTTTATGGGATTTATATGTGTGAGAACATATATGTTTGCATCTACAGGTATTTCTTCAGCTTTTCCTTTGGCTTTTTCTTCTGCTTGTTTGTTTTGTTTTATTCTGGCTTGTTTTAATTTTATGTTATTTTATATTATTATTATATGCCTGTTTGCATTTTAATGAGAGAGGGGAAAAGAGTCTGGATTTGGGTAGTTAAGAATGTGGGGAATATCTGAGAAGAGTTGTGAGAATTGAATCTGTAATCATATTATATCATTTGAAAAATATCTATTTTTGAAAACAACAACAACAACAACAACAAAAACAAAAAAATGAGTTATCCTGCAAAGTGATGAATTGTGACTCTTTCATGCATATATGTGTGTATGATGTTCTCATACTTCGTTCTCATTCATTTCTACCTCATTGTCCTAGCTCCTGTCCCCTGTGTCTGTTTTGCTAATTGCCTTCAACTTCTCTAATAGTACTCCAGAATGGTTTCATGTAATATGTCTTCCATGAACTTTTTTCCTCTCTTCCTACCCAAAGAACTTTTTTCCCTCTTACAGTCCTTTTTATATTTTGTTACACACACAGATACAAACACACACACACACACACACACACAAATACACACACACAGAGAGAGAGAGAGAGAGAGAGAGAGAGAGAGAGAGAGAGAGAGAGATCCAGAATATGCATCTGAAAGGAAACATGTTACATTTATCTTCTGATTCTCACCATTCTTTGAAAAAAAAAAAAACTTTAGAGTCAGAATATAAATCTGTAATGAAATCCATAGTAGAATCAATAAAGCATAGTCTTGATGAAACAATGTATGATTCTTACATCCTATTAAATTCATTTTATAATCTTTTAAAAAGCAGATTTTATAACCAGACTATTTGTCATCACAAATGAAGATTTCAAGAGTTATTATACTAGACTAGCATTTGGTGACTACTCATACAAGGGTGAAGCAGATTTCCAAATTGTGTAAGCATGAACATCTACAAGGGTGAACAATACATTAAACATTTGTGAGAGAGACATAGAGAGTCAACACCTTAATATATGTCATTCCAATGCTGACTGTATAATGAAATGGCTACTCTAATTAAATGCTCCTCCTATAGAGTGACGTCATCATCAATTTCTCTCATGTGTGAGACACTAAAGAAGGCTATGGGCTGGCAGGAGCCTCTACTCAGATCTTCAAAACCTACATTTGTTTTGGCAATGTTGCTCTGTAGTACCCTGGAATATCATTCTGGAATTAACAAATACAGGTCACATCTACATCCTTTACATGTTTCTTTCCTAAAACACGCGAGGAAGAACAGGAGAGAAGTAAAGCAATGTTATATGTGTGCAGTATGGAAACTAGCTGTGTCACCTTCCTTCATAGCACTCTGGGAAGTACTAGAAGTCAGTTAGCCAGAGAAATGTCACATGGCCGTTGCTTACAGAAAGTTCTGCTAGCAAAAGAATATGGGGAAGATTACAGAACATTCTGACATCTCTTCTGCACCTCTAAATGATTATTCAAGGTTGGATTACAGAAAAAAAGGGTGGATAAAATTATAAATTGTATAATACCTGTTGAAGAAAAAACACATAGGGGATAGGGAGAAGAAAAGGGAGTGGTATTAATGAGTAAAAAAGTAGCTGAGTTCATATGACAACACTCTAGAGTTACAAAAACAGGAATCCAAATAAATTTCTATTCAGTGTAAACATATTCAGACAATAATTTTGTCATATATACTTTTCTAATACATTAGCAATGTAAATACACACCTACATAAAAGAATAGAAAAACAGGTTACTAGAGAAACTGCTAAAACAGAATATGAATTTCACTAGTTAATGTAGAGTGTTGTGAAACTCTTTTTTTTAATGTATTCACCATTGCTTTCTTCAGACACACCAGAAGAGGGCACCAAACCTCAATGCGGATGGTTATAAGCCACCATGTGGTTGCTGGGAATTAAATTCAGGACCTCTAGAAGAGTAGTCAGTGCTCTTAACCACTGAGCCATCTCTCCAGACCATTGTGAAACGCTTGAACATGAGATTCATGGGTGTGTATGTCTGTGAGGTGATTATATCATTATTTCATTAGACTACAAAACAATTTCAATTCAATTTGGGTTATTCACTGCTATACAACAGGTATTCTGTACAGGGTTGCTTCATGGAGCCTAGAGATGATGAATATTCAAATGTAACACATGATATTCTTAAAACAGTCTCAGACTCTCACTTTCATGTGTAGTTCTTTTCGCATCATTTTTGAAGTTTAAAACAAAGAGGAAAAAAGTCAGTAGAGCAGAGAAAGTCTTACTTAAATCGAAGCAATGATCAGTACTCAGAATTATTCTTAAATATATGTATAGGAAATAATTATACATTTTAACAGTAATGATATTTCAAAAGATAAAATTTATTTGAGTACTGGAATAGTGAAATTGTACTAAATTATTATGACATTTTTTTCTGTTCTTCCATTTTCATATTAGAAAATTAGTGCCTTATATGATGGCTTAATATTGGCAAATTTTTTAATTGGCTAGCATAAATATGATGCTTCTCATTCCAAAATAATTCTAATAATTATTTTACCCTAAAGGTTTCCCTGTTCATTTAAATGATATAATAGTTAGTATTTATGGAGAGACAGATGTTACATTAGTCTCTTTGTACTATTTTCACAAACTATCACATACAAACAGAAGAGAAATGGGATTACCTTACTGAGCCCAGATTAAGTATGGTCAGCTTGGGAGGGCTTGCTCCTCCTGCTGCTGGAAGATGCTTTGTTGTTGCTTCAGAAAGGAGAGTTTGTATCTGAACTCTGTAGGAAGCTGAAGACTAGTAGGGTGCGGCAAGAGCTCTGTCACTGGATAGAGAAGAGGTAGGCAGAGCTTGGAGTTGGAAGGAGGAGAGAAGGAGGAAGAAGGAGAAGGGGAGAGAGGAGAGACGATGGCCATGGATGTCCGCGTGTCTCTAGCAGTCTAAGGTAGTTATAAATCAAGGTTAGGTAATTGGGTTAACAATCTACTTGTGTCGGCATCTTGTGTATTGCTAACATATAAATCTATTTGGTTAATTTTAAGCATTAAGTGTTTTATTTCTACTGGGTACTGGGAATTGTTATATCTACCGCATGGGGGTGGTGGAGTTGGCCCTTGAGCCATGCTTAGAGCCATATACTCCACGGAACTGACCAGCAGAGGCAACAGCCACGCCAATGTCTTGTAGGTCCAGGGCTGGTGTCTCTGGCTAGCTGGCGCCCCACTTACTGTGGGGAACTTAGAAAGGGAACATGGGGGAGACCGGGAGCTAGCTGGTGTAGCCACCGCTTTTTCTAATACTTCCCACTACAGTAGGGAACCAGAGGGTAGTACTTGAATGTGTCCTCTGTAAAATCTAAACATGGTCCCCATAATAATATTCAGACAGAGCAGCACTTCAAAGGTAGTTAGGTCCTAAAGCCCTTCTTCTTATAAATTAGAGCCATTATATAAAGGGATTCATTCATGTGTGGAAACTGTTATGCCATGTGAGGAAATTGTTATGCCATGTGACAAAGCAATGCCACTTCTCATCAGAGGATGCTGTGTTCAAGGTACTACATTAGAATAAAAAAAAGCAACCTAAACATCATCAAGGCAAACATTGTGATCTCAGCCACTTAGCCTCCATGCCTTATGAGAAACAATTCTACGTCCCCCTTGCAGATGTTGGATATGTCATTTACCCTTGTAGATGTTGAATATCTTGTTCACCCTTGCAGACTTTGAATAATCTTATTAAATTAGTCTCATGGGTTTTCTTAGTACAGTACAAATGGATTACAAGAATAGTTCTCTGATTAAAACTATTTTTAAATTGGGTATATGTGGGGTAGTAAACTATGTCTGGAAGCTTGGTTGGCAGAACAAGTTGAAACCCTAGAAACTTGGTAGCTGCAGACCTAAGATCGTAGGTGCCTCACTGCTTCCTGCCAAATTCCTGGCCTGGAACAAGTGCTATACTTCCCACCTATGGAAATGTGACCTGTGGTCACCTAAGCCCAGAATAGAGTTCTTTATTCTAATGAGGTACCTATAGGCCCCGAGGGTTTAGCCAACAAGCAAATTCATTCACTCTCGGGTCCACCCTGAGAAGTTGGTACAGTACATATCCATTTTTCACGATGAACAACCAACAAATAGTTTGGAACCAAGGTCTGTCTCTTTCATTTACCACAACCATGGGGAACATAAAGTAGGCCTTTGCCTATAGAGCCACTGCCTAAATCTCCCTTAGAAGATCCATGTATGTTCCCAGACATAACTGCTGCCAAGCTTAGGACAATCACCATGGAGCTAAGCCTGATCCTCCTCCCTCCATCCCCAGGCTCTTTCTCAGCTTGCAAGCCTCTTCCACTCTTGGCTCTTCCTCAACTCCCAGAGCCCTGGTTGCCCAAGAGTCCTTGGTCCCAGCCCTGTCATAGGCCTCGGGATCCCTGAGACGTCATTCTTGACTCCTCCATCATGTGCCACTCCATGTATGACTGGTTGCCCAAGGAGGTTAGGGGATCTGGCAACCCCAGCTTCAGCTTTCCCACATCTCAGACTGCATATTCCTACCCCTGAAGTGGTGTCTTGGTGCTTCCCTGAAGCCCAGCAATGTCCAGAGGTGGCATTGGGATAAGCGCAGTTAAAATCTTCCCTTTGACTCCCAAACAGCCTTGCCTTGTAGTGGGGTAGAATGTGGATCAACAGCTACATTTAATTTTTGCTCCTTACAGGAAGGGGTTTAAACATAGTCCTGTTGAATGGCATTAAAAATAAAATTGGTTAAATAACTCTAAAAGAAGAATTTCGAAGCTAAAAGGCATACACTTCTCTTCATATGTGCATGTGCCAAGTTTAAACATCTAAGCAGGAAATACTTTATAAGAAAAAAATTAAATGGTAATATTGCTAAAATAGAGTGAAGTAAGCACCAGATTATTTTGAGGTAGAAGGAAAATGTATAGCTACTTGTCTATCTTACTTGATTTAACAATAGCTAAAAATAAAAATAAAAAAATAAAAAAGTGGATCTTTAGCATCTTAGAAGAAAATTGATCCAGCCAATAACAATCAATTTGAAATGTCAGTTATTTAAATGTTAAATGCTTTTGCCTCCCAAAAGGCAGAAATTGAAATACCTAATTGATAATCTTATGTAACATTTTAGCTCTTTATTTTTGTTCATTATCTAAAAGATTATCTATACTGTTATGCTTGTTATCAATTTTCAAAATATCAATTTGGTTAAGTGATTGACATTTATGTAGTTGCATTTTAATAAGTGGCACACATTCATATCGCTCCTGTGTGGTCTGTGCTTTGGATTTGTGGAGCTTTGGT
Organism: Grammomys surdaster; assembly: GCF_004785775.1. Classification (NCBI taxonomy): domain Eukaryota; kingdom Metazoa; phylum Chordata; class Mammalia; order Rodentia; family Muridae; genus Grammomys; species Grammomys surdaster. Next base: position 5,880,834 of record NW_021604576.1, on the reverse strand, counting down.
TTTTTGTTATGTATATTATCCCACAACTGATGGGGAATTTAAACTAAGAAGAAGTCCATGCAGTCCTAAGGCTTGATTTTTACATAAGGATACAGTAAATCCTAGAAGATCCTAAAGAAGAATTTTTTTTTTGGACTTTTGTTATTTTCCTGTTAAGTGTTCTGCAGTTACTGGAGTATAGTCAGCAATTCAATACAAATACAAGAGATTATTTTGAAGAAAAAAATCAAGTCAATCAATCAATCGATCAATCAATCATCTTGACAAAGAAAGCCCTTCTATGCGTGACTACTTGCTATTCTAGAGGTGGAAGGAAAGTTGTGTGCTTGTGTTTCAATTATACTGCCTTTCTCTTAACTCATTAAATCACTTACATATATTACAAGCTAATACAAAACACTGGACATACTAGGAAAAATGCTCATTATATAATCTATTATAAGAAGTTTCCAACTGGTCTCAGGATATTAATTTTACAATGCCCCAATTCATGTTTTCTGTGTAACCACACTACATTTTGAAAAATGTATACCAGCTCACACGTGCCTTATAACTAAGCCCTTGAATGTTTTTTTTTTCTAACAGCAATAATCAAACCTTTCACCAGAGTTTACAATGCTGTCTAAAATTTTGCCTTCAATATTACCTAGGTTCACTTTATATCCAATTTCCTTACTGTTCCTTATAATCCAACCAAATTGGCCTTTCTGTTTGGTATGTTTCTTGAGTGTAACTCCACAGAGGTTATGCCACTTTATTACTTTCTATGGCTCACAAATTTTTGCCTTTTATAACACTTTATTTACACTCATTATGTTTAATGGTTGACTATCTCTCTGAATTTTAAATTGAGCATGCAAGGGCTGTATCTTTTGTTTTCTTTGATACATGCTGATATTTAGAATAGACAGGAAATTAATCATTGTACAAATATACTGAATAAATGCATGAATGCTTAGACTAACGTAGAGAGTGTTTTCTGTTTTATTTTTTTGCTGACATAAGAAATTATAAATGTAGATAGAAACTACTACCTATGTTTTAAATCTGACATGTAATTATGTCATTTGAATAAAATATAGTATGATTAAGTGAAGAATAAATATAATTCTCATCAAAATGACTGTCAGTTTCTCTTCCTGAGAAATCCATAGTATTAGTATTATGTATTAGGAAAAAAAAGCTGTTACAAATGTCTAGGTATAAAAGAAAAAAAGCCTTTTTTAGATATCAGTTTTATACTATATACAGTACATATTATATATAAAAGTAATACATGATTGTTTTGTATATTGTGATTAGGAATGATCTGAAAGTAAGGTGAAAGGTAATTTTGAAGTGTATTATAACCCAGTTGTACACATTTTGCATGTTTGTTGTAAACTGCTCTTACGTTATGGTCTAAATTTGTGAAAGATGCCTATGAGTAGTACTCTTTGATGAGATACCTTGCCAGACGATTCTCAAAAATTGCGAATTTTGGTCTGAAACAATAAACATGTAGAGAAATTATTTGTAACATTTTTAGTCAGTGATGAGCCATGTAGAAATTTATATAGGAAAATAGTTATTTTCTTCAATAATCTGGAGTTTTACAAGAGCTTGGCTTTCTTTTCTCCTTATACAGTCACTAAGGGTTTTCTTCCTCCGTAACCAAACTCTATTTTAAATCTTAAAAGTAGAGTTTTGTCATTAAAAGACTGAAAAAGAGAGTTAAATCAATGTCTTAATTAATTCAATTTTTAAGTGTATGCAGAATAACAAAGAGAGACCGTTCTACTCAGCCACTTATGGCTCCACCTGTGGATGACCAAACCCAGTTTCTGGAGGAGCTGACAGTGTTCAGCATTTGTCCTGTGAATTTGGATGTTCAAATAAAATCAATTGTTATTCTGTTCATTCTTCCTTGACTGATGAAGAAATCTAAAAGAGAGTCAGACAGAGAGTGATGTGCATATTAATGACTAGTGATTCAAGAAATAGTTCAAGTGAATATTACATTATAGGAAGTAATTTTATAGTGAATTACTTGAAAGTCTGCAGGGATAAACAGTAGATCCTTAGAAAAAATAAAATTTTGTGAGAATCACATTTTTAATTTTTATAACATGTATTTACAATTTGTGTGTATGTGTGTGTGTGTGTGTGTGTCTAAGGATGATCTATAGGACTTGGTTGTCTCCTTTTACCTTTTGATTCCTGGGTATTTAATTTATTTACTTAGGCCTAGCCTTGCTATAAGAGTCTTAGGCTATTGAAGCTTTGGACTCAACCTCCTGTTCCCTGGTAACACTAGAAATGTAAACATCAGCTTAGCCATTCCTTGAGATTTAAGATAACATATGAAAAGGTGAAAGTATATCTCTAGCTCTAGCTGGAGACCTTGTTTTCCAAGCTACCTGAAAAGGGAGCAGTGTATTCCTTAAATGAGATAATGTAATAAAATGGGAATTAAAGAGGGCTAGCCTCTGATGGTTACATCTAGATTGACATATTTAGTCATAGCCTCCATGAGGTGAGCCAAGAGTAAGGAAGGAATTTCACCAGAAGCTCGGGTGACAATTGACAGTAGAATGGAACTTTTGTTTGTTCTGGACACCCTCTAATGGTGTTGTGATCATCAAATGGAGCCAGTGAGAGCTAGACCCAGGGCGTTGGTAATTTTGGGTCCGGGTACTTGGCTGGGGCTGCCCCATCTGCAGAGGGGCTGAGTTTATTTATAGTATGTAAATAATCTCTAAGGACCTTGGTAAAATACAGATGCATTCCCTTGTGTCTGGGTTGAGAGGGGAAGTTTTGATACAGTATAAGTCATGCCAGGGTAAGTGGTATATTTGGGTCAGATGGTGAAATTGTGTTCTAAAATGGAGGGGATTTTCTGAATAGGAAATCTTCTGAAGTGGACCTTTCCTGTATTTGATTTACATCTGAGAGAGAAAAAGGGACATATGCTCTGATCCATCCTATCCTGCAACTTTTCTCATTGGAGACACATGGCTGTGAGTATAGGAGTGAGCGTGAGCAGAAGACAAGGGGAGGGAGATGAAGACTTTCAGGGAAGGTGGTTCACGGGGGCAGAGAAGGGGAGTGGGAGGTAGAGTCCTGTAAGGAACAAAGGAAGCGGGTGGAGAAGGGTGGTGAGAAGTGAAAGGAGAAGATGGTATGTTGGTAGGGGTGAGGAGGAATTGAGGAATGACGGGAAGTAGGTGGATAAGGGTCAGGTGTTTCAGAGCTAGGATATGAAGTGGCATAGACAAGATTGGCAGAGTAAAAGAGCAAAGTTGGAAAGGGTGGACGCAGGGGAGGTGAGTGAGTAGGTTGGGAGATTCTGAAGCATGTTTGCAGGAAGAATTTTGAGGCAGCAAAATATAGTAAGCTGTGCAGTTTTGACAGAGAGAAGGCCCGAGAGAAGCGCCCTGAGGGCAATTAAGAGCCTGGCGATAGGGCATCTTAGACCACTTGAAGTTTTCTCTAGTGAAATCATTTAAATTGATGAGGATTTGAAAATCAAAACTAGTACATTCCAGCCAGGTGTGGTGGTGATCTAATTGATATTGGGCCAGATCTGAACAGAGAGCCATGTGAAAGTAGTCAGGCTGGGGTTAGAGAGTTCTGAAGTTCTGAAGTTTTGATTTTAGGTATGACAAAGACATGTGCTTGGCCACAGCCTAGTTGGAACTCATAAAGAAAGGCAGGAAAGAACACATTAAGTGTGAGATGTGAACCAGATTTGAAAAAGAAGGTCGAAATCAGTCCATTAAAGTGACAATAGAAGCTGAGGAACTCCCAGAGTTTAGGAGAGGGTATAAAACTGGCTTTCTCCAGCTATTGGCTTACCCTGACCCTCCCTCTGAATTCACCAGGGATACACGTGACAAAGTGTCTCTGCTCTGGAGATTGGTAGATAAATAGTAAGAGAGAGAAAGGAAGGAGGAAAATCCAAACTGAGTTTACATGCCACACCAATGCAAACCCCGAAGAGGGGTTGGAACAGTTACCAGAACAAAGGGTATGTCTTAGTTACTGTGGTATTTGAATACATTTTGCCCCTATAGACTAATACATTTGAATGCTTAGTCACCAGGGAGGAGAAAGAACTATTTGAAAGGATTAAAAGGATTAGAAGACATAGCTTTGTTGGAGTAGGTGTAGCCTTGGAGGAAGTGGACTTTTAGGTTTCAAAAGCCAATGCCAGGTTCTGTCTGTCTGCCTAGGGGTTAGAGTGCAGCTTTCAACTATTTTTCAGCATCATGCCTGTGAGCTGCTATGTTCAGGAAGTCCTTAATTAAGTGCTTTTTGTCATAAGAGTTGCCTTGATCATGGT
>NW_021604576.1:5858000-5871510 GCF_004785775.1 Grammomys surdaster | reverse complement strand
GAGCATCGGCTTGCCAGAGCTGTCTCTGCTTTCCACGGCTCTCTACATCTCCCCCTTTTTGTTTTAAATGAGAATCACAGGCACTGGCCATTTCCCATGTCTTAGGCTAGTTGACGTTTTTCCATAGCCAGCACCAAAGAATGGTGAGCTCCCTGTCTTAGGCTACGAGGGTTGCGCACCCACACCTGGCATTCTCTGAATGTGCGCCCCAGGTTGTGGCCACTCGTAATGCCCGTCATGGGGTAAACTCACACCACATGGTGTACCTCTGGCATATGGCATCAACCTATTCCCGTCGTTGGGACCAATGGCAGCTGGCCTGGAGACGAAAAGATAGAGCTGTCCTTGGTCTGTCTGGCACGGTACCAATCAAAACTCAAACTCAAGCCAGATCAAGCAAATTCCATTATGGGGGAATAAGCGATCAAGGACTAATAGTTTGATACAATCTTCCCCACCTTACCAGGTGCAATGGAAGCAAGTCCTCTGGGTGCAAAGGCTAGGGGAAACCGAGAGAGATGCAAACACCCATCCCTGTGCAATGGAGTCACCTCCTAGGGGTGCAAGGGCTGTTTGTCTCAAAATTCAGGTACCAGAGCTACACAGACAAGGACCAGTCAGACTAAAACTCCTCACTGACCCAGTGCAATGGGCTGAGCCCTTGGGGTGCAGTAGCTGAGGATCTGTTTGCTGGCTATTTCTTTAGCATAGACAACCAGATTTCGGGAGATGAACCTTGTTCTAAGGCTGCAAGTGCTTGGGTAATCACGACTTTGTCACGTTTCTGTTGAACTCTGAGCTTGCAAACCAACCAGAGTATGAACACTAATCCACAACACAGGGTTGTACCAAACAGGCCTACTCCCACCCACTCTTCAAAGAAAGAGAAGGCTGAAGAGATCCAGGTGGAGAGTCCTTCAGTCAGCGAAATGTCCACACGCGTTGAGTTGATGGCTGCCACCGCTGCTCACAACTTCTCAAGAAGTTCATCAAATCTTTCTGACCATTCTCCTGCTAGGTAATGAGACAATTGTCTGGACAAATTAGCTGCTCGAGTAAAGTTTTCATATTGAACACTAGTAATACAGAGTGCTCCCAGACTTCTTTCACATCCCAATTGTGCCAATTGAAAGAGGATATCTATTCTTTCTTCTACCAAGTCTAGGCGCTGATTAACAATCATCAATCTGCCTTTCAATTCAGCATTAGCAGAAGTATGGAAGTTGCCTGCCTCTGTCACTGTAGCGGACAGCTGATTTAAGGCTGCTGCTGTTTGGACTTTGGTTGTCATAGCAATACCAGCAGCTGTAGCTGCAATGGCAGTGACTGATATCGCTGTTATTATGGCTGCAGTTATGCCAAAGTCTCTTTTTTTGTCTGAATAATGATAGAGTAGAGGGTGTTTCAAGAGGAACAGGAACCCATCGTGGCACTCTGGCAACCATGGCACATTTAGCTTGTCCAACAGCCCAACACTGAGACATCATGCATGAATCATTAGTGCATTTTTCAAATGAGGAATTGGAAAGAATAAACAAGAAGGGTGGAAAAACACACACTGGTGTAGGTGAAAATACTGTTTAATTTACAATAATCTTGTTAACTCCAGTAATTAACTGAATAGGATTTGTCAACTGAGGGATTGGATCTGCACTCTGTTTCACCATAGTTCCATTAATAACTCCTGTAAATGATGTTCTTCCTGTTGCTCCGCCCTGGAGAAAGGCTAGCGGGTTGAGGTCGGTACAACTGCCATTAACTCCACAGAGTAGCCATTTGTGAAAAGGATTCATACTAACGCTCTGTAGAAAAGGACCCTTTCTCATTTCCGCGTCAGCTCCAGGATCTCCCAACATATTGGATGAAAAGGAAAAGGTTTCATTGGTATCTGCCCATCATGTTACTCTGGATTGACAATCAGACCAAGGCAGAACAACTCCCTCATCTTCTAGACTACAAAAGGGAGAGACCTTAGGTTGATGAGGATGCTCTCCATCAATAAGTTTGGGTGATAAAAATGTTCCATCTATCCAAATGGCTGGTTGCAAAAGGACTGTGAGAACTCTTTGACATAACTATTGTCCTTTTCATTATCATTCTTTTTCGTTGTTAGTTTAACCCAGCTTCTCTTTTCATAAAACCACCCCAAGGTTCTCTTCGAGAGAGTTATACAGTTTCCTGTCTCAGTAATCTGAAAACAGGGAGAACCCCGTTCAGGCAAGGAACGATTTTCTCCCAGGGGGGCATGCGTTTTATCATAGGGAAGATAAGGCAGCCCCATGGTTCTATTAGTTGTAAGAAATCTTGGAAACACCATGGCATCATGTCTAACAGGTATAGGTTTAGGAAAAGCAGATAATATAGCCCATCGTTGTTCTCCCCATATACTAGGAACCCAATTCTGGAGGATCCAAATTAGGACTGGAAGCATCTGCAGATGAATTCTTAGGGGGGTCATCTTCAGTTGTCACGAGCCTTCGCGTCAGTCGCTCTGGTAGCCAGAATGGATTGTCTTCCTCCTGTGGAAAAACACAGACAGCTCCCCTGGATCTTATTAATATAGGATCCAGGCCATTCCATTGTCCGGTCAAGACGTCCTTCCACTTGACCATCTCCTTTGGCCTATCAGGCTCTAAACAGTGATGGTCAGCAGCCGAATGGCCCTGACTATCCAAATTTAAAAAATTTGAGGGTAAAGAGTGCTATAGAAACGGTGACTCGTGGCACTGAGGGTAGAGCCTCCTCGACTCCCCCTTTTTGTTTTAAAAAATAAGATTTAAGAGTACGATGAGCCCGTTCTATAATGCCTTGTCCTTGAGGATTGTATGGTAGACCTGTCAGGTGGGTCACCTCCATTTGGCGACAAAATTGTCCAAACTTTTGAGAAGTATACGCTGGTCCATTATCGGTTTTGAGAATTTTAGGCTTTCCCCAGGCACTCCAGGCCTCAAGGCAATGTTGGATAACATGTGCTGCCTTTTCTCCCGATAACGGGGAGGCAAACATGATTCCAGAACAGGTGTCAATAGAAACATGTAAATATTGAAGTCTCCCAAAAGATGGGACATGAGTAACATCCATTTGCCAAATCTGTAATGGTCGAATTCCTCGTGGATTAATTCCCACATGAGGCACTGGTAAAAATTGACAGCAATTCTGACATTGAGTAACTATATCTCTAGCTTCCTTTCTAGATATATCAAACCGACGACGTAATGTCTCTGCTGTCACATGAAATTTTTTGTGAAAATCTTTGACTGAGTCTAATTTTGAGGATAAGGCAATAGCAATCAACTTTGTGGCTCGATCTGCCAGGTCATTTCCATGAGACATTGGACCTGGTAGACCTGAGTGAGCCCTAATATGTGTAATAAAGACAGGATGTCTCCTATTAACCATGATAGATTGAATCTTTTGAAAAACTTCTGCAAGCTTGCTAGATGGTTTAATTAATCCAGCAACTTCCAAGACTTTAACTGCATTTACCACATAAAGAGAATCAGATACAATATTTAAGGGGCCTGGAAAGGTTTCTAAGACTTCCAGTACCACCAAGCATTCCACAATTTGAGGTGAAGTTTCATGGTATTGTTTGGCAGTGACTTTATTATCAACTACATAGGCACCTATTCCTGTTTTTGACCCATCTGTATATACCACTACCCCATCTGGGAGTGGTTCTTGAGATATGATATGTGGAAATACAATGGCTTGAGTTAAGGCAAATTGTAAAATAGGATGTTTAGGATAGTGATTGTCTATTTGGCCATTAAAGGAAGTAACTAACACTGCCCAAACATCAGAGGTAGCAGTTAATATTTGAACCTGATGTGCAGTATAAGGCACTATTAAAACTTTAGGCTCTCTTCCAAAATGAGTGACAGCTGCTTTTAATCCTCGAAGGGCAAGCTGAGCAACTGCATCTGGGTACCATTCAATAATTTTTGCAGGAGATGCATTGGGATGGATCCATAATAAGGGCCCATCCTGCCATAACACAGCAGTGGGTAAACGTCTGGTCTTAAAGACACACAAATTAAAGGTTTTGGTCTCATCAATATGTTTTAGCAGAGCTTCTTGTAGGGCATCCTCCACCAATCGCAGGGCATGGTTTGCAGCCGGTGTTAGTGCTCTTGGTGAGGAAATATGAGAATCTCCTTCCAAGATATCAAACAAAGGTTTCAATTCAGCAGAAGGAATTTTCAAGAATGGTCTTAACCAATTTATATCACCTAGTAATTTTTGAAAATCACTTAAGGTGTGCAAATGATCTCTGCGAATTTCTAGTTTTTGAAGAACTATTTTCTCAGGATAAATAACTGTCCCTAAAAAGGAACCAACTTCTGAAAGTTGAACCTTCTCTGTGGCAATATGTAGACCTCGTTGTTCTAATGCAGCAATTAATAAGGGATATGATCTCTGTAAAATGGCCAACTCCTTGTGGCATATTAAATATCATCCATAAAATGAATCCATAGTAGGGTAGGAGATTGTTTCTTAACGGGTTCAAGGGCCATTTGTACATATAGCTGGCACATAGTAGGACTATTGGCCATGCCTTGAGGCAAAACTTTCCACTGTTATCTCTTATCAGGTTCAAGGTGATTAATAGCAGGTAACGTAAACGCAAATCTTTGTCTGTCTTGTGGGTGTAGGGGAATGGAGAAGAAGCAGTCTTTAATATCTATAATTATTATCCTCCATTGTCTGGGTAAGGCAGAAAGCAAGGATAAACCTCTTTGGACTGAGCCAAACAATTGCATCTGTGCATTAATTGCTCTTAAATCATGGAGAAGTCTCCATTTTCCTGATTTCTTATTTATAACAAAAATAGGTGTATTCCAAGGAGAAGTAGAAGGTTCTAAATGACCATTTTTAACTTGTTCTTCAATTAATTTAGTAGCGGCCTCTAATTTCTCAGAGGATAATGGCCACTGAGGTACCCATACGGCCTCCTCTGTAAGCCAGGGTATGGGCAATGAAACCTCAATGGCAACTAGTGAAAACTCAGACCTTGTCTTCCTGTATTACTTTCTTGTGATATTGGGCTTAATCTTCCTTGTTCTCGTCTGCCAAGGCCTTTTCCTTCCTTACATCCCATCTTTCTCATAATTCCCATGGCTTCTTGTGAATACTCATTAGTTAGTGTCAGTCCCAAGTCTTGTAAAATGTCTCTTCCCCAGAGGTTAACAGGAAGAGGAAGCACATAGGGTGTAAAACTTCCTGTCTGACCCTCTGGTGTTTGCCAATTTAAGGAACGTGAACTGATTGTAGGACTGGCCTCATACCCCAACCCCTGTAAGGACTATTTTTCCATCTCTCTCCAGTTCCTGCTTGGAGGAACCAGACCTCCCCGATTCATATTCATATAATTTCAGATTTTGCAATTCCTCTACTGGATATAAAGGCTTTCTTTCCGTGAAAGACTCTCCCAGAGACCCCTCCGGCCTCTCTTTCCCTCCCGCAGATCCAATGTCTGGGGAATTTTTGTAGACATGTCTACCCAAGCTTCCATTTGAGCTTGTAAGCGCTTCTCCAGATTCAGTTTCCGGTAGGTTTTTATCCTGAATCTCTTTCAGTATCTCCTGACTCGCCACAATAGCTGAGCTACATTTTTGATCCTGTAAGCACGACCGCATCAATTTCCACAATGGGCGTGTGCCTGGCCTCAACTTCCCATTTTGCTGTTCCTTAATTAGATCTCCTTCTAGCCTGTCCCAGGAGGCAAGCGTTAGCGTTCCTGTGCGAGCGTACCAAGGCGCAACTCGGTCTATCTCTTTGACAAAGTTCTCCAGTGTGTGAGCAGAAACTTTCAGTTTGTGCTGCCCCAGGAGAGTCTGCAGCCCCATCACCACTGACTGTGAGGACCCCATTCTGTTCTGTTATCTTTGGGAGAATCTGACTCTCCAGGAAGGGCTCTGTAGCTCACTCGAGGCTATTTAATTATGCGGAGCCTCTGCCTGCTTGTAAAAACCGCTGCCTGAAGCAGCGCCTGGCAGGGGGCGGGATCAAAGCTCTGTCTGCTCGCTGAAACCTGCTGGCTCAAGGCAGCTAAAGGAGAGGCGGAACCAAGTTTCTCTTGCCTTGGAAAAATCGCACCGGATTGAAAAAACTGCTGGAAGGGGACAGGACCAACTTTTCACTTGCCTGCTGAAACTCAGCGGCCCGAAACGGCTGGTAGAAGGGGAGGTGGGGCCAGCTCAAGTGGCAAGATTTTAACAGGCGTACCAGTGAAAGCAATACAACAGCAGGAGAAATAAGATGAAAGCTGGCACTAGGATAGCAAACGCTTCCACTGCAGCTTGTGATTTAGTGGAAATATGAAAAGATTCAGGATTAACCATACCTCTCTGATTCTGCTCTTCACTGCAGTCCTTTGAAGTTTAACTCCAGATGGGAGGACCTTTTCTCCGCAGGGTACCTTCTTGAATTTCCCGGGTTTCGGCCCCACTTATGTCGGTGGCGTGTACTTGCCAGCGAGATAACACAGACACCAAAGTTCTTCAGCAGATCTTTATTACGATGTTATAGAGGAAAGACCCGCTGGAAAAAGGCCGGCTGGTGGAAACCGGCTGGGAGAAAAGGCCCCGAGCCCCGAGAAGGTCCTGGTTAAATACCCCCTGGAGTGATGTGTACATATCTGGTTGGTTAATTGCCCATAAAATCCTATATGCCCTGGGAAGGGCTGTGACTTCCTGCGCTTTCCCCTTACACAAAGACAGTAAATTACAGAACTTGTGAGAGCATCGGCTTGCCAGAGCTGTCTCTGCTTTCCACGGCTCTCTACAGGTCAGGCTTTCTAAGGTAGAGTCTGAACCAGAGATCTGATCTCTCAAAATATATACTATATTAGTAAATTTTAAAATTTTCTCAAATAAGATAGTGGTATTCTTTGAATATAGGATCTATTATTTGAGTAAATATTGTTATTAGATTAAGAGGTAAAATAGGATAAGATGTGTAACAAAAATGGGGAAAAATAAATATATTGGAAGGTAAAATTAATACTAAAGAATATTTTTCATGGTTAGTGATAATTATTCATGTTTTAATATTCAGTAGTTTGCTGTGCTTTTTATTTAAATAATACACTTATACTGCTTTTAAAAATCATATTTTTATTAATTTTTAATTTGTTGTATTCAGGTCTGACCCAATAAATTCTGCAAGATGAAGGTCCTAATGCAATTAACCCAACTTATGCCCGCATTCTGACTTTTGAAGTCACTGTTGCAAAGATTTGCCTTTGTAGCCCAGTGTCTAGCAACTTTGACTTTGCAGTGTTTCTCCCTGAGATAAAATCCTGCCTACAATGTGTTTTCTTTGTGGCTATGGATAAATTATTTTTGTATATGCAAATTTTCCACCTTAACAATGATTGAATTATAAAGTATATGACCTTCTGGTTTTATATAGTGTGATAACTAAGGTATAAAGTTTATTAGTACCCAATTAATTAAAATAGAATATAAATTTAAAAAGAATTCTTGCATACCTGAAAGCTATCGTAAGCTATATAATATCCCATTCACAAAATTTAACACTTTAAACATTTCCTCTATTTCATAGTTTATATTTTAAATATTTTTACTATGTTATCAAGTATATCTTTTTACACATAATATTTTTGGATAAAAAGTAAAAAGTTATGCCTTTTCTCTCCCTACTTCATGAATTTTCTCAAGTGTCTGCAGATATTTGGCATTTGCATGAGTGTTAGTAAGATTTGATTACTCATTCAGTAATTTTTAGGATTGTGATTTCTTTTCAGTAATTAGTAATCTGTGTGTCCTTATAAAAATTTTTTCTTTAATTCTGTTTAATTATATAATGACCTACCATTGTTTCATCTGTATGTATGTGACTGAATGGTTTGATTTGCTGATGTTTTGTTTGTAAATATCCTAGCCCAGTTTAGTAGCTCTGTTTATATATTCCTGAGCATTTATTTAATAAAATCTTCAATACATACAAAACAACTGTTTCTCCATCGACTGCCACAGCAGCATGGTCCATACTTATAGTTCTCTCTGGAAGAAGTTTTTGGAGCAACTCATTGGTAATACTCTTATTGAAAGTCTGTATCAATCAAGTAGTATAGAAAGCCAAATTTTATGAATCTTTAACATTTAAGTAGAGCATCATCTATATCAGAAGATGTAATATTATTAACAGTGTAAAGATTTTTGGTTTTGATTTGTTCTTTATTCTAGTAGGTTAGGTTATTAAAACGATCAAATTAGTTTTAGAAAATATAAAAATGTCATTTCTTTTACATTCTTACATCTTAATAAATGTAAGTAAAATAGTGCTATAATATAGAACTTAAAAGAACGATAATCATTTTTCTATGAACCAGAGATGTTCGGTCTTGTAGTCATCTCCTGAGCAAGAAGTATGAAGGACTAGTGAGTGTAAACTCAGCAGACATGTAAAGTCCTATAAGCCTTCAGTGATGTGTGTCTATAGCTGTGGACGTGAGATCTGGAGTACAAAGTGAGGATGCCAAAGGTTAAGTATGAGAGCTAAATTCAGAAGGTGCTGCCTTAGGCGAATCATGAGACAGAGGTGGAATAGCTGGTTGTGGTGACTTACAATGAGCCTCCAGGATTCACTTCATGCTGAGACAGAAAGGACTAGCAAAGAAGACTTTGAATATTTATGTTGCTTCAAAGTTTACCTAAAATTCCTGGCATGTGCTGTTTTCTTTCTCCTTCTGTCAACCCTTATCCCCCTTCTCCTTCTCCCCCCACTTCTCTTCCTCCCTTTCTTTTCCTTCCTTCCTTCCTTCCTTCCTTCCTTCCTTCCTTCCTTCCTTCCTTCCTTCCTTTCTTTCTTTCTTTCTTTCTTTCTTTCTTTCTTTCTTTCTCTTCTGCTTCTCTTCTTCCTCTTCTTCCTTCTGCTCCTTCTTTTGAACAGTTAGAATTGTAGCTAACATGGTTAGACATTGAATGCTATCTCCTGAAAACTGTGAAAAGACCAGAATAGCTATTCTGAATTCCCTTTTCAGCATTACAATAGAAGTCTAATCAAAGAACATTGACTGTGAGACAGAAGTAGAAATCCACCAGGAAAGGAAATAAAAATTGTGTCTGTTTACAAATTATATCTTTGATATTGTTGTGTTTTATAAAAAAGACCAGGATATGTTTTGGTAGAGCCAGGTATGGTGAAGTGGGAGGGGTGCCTCGGTGGGCCTATGCTGAGGCATTCCTTTCCACTGAGATAGCAGCCATACAAAGTATACAGGGATATAGTGTAGAATAGAGTTTATTTAGGGCATGGGAAGGGGAGTTGAGAAGGGAGTAGACACACACACACACACATACATACATACACACACACACACACACACACACGGGGGTGGGGGGTAGGACAGCCAGGAACATGTGGAGGAAGAGGGGGGAGGAGTAAGGGGAGAGAGAGAGAAGGAATCAGGAAGAGAAGAGAATCTGAGATAGAGAAGGAGCAGAGAGAGAAAGGAGGGGGAAAATAGCTCCTTTTATAACAAGCCAGGCCTACCTGGCTATTGTCCTGTAACTCTTGAGTGCAGCCAAAAAAGAATGCTAACAGGTATAGAAAATCTTGAGAAATACAGTGGATTCCTTTCAGATAATAAAGGGGATCAACAAAGTGTAGGCTATAATCAAATCTTATCTATACAATCTATATTGCTAGCAATAAACACCATTGACCATTTTGAATAGCCTCTAATGCATAAATACCAAGGAGCAATGTAAGGAAAAACACAAAACATAAACAGTAAAAACTAAGGAATATTGTTGAAAGTAAAAATAAAACTTGACAAATAAACAAACCTTAATCCTAATTTTTAATTTAAAGGAACATAAGATTTTAAAGTATGCCCTTATGATTTTCTGAAATTCTGCAGTGTCTGCGGTAGCATTTCCCTTTCATTTCTTATATAAAAAAATTTCAATATCTATTTCAATTTTTATTTTTATTTTATGTATAGTAGTATTTTGTCAACATGTATGTGTGTATTCCACTTGTCTTTCTGGTACTTGTGAAGCCAGACAAGGGTTCAGATACTCTAGAACTGGAGATACAGATGCTATGAGCTGTCACATAGGTGCTGGGACCTGTACAAGCATCTTCTGAAAGAGCAGCCAGTGTTCTATTGTAATGCTGAAAACCGGATTCAGAATAGCTATTCTGGTCTTTTCACAGAGCCATATTTCCAGCCCTTTCATCTTTGAGTTTAGTAATTTAGGTTCTCTCTCTTTTGGTTAATTTGGCTAAGATTTTGTCAATCTTACTGATATTCTTAAAGAACCAAGTATTCATTTAATTAATTAATTTGTCTATGTCTTTAATTTCATTCTGACTTTAATTATCTTTTCTTGTATATTCCTTTGGAGGTGTAGTCGGTTTTTCTATGTTCCAAAGCATTCAGGTGCATCATTGAGTTACTAATATGTACTTTCCCAGGTTTTGTAATGTAGGTATTTTTTTACTGTAAACTTTCTCCCTGATGAAAAATGATGGAAGGGGATGCCAAAGCATCTCTTCGCCCTGAGGGACTAGTCACACACAAGTATAGCAGAGAATAGAGTTTATTCAGGGCATGGGGAGGGGGGCCAGGAGGGGCGGAGAGAGAGAGAGAGAGAGAGAGAGAGAGAGAGAGAGAGAGCAGAGAAGTAGAGGCCGGCCATGACCATGTGGAGAGAGAGGAAAGGGAAGGGGTGAGGGGTGAGGGGACAGACAGAATCTACAGGCAAGAGTACAGAGAGCAAGAGAGAGAGGAGGGGGCAAGCAGCCCCTTTTATAGTGGGCAGGCCTACCTTGCTGTTGCCAGGTAATTGTGGGGAGGAGCATATCTGGCTATTGCCAGGTAACTGTGGAGGTGGAGTTTAGACAGAATACTAACACTCCTTAGGGCTTCTTTGTGTCTCATAGATTTGGTATGTTGTATAGTTTTCAACTCTCATTGGACATGCTTCCATTTTTGACAATTAACATAGAAACCTAGAACTGATCACTGTACAAAGATTGTGTGTAGTGGTCAGCCATAAATGATACATTTATACCATATCCCTTCTCCAGCGTTAAGGGATCATCACAGAAGAGGGTGGCAGAAACATTATAAAAACCAGAGGTCAGGAATGACTACAAGAAATCAGTGTTTACAAAGCAAAACTTGTTTTTGTGCATGTTGCACATATTTGCACATGTGAACTCATAGCAATTGTGACACCATGCCTAGATCTGTACAAACTCAGACCAGACAAAACAAAAATCCCTGTATGGTGTGTGTGTGTGTGTGTGAGAGAGAGACAGAGAGAGAGAGAGAGAGAGAGAGAGAGAGAGAGAGAGAGAGAGAGAAAGATTAAGAGAGGCAGAGATAGACACACAGATACACACAGACAGACATAGATGGCAGGGTTGGGCATGAAACGCTAACCCTAGATTAGGAAATCCTGGCAAGTGATAACTGTTGAGCGAGGGAGAATGCTCTCTTTAAGGATGTGGCACCTGGTAATGACCATGATGGTATACCACACCCACGAGAATTCAGTCAGCACACATGCATTCAATTAGTTTAAGAAACAAAAAGAGCACTACATTTTGTGGTTAATGCGGTGGGGTTGGTCTGAAAGGAGTTGGAGAAAATGTCATTAAAATACTCTATGAAATTCTTAGAGAAATAATAAAATATTATTTTTTAATTTTGAAGGAAAGAGCTCTTATTTTCATAAAATTCAACATTGTCTTCTTGTGAGTCTTCTTTGGTATTTTATACAAGGCATACACCATTTGCAAAGGAAAGGATGACTCACCAGGGAGACTTGCATTTTTCACTGCGACTCCTTTTGGATACTGTAACACACTGGTCATGTACCTTCTGTGGGGTGTAGAAGGCAACGTTCCCCCATGAACAGTCCTCTCAGATAAAGCATTTAAAATGCTAATGTTGTATGCATTAATTCAGACCATGTTATTGGTCATTCATTGAAGTTACAAATATGCAACCTAAATTAAAGAAAATATTCCTGTGGCAACCATAAAGGCTGCATGGGGTGCTAGGTTCTCTGCATACATGCTGTGGTTGTTTAACTTTGGTTTCGGTGAGACTCCTAACAATTGGGGTGAGGTATCTCTGACTCTTTTGCCTGCTCTTCAGACATTTTCCCTCCTACTGGATTGCCTAGTCCAGCCTTGATATGAAGGATTGTCCCTTGACTTACTGCATCTTATTATACCATGTCTGATTGGTTTCCATGGGAAGTCTGCTATTTTCTGAAGGGAAATGAAGGAGCAGCGGGGTCTGGGGGAGAGGGGAGGTTTAGGTGGGGGATAGGGAGGACTGGAGGAAGAGGAATCTGCAGTCAGGAATATGAGAGAATAAATAAGAAAACTAAAAAACAATTCCTGGCTTGTTACCATTGTTCATGGGTTCTGTTACTGAACAGTCATTGGAACAGTGAACTCATCATTTCCTGAAATGCTACATTAGATTTTGTGTTTGTTAAATAGAAACGTCCATATTTTAATCTACAGAAAGAGAATTTGGCACATAGTACTATAAATGAGGGCCTATTTCTATTTATATGTACAGGTTTAAATACAATGTACATATATATTTCTGTTATATGTACATTTTTTCAGGTATTAGCATATACTCATACACATGTATGATTTTATGTCTACTAGGTGAACATACACATTCTTTTTATCTTCATATAAAATTTCGACCACGTAGTAAGCCATACCTCCCTGTATCTGTTTAATTTTTAAAAATTTGTAATTTAGTTTTTACTTATTTTGCATCCTGGTCATTGCCCCCCTCCCGGTAACTTCCTTCCACAATCCTTCTCCCACCCCCTTTTCCCTGTCTGCTCAATTCTTATTGGTTAGAATTCAGTCACATGGTAGTAGAGGATATAGAAATTAAATTTAATAAATGCTCAGTGAATCAACTTTTAATAGTTCTGGTGTTTTCAAGTCCGTTTCATGCTACCAACTATCTGCACATAGTCTTTTTTAAAGCTTATATTCATTTTTATAAAAAAAGACAAACTTAAAGCTTCATTTAGGACTACATCTCAAAGCTGTGGCTCTTGGTTATACACTTTTCCTTCCAGTAACGGCCATTACAGTTATCTCAGGTCCACTAACATGAAAAGCAGCTTTCTTTACATTTGCACAGTGGTAAAACCAAGGAAAGGCATTGAATCATTAACAACATATTAACAAACAAAACAAAACAGAGTCACAATAAAAGTATTGGTTCATAACAACCATGCTGTTTCAATGGGCTGATTTATTCAAATGTTTGCCATAACAGTGTTGCAAGTTTTAGACTTAGATCTTGGATTTTCTTTTCCTTTCTTTTCTTTTCTTTTCTTTTCTTTTCTTTTCTTTTCTTTTCTTTTCTTTTCTTTTCCTTTCCTTTCTTTCCTTTCCTTTCGTTTCCTTTCGTTTCCTTTCCTTTCCTTTCGTTTCCTTTCCTTTCCTTTCCTTTCCTTTCCTTTCCTTTCCTTTCCTT
>NW_021604576.1:5843882-5857990 GCF_004785775.1 Grammomys surdaster | reverse complement strand
TTTCCTTTCCTTTCCTTTCCTTTCCTTTCCTTTCCTTTCCTTTCCTTTCCTTTTCTTTTGTTGAACATGGAGGGAGGGTCCTGAGAGTAGAGCACTTCTTGTCTTCACTATCTAAAAAGTTTTCTCTCATCTCTTATCCCAGTGAACAAATCTAGGCAGGGAATTGGAGAAAGTGCTCTGTTTGAAAATGAGGTGTCATACAATGTGCTAAGCTTTGAAAGCTCAATGACTTACAGCTTCATTAGGTCATAGTGCTGGATATTTTCATGGTACACATTCTTAAAATAAATAAAAGCATCTCTGTGCCTCTAGTACTATCTATTTGCCAGTGACCAAAGTCAAGACTGTGTTGCAGATACAGTTTTTAAGGCTGTTTATTCTCTGCTCACCTTCACTCTGCTCAGCTGTCCCTGAAGGCCTTCTGGAGCAATGACATAGATGGGAAGGCCGAACTCAACTTTAGGCCTTTGCCAAAGGGTAAGGCATCTTCTTTTAAACAAGAACACTTAGAAGACTTAAGGACTTAATAGACCTGTTATAATTGTGTCTTTTTTCCCTGGAAACACATTTTTTTTTTTTGGTAAATGGGTCAAGAAAGTACTTGCTTTTCATGTCTGTCCTTCATGTTTCTGACTTCCTCTCTTCCCTTTCACTTGTATTTGAAGATTGTTCCACTTCACTGCATTAATGATCCATTGCTTCAAGTGAGCAATGCTAAGCTCACTAAATAGAATAATGTTCAGTGAAGTAAATTTTCTAGCAGGTGGTCCATGTTTTACATATATATATTACATATCACATGAAATATATATTATATACCACATTATATTATATATTATATATAATATGTTATATATTTTATAATTATATAATATAATTATATATAATTAATGATACAATGTGCGAATTATATATTATATAATCTATAATTATATATGATCACATATTAAATTATATATGGTACATATATTAATCATTTTTATTACTGTATATGTAGTATATAGTAATAAGTATTTTACATAGAGAAAGAGAAGTATTATCTTTATGATGACTATATTAATGACATATTTGATTTTAATTTTACCTATATTTATTTAGTACATTGGAGGATATGGCCAGACACATTGAAGGCAGAAGACAAATTTCAAGAGTTGATTTCTTTTTCTACTGTATTGAGTCAAGAGATAGAACTTAAGTCCTCATGCTTGGCAGAAAGTACCTTTATCTTCTGAGCCATCTCACTGAATCTAATGATATATATTTTCTCCTTTGGATATTATACCACTAGATTTCTAATATACTAATTATTTCTTACTGTATCTTGGAGACACATTTTAAAATGATATTTATTTAGTACAGAGCCACTCTTCTAAAAATAGTTTCTCAGACTGGGTTATTAGCTATTACTTTTGTATGATTTGGATATAAGTTACAAAGGAAAGAAAACAATTTTGATCATCATCCAAGATATACATACATAAAAATACAAGGCTAAAAATACATTAATTACTTTTCTATTGCTGTAATAATACACTATGATCAGGACAACTTATAAATATAATGTATTATTGAATTTATGGGTCCAGATAGTGAGGGTTCATGATGGTGGTGTGAAACATGCTGGAAGGAAAAGCTGAGAGCTCACACTGTAAGAAGGAGGCTTAATTGACACACTTGGTGATGCTAGGGGCCTTCTGAAACCCCAAATCGGCCCCAGTGACACACCTTCTGACCACGTTTCCTAATCCTTCCTTAAACAGTCACTAATTTGGGACCAAGTACTGAAATATATGAGCCTATGAGGTCCACTTTCATCCAAAATGCTATAATACATGAATTGTACAGTAAAATTATTACTGATAGGACTACTCATGTGTGCACCATATGTTACTTTTCTGGGACTAAACTAGTCTTTTGTATTGGCTTTAAAAGTTACTTGAAAATACTGAGTTTTCTGTAGTTGTATGTACAACGGTTGTGCTATTCCTTTCAGAAATTAGTGTAACATGAACTTTATACCTCCATTGTAGTGTTGCATTTACTCACTACTCTATTATTAATATTTTTTAAGGCTCCGCCATATAGTGGTTTAAATGAAATCTACTGTTGCACTCAGATCCTGACCCCAGGCTAACCAATATTCTTTTTTTTTTAAAGACTTACTTATTCTATATATGTGAGTACACTGTCACTGTCTTCAGGCATACCAGAAGAAGGCATCAGAACCCATTACAGATGGTTGTGAGCCACCATGAGGTTGCTGGGAATTGAACTGAGGACCTCTGGAAGAGCAGTCAGTGTTCTTAACTGCTGAGCCACCTCTCCAGCCCCTCACTACTGTATTTAATAACAAACAAATAATTTAATAACAAAACAATGACAGATATGTTTGCACATGCCTGTAAACTTACTGTTTAGGATGTTGAGATAGAATGTTTATGATTTACAGGTGACTCTGAGCGACATGAGATTCTGTCTTTAAATAAACACATAATTTCCATATGTATATATGAGAACAATATATTTCATTTAAAATTACATATATATCTTTCCACTTATATTATAAATGCTTAAGAGTTAAATTATATCTTCATTTAACCTAACTTTTATAATACATAAATACTATTAAATGATACAGTCTTTAATTGTGATTTTCTACTGAAGTTTAAAGGATTGCATATCTTAACTATTGGAGAAATAGTGATTATTGAAAATATTTTAAGAAACCAGCTATCTAATTAAGTACCATTTAAAATGTGTATCCAAATGTAGCAATAGATATTGGAAATCTAGTGGTATAAAATATGCATATTGGGGTCAGATACTATTAAGGATAAAGTATAGAATGTGCACATTAAAAACATCTTCTTTAGTTAATATCTAAATGGTCTTTATTGCTAACAAATAACACAGTCTTTAGTTGTAATTAAGTTTCTATTGAAGTTTAGGGCATCATGGTGCATCTTATTGGAAACAGAGTGAAAGTTAAATGTTTATTAAAAATTCAAATTAGGTTTTAATGTAGTTCTTTTGAACAACTTTTAAATAAAAATAAAATAAACAATTAGAAAATTTAAATCTGCCAATACATTATGTTGTTTTTCTTTTTGCTGTAATCTCTAAATTTATAATCTCTTTCATCTTTTTCTAAGGCCAGTTTATAGAACAGCACAGGAACATAACATTGTGTGGAAGATATTGAAGACTATTCCAGGATTAACCTCTCAACTTAGCAATGAGCATCTGAAATTCCTGAGTAAGAAAGTCATTTCTGAAAGCTGGATCAAAGGTAGCACAGGTACTTGACTAACATAGAGCATCTGGCAGAATGGAATGCATAAATGTATGGCAACTTGGTGATTGTTAAGTGCTTATAATTTTACTTGGCATGCTAAAATATACTTCGTGGAGATAGTCTACTTTCAAGGACTGCTATTTGACCAACATTTCACACTTTAGTAAGATTTATAGCATATTGTCTTAATTAAAGTTACTATTGCTCTGAAGAGACACCATGACCACAGCACATCTTATAAAGGAAAACATTTAAATTGGGCTGGTTTACATTTCAGAAGCTTAATCCATTATCACCATGGTGGTAAATATGGCGGTATGCAGCCAGATAAGGTGCCAGAGAAGGAGCTGAGAGTTTTACATCTTGATCCATAGGCAGCAGAATGAAATTATCATACTAGGCCTACCTTGAGTTTATGAGACCTCAAAGCCTACCTCCACAGTGATATATTTTCTCCAATAAGGCCACATCCACTTCAACATGGTCACACATTCTAGTAATGTTACTCTCTACAGGCCCAGGGTTAAAACACATGAGTCTATGGGAATCATTCCTATTCAAATTACCACACCTATGTTTGTGTACTTGCAATTTGAGTAAGTATCCAAATTACACACAGTATCCCTGGAAACACAATGGGCTAGACTTCTTGTTCTTCAGGTCTTGAATAGAGCCTGAGGTATATTTATAATCATTTGTTGATGGCAGAAACACACAGTACAAATTTATTAGCAATCCACAGCAGTCTTTCACCATTGGTTAAAATGCTTGCCAACCTAGTCGTAGATATGACTCTAGACATAATGTTCATCTTCTGTCTCTTTACTATGGATGTAAGAACTACTTCAGTATAAATGCATGCATCTGAACTGTTGAAGGGAAGGAAATTAAGACATTGTTTTTGTGTCAAGAAATTTAGTTTCTGTTCCTTACAGTAACAAAATGATAGCATTGTTTACAGGTGTGGATCTCCAAGGCATAAACATATCACATAGAGGAATTCTGCTTGTAAATGAATTTTAAACACACTTCAGCCCTCTAAACTTGTCCTCTGTATTTGCTACTGTTTGTGGAAAGCAGTTAACAAGGAACCTGACATTTAAAACCAAATTGAAATCTTGGAGACTCATGATTTTTGAAAGATTTACATAATTTGAGGGTTTTCCCTCAATGGTTTTCTCTCATAATTGGCTCCATTTAATCAGTGTTTAGTGGTGGAAAATAAATCAAAGGAGTTTGCCACGATTAAAATGATTTTAAGGCACAGGGAGAGGGTAACAAATGCTCACTATTTGCTTTGCTATTAGCTTGAGGATAGTAATTAAAAGCTACTTTATATTATGAAATTGTATTTCTAATAATAAAAATTTATGATATAACATAAATGTCCTTCAATAAAAGATTGACAGTCATAAGTTCAATGAAATTGTAGGCACTGGCTGAAAAGAATATGTTGCCATAGTCCTTGGCCCCTTGGGATGGTCATTGGGGATAGAGGATATGAAGACTTGGAATCAAAAACACCAACTCTGGTAATAAGTGGATCTAGAATGACATTTATAACTTACATACATTATTTAAATGTATGAAAATACATTCATATATTTAAAAATATAAGTGGATCTAGAATGACATTTTAAACTTACATACATTATTTTTTCTCCTTAGTGGTGAAAAGTAGAACTGCTGGGGGCTGTTAATGGTTTGGGCATGGTTCAAATTTTACAAAACAGTCAGTCTACAGTGATTGAAACCTTTGTCTATCTGTGGCCTAATTAATAGTATTGGGAGGTAGTAGAACATTTGAGAGGTGTGTCCTAGTAGAGGATTCTTTTAAGTGATTTTGCTATTATATAATTTATGTGCTATTCAATGAGTTCTTGTAGGGGATTATGATAGTAGTAAGCATGGCTGTGTTAACACTGACCTCTCTTTGCTCCTGTTAGATATTTGATTGAGAGAGTGTATCTCCACAATATAGCTTTACCATCAGCCAAACAATCAAGATATGTGATCTTTGGTTCGTACCTACCAATTATGGCCAAAATGTACCCTTTCTCATTACAAAGCCAAACAGCTCAGATCTTTATTGAAATAAAGAAAGCTAATATAAGATCAGTAAAGACAAATAATTTTATTTTTTTTCTACATGTACGGATGGGCTAATTCATACAATAATTTTAGAGTCATGTGTAATTTAATTAGAGATTTTTTTCTAGAAAGTTCTACAATTAAATATAGGAAGAAACATTTATTCTGATGGCATGATAAGACTTGTTTATAATTATTAATAAAATACCAACTTTTACAGGATTATAAGAAATACAAGATTTCAGCTTGTATCTTCTAGTTCTTTAAAAATTTATAAGTCTCTGTTTTTCTTCACCTATCCGTATTCAGATCTCTTGGAATTTTTAAGACACGTAGATCTAACTGCTCAGATGTTTCCCTATCAAAGTGTCAGCTCATTAGGTTCACAAACTTTGAAGTTCTCTTTGTTCATCCACCTTAAGAAAAAAGTCTAGCTAGGTGTCTGCTTCTCTCCATTTACTTTATTTGCCTGTGTGCTTTTCTCTGTCTGCTGTGATTTAAAGTGCTCCCTCATGCAGACCCTCTTCTCAGGCTGCTGACTTTCAATCTGCCACAGAGGCTCATTTCTCTAGTGAAACTCTGCACAGCTGTTTGTACCTTCTGGCTTTTTTTTATTTTAATGGCCATTACTTCTTTTGAGCTACATTATTTAAGGAAGTTTCCTGAATATTTCCATCATCTAATGGCCTCTTATACATTCAGTTTCTGCAAACAAAATATGAAACAAGGAAACATTATTAGAACTTCAGTAAATCAAGCATATATATGCAATTATGGAATTAATCATATTATCTTATATTATTATTTACTATAAAATTACCATAACTGAAGATAGCTTATATTACCTGAACCAAATTACTGAAAATAAGGGATGGAGGAGTTGGCAGTCGGTTAAAATTGTGAGTCAGGTGTTGATCTGCAATTTTTCTCCAGACAAGGGATGATGCTATCTCACGATGCAGCACTGAAGCAGAGAGAAACAATTATCAGTCAGCCTGGGGATTTTCTGCATTCTGCGGTGTACTGTGTTGTAAGGCTGTCGTACATAGCAGAATAGGTGTGTTTCATGCATTTTAAAATTTCATTTATTTTTTATTTATGTAGCTTTATCTTTGTTCTTATGCTAAGAAATAAAATTTATACAGACAACAAAAGAAGAAAAATGTACTTCTATGTTAAGTTCTTAAAGGACATTATATATGTGTCTAAGATCATATAGAAAAACCCTCTACACCATAGTTTAATTAATAAATAAAATACTGATAAATTAATAACCATCACATATTAATATTTATAAAATAAATGAGCAAAAGTTCTTGAATGATAAGTGTGGTACATTTTAAAAAAAGGCTTGTGCATTTAAAGGTGTTTTATATAATCACCAAAAATGAATAAAATGACAAATTGTTATACATCTAATATTCATACATACATATTTATAAATATATATAAAATTTATAGATATAAATATGAAACTATTTTATTTGTAATTAAATGAAAATATTCCTCAAACTAAATAATTGGTGTTCCAATAACTATCATCAGATGAAAATACTGAAAGTCAGAAATTCTTTTGTACCGGGTAACTTAAACACTATAGCAGAGCTTTAACTGTGGAGTTTTGACACTGGCCTTCAGAATCCCAGGACCTCTTATGAGCTATGACTTGCTGTACAATCTGTACATAGCACCATTTGACATTTTACTAGCCTCAGAAAAGATTGATTTTCTTTCTTTCTTTTTTTCTTATTTTGCTTGTTTTTTCAAGACAGGATTTCTCTGTATAGCCCTGGCTGTCCTGGAACTCACTCTGTAGACCAGGCTGGCCTCAAACTCAGAAATCACCTGCCTTTGCCTCTGACATGCTGGGATTAAAGGTGTGTGCCACCACTGCCCAAGAAAAGATTGATTTTCAAAACACTAAGTCAAGTTACTACCTGAACTTTGCCAATAAGTCAAAAAAGATAATGCATAGTCACAGATTATGTGTATTGCTATGAAACAGATCCTTAAATCTTCATTTAATCTTTTCCCTCTGTAACAAGCTTAGATGGAAGGATAAGATCTAAATATTGCAATCTTTACAATTTATTTTAACATAATTTTTCTTAACATCACTTTTAATCAGTCGTTTTCAAACATGGATGGTTTAATTAGGAAGTCCTTTCATGAAGATCAATCTCTCAAGATTGCTGGAAACTGCTTTCATTCTTTATTCTGTGACTTCTGTCCCTCTGTTCTAGTAAAGTCTATCCCAAAAGCTTCTCTCTGTTTCCCTTTTCTACATGAAAGCTTTCATTCTTCCTCAGGCCAGAGATTCAGCTCCAATAGACATGGTTCTGAGTCTCATATGCCATGGCCCTGAGCTTACTGACATTGGTGGCTGCATTGAGTTCTCTCTTTTGTAGCATACCTGTCCGGGAAATTGGAAAACTTACCAGCAAACTGCTTGCCCTTCACTAGATAGAGACATAGATATTTCTCTATGAATTATTTCACACATGAAGTTTTAAAAACATTTAAATTTAAGCTACTTCCTTTCCCCTAAAGTGATTGAGTTCATTCTTTGTTCTTTCCTTCTTTTCTTCCTTCCTATCTTCCTTCCTTTCTTCTTTCCCTCCTTCCTTCTTTCCACCCTCCCTCCCTCCCTCTCTTCTTCCTTCCCTTCCTTCCTTCCTTCCTTCCTTCCTTCCTTCCTTCTTTCCTTTTTTCCTTCCTCTTATTCTCATAGACTAGTTCAATCCTCCATCCATTTCTTCTCATACAGATACTTCCATCAACTCCTCACAGGTCTCCCCTTCCTGTTTGTTTCCAGAAAATATGTTTGATTTGTCATTTTTGCCACACGTATTTTTGACTATTAATGAAATAGTATCATAGGAAATGCTGTAAGCTTTTAGGATTTTAAAACACAAGGGAAAAGAGAATTTTCTTATCTCCTTAGCCTTAACTAGCCATCACTTTTATTTTGGCTTATTTTCTTACTCTAGTTATATCCATTTTCCTAAGTGAAATTGTGTCATTTTAGTTCCTGCTTTGGATTTAGCATATAAACAATCAGATTTTTAAAAATTATCGACAGAGATAGGTTTTCATTTTAATTTAGGTGATCAATATACTTACTATGAATGCTGTAGAACTAAATAAAATATGGTCTGAACTATTTTTTTTTTTTTGGTCAAGGCCTGGACATAGGGGAAAGTACAGTTGGGATATATTAAATAAAAAGAAAATTATAAAATATGTGAAATTATTGCTCAGCTTTCAAATTATTCTTTACCAATTTCATATATGTAGATGCTTTACTGTAATCATATTCACCCTCTTTCCTCTCCTTCACAAATTTACCCAGAACTTCCCCTACCTGCTGCTTTGCCAACTTTATGTGCACTTCTTTTCTTTCTCATTTCAGTGAAAATTACCATTCTCTCTACTAGCTTCTGTCAACTCACAGTATCTTTTCAGCTAGGGGTAGGAGCCTCATGGGATTTTGATTAGCTTGGTTTTGTGCAGATAAATCACAGCTGTCATGAAGTTGCAAGAACAGGAATCACCAAGGCATCCTAGAAGATAGAATTTCCTCATCCTCTGTTGCTTACATTCTGCTTGCCTTCTCTATGAGATGTTCCTCGAACCTTGATGGAGATGGGGTAGGGTTTATAAAAATACTTCCTTTTAGAGTTAACTATTCACATTCACATATAGTCAGCACTTTTACTAGGCAAGAGTGTGTGTTAACTGGTGCCAACAGCCAAAGGAAGTTTCTCGGACCAAGGATGAGAGAATCAGTGGGTATAAATGTACGTATTTAGAAAGCAGTTTAACAACAGTATCATTAAGCAAAACAACAGTAGCTTACCCATTAGAAGCCGTGATCTCCTCAGAATAGACTTTTGACTAGGTTTTCATTATTAGGCATGTCCTCTTGTAGAATATGACTGATGTGCAATCAGAACTGACTTCACAACAGTCATACCATTATTACATCAGTGGGCATATTTTTTTGTCTGGTATGTATGGAGTTTAACATTCGGAATCCAGAAAGACCATCAATGTTATTTCTTTCTCTATAACTTGCATTACATCTTTTGGCACAGTGAATGCTGGCCACCATGAGAAAGTTTCCTGGTCAGTTTAAAATTGATTTCTCTATGTCATACAGCCAAAGTGTGTGGTATCAGTTACAGTGTCTTACCACTTAAAAGTAGTGTAACTAAGAGCAATAAGAGTGTATTGTGTTACTTGGGGTGCCTCTGGTGTCTCTCAGTGAGTAGTGCTGTCACTCATAGATGGAGACTCCATTAAATCTTCTTATTAATTTTTAAATTATATATTGAAGTCAGCTTAATAACTAGTGGATTTCTTTCCTAATATTGATTTTTACATTTGCTTGGAATTATCTATTTATTACATTACTTCTAAAATCTGAACTTTTTATGTTTCTTGATTTTCAGTGCTCTTTAAAATTTCAATTATTAGTATTTGTTGCAAGATTACATATTTAAGAAAACAAGGCTTCATTCTTAAGTTAAAATTATTATTTATTTTAAATATAGACATTTTTATTATTTGTAAAGTAGTTTTTGTGAATCAATATTTTAGAATCTTTCTAAACACACACACACACACATACACATACATACACACACACATGAACACACAGGTTTTTTTTTTACTGTGCTTATACATGAGAGGATGTAAAGAAAGTAGATATTTAAACTTATCATTTTGAACAGCAGACAAAATTTTGAGTGAAATAAATGATCTTTGTATTCAAAGCAATGAATACTACGGTTTCTCTTAAGATCATTTAAATCTTCTGCCTTTGATGAAGATGCAACTTAACCTTCATTCATCCATAAAATGCATGCTAAATACCCCCAAGTAATCGAGGCTGTATGCTTGGGGCTTTAAATCTGAGAGCAGAGCCATGACTCCATCTTTGAGGAGAGTGAGATATTTAAGTAGAGTATAAAGTATTCCATGACACAAAAGCTGTGTAGAAACTTGTCTGTGAGGGGCATTCATTATTTGGAATAAGGCTGGCCAGGATCAGGGAAGTCTTTCCTGATCAATAGATGACACTTAAATTCAGTTTATAGGTCAAAAGGGTATTAGCCAGTTGACAGTATGACCTTATTCATCCAAACTGTTTGAAACATTATGCTCAATTTGGAATGTGTAATGTTAAAGGCCTGGGCATCAGAGAAAGGGAGATACTGGGTAATTAACAAACATTTGGTTTAATCAACCTGTGTGTTTGGCTTTTAACGTTTGACAAAGTCAATAGTAAAATGATTAATTAAAATTTCCTTTAGTTTTAAAATTCCATTAAATGCCTTTTGTTATCATTATATAAGTAGTTAAAAGAGGCTTTTTAAAATATAAAATTATGCAATGGTACATTTTATAAAATTTAAAATATTTCTTTGGATTTTATTTGTAATGCTGTTTAATTATATAATACTTTTTATAGAAATTAGCCCTGATTGGGTAGATTCTCATGAAGTCTTAATTTTCTAGTGCCTAGTATTCTATATCTTATGCCTTTGAAATCAATATTTCTATAATATTGTCTGAGTTTTCTATGATGCTTAAATCTCTTTTACTTAAAAATTTGTATGAAATAATTTTACATATGTTAAAATGTACATAGAAAACCTATTTTTCAAGTTTACATTTATCTTTCATTGTTGATAAATGTAGTTTTACACAACTCTAATAATCAGTATCATTTTTTTATTTCTCAGTGCTTTAATTGTTCTTTGAGAATTTTGCTGCAACTATTTTCTTCTTCTGTTTTGCAATTTATATCATTTTTTTATTCTTTTTTTTCAGTTTCATGTACTTTTTTTATTGGATGTTTTATTTGCATTTCATATGTTGTTCTCCTTACCCCATCCCCCACCCACCCAGGAACCCCCATCCCCTCACCCCTCCTCCTTCTTCTCTGCGGATGTAACCCCTACCTACCCACTTACTCCCACCTCCCCAACCTCAAATTCCTACCCACTGGGGTGTCCAGCCTTCATGAGTTCAAGGATCTCTTCTTCCACCTATGCCCAGCAGGGCCCTCCGCTCTTACATATACAGCTGAAGCCATGGATCCCTCCCTAAGTGCTCCCAGGCTGGTGGTTTAGACCCTGGGAGCTGTGGTTGGTTGATATTGTTGCTCTCCTCATGGTGCCACAAACCCTTTCAGCTCCAATGTTCTTCACTCTAACTCCTTCATTGGGAACCCCATGATCAGTTCAATGGCTAGTTGTGAGCATCTGCCTCTGAATATGGCAGACTCTTGCAGACCTCTGAGGAGACATCTACATCAGGCTCTTATCAGCAAACAATTTTCTACTTCAGGCAATTATGGTGTTTAAACTACTTGTCTATACATCAAAGCAAGTAATATAAAATATTACTTAAATTAACTCCAAGAAATGTTTGTTAACTCTGCTAAGTCCATAATTAGATATACTAATTTAAAGAAATATGTGAGATTATTTCCAGAATTTTGGCATACATAGTAAATATCTTTTTTATTGAGTTTTATTGGTGTATAAAATGAATATGTGTATATTAATTTACATACATGAATCCATTATACATATATGCAGTACACTCCTATGTCTGAGTTTGAATGCTTGCAACTTTGTATGCATATATGTGTATACAGCATGTTCTTCAGAGGTAGCAATATAGTAATTTACTTAAGAAGTTCATATTTTTGGGAAAATCACTTATGTAATATGTGAGCTGTTACATAATCATTTTGAGTCTTGATTTCTTCATTCGAAATAAAATGGACTAGTGCTGTTAGGAGCCATTTTGCCTGCTTCAGTGAAATCCTGCCTGTCAGGTAGAATCAAGTCAGGCCAGGGTTTACTGGCAGATTTCCTGGCTGGATGACACATAGGACGATAAGAGGGGATACTCTTGAAGCTCAAGGCAAGGGGCTGAATGTTTTGTTAAACTTGGAAGGAGAATGAATAAGAAGACCTCTAGATAGGAACAGATATCAATTGTACATCAACCATTGTCTCTGCAGGTTTGTGACTTTGTTTCCCACGATACTGTAAAGTATATAAAGCCTAAAAGAATTGAACTCAAGGCTGCTGCAGTACTGACTGGACAGCTCTCCTGATTTCTTTTTTTCCTCCTCCCCCTTCTCCCTCTCCCTCTTCCTCTTCTTCTTCTTCCATTTTATACTAATAATTTTTTACTTATTTACATTTCAAATGTTGTTCCCCTTCCCAGTTTCCCCTCCACAATCCCCCTATTTTATCCCTCCCCCTGTCTCTATGAGGATACTCACCTGCCCTCCTACCCACTCCTGTCTCCCTGCCCTAGCATCCCCTATGCTGGAGCATTGAGCCTTCACAGGACAAAGAGCCTTTTCTCCTATTGGTGCCAGATAAGGCAATCCTCTTCTACATATGCAGCTGAAGCCATGGGTCCCTCCATGTATACTCTTTGTTTGGTGGTTTAGTCACTAGGGGCTCTGGCGGGGTGGGTTTCAGTTAGTTGATCCTGTTGTTCTTCCTATGGGGTCGAGAGACTTAAGGAAAGGCCATCCAGAGACCGCCCCATCTAGGGATCTATCTCAATGCAGACACCAAACCCAGACACTATTGCTGATGCCAAGAAGTGCTTGCTGACAGGAGCCAGGTATAGCTGTCCCCTGAGAGGTTCTGCCAGCACCTGACCAATTACAGGTATGGATATATGCACTCAAACATAGGACTGAGCGCGCAGATCCCAATGGAAGACTTACGGGAAGGACTGAAGGAGCTGAAGGAGATTTGCAGCTCTCCTGATTTCTAGCATTTGTCTCTGAGTCTTCTATTCCAGTTTTTCTATAATA
Source organism: Grammomys surdaster (assembly GCF_004785775.1). Lineage (NCBI taxonomy): Eukaryota > Metazoa > Chordata > Mammalia > Rodentia > Muridae > Grammomys > Grammomys surdaster. The sequence continues at coordinate 5,844,746 of NW_021604576.1, read as the reverse complement.
ATCCTCACTTCCCCCTGAGAGGATTGCTCCACTTCCTAATGGCCGGACTGGTACACAGTGCTGTATGACTTTGGAACTACTGAAATTAGGTTTAAAATGTAGTAGCTATGTATGGCAAATATTTAATGCTCAGAATATGTTACTGTTGTTAATTAATGTCTTTAGGTAATGGAAAGAGGTCTTCTAGATTTTGAGATTCAGATTTAAGTTATTTCAAAATGAGTCCATAATTTTAGGTAAATTCATCACCTCACTTATTAAGATCTAAGTATATTGACTTCTATTTTAAGGAGCTAGTCTAAGCAAAGATAAGTATGGAGTACAATCAAGTATCATCATTTTTCTCAGTTATTATTATAGTTCTTTTGATAAGGTTTATTTAAACTACACACATTCTTTAGGGAATACTAAACTATATTGCCAAACATCCTTAAGGACTTCATCTATTACATAATGTTTATATTTTTAGCAGGTGTTTATAGACATGTGTGTTGACATTTTGCTCTTTGAATTTATGAGCAAACATTTTTGAAACATGCTTTTTAAAATTTAAAATGAATCATAGTATAATATATACTCCCGCTCTATATATGCACTAATTATATACTTATTCATTATATATACTCATTATATATATATATATATATATATATATATATATACCCATTACATATGTTCATTACATATACATACATATATAAATGTGTATGTATCCATACTTTTTTCTATCATCTATCTATCTATCTATCCATCTATCTATCTATCTTTCTATCTATCTTTCTATCTATTGGTCTATCTATTTACTACATATATATATACACACACACACACACACACACACACACACACACACACACACACACA
>NW_021604576.1:5809802-5843872 GCF_004785775.1 Grammomys surdaster | reverse complement strand
ACACACACACACACACACACACACACACACACACACACACACACACACACACACATAGATTACACTAACCAAGATGGGAATTTGAAGGCTTGTTGTGTTGAAAACTTTCTGTACTAATATCAGGGTTCTGGACTTAGAGACAATATTTCCTTTCTCACGGCCTTCAGTTTTATTGTTTATAGAATTAGAGCAAGAATAATACCTGATCCAAAATATCAATAAAGTTAACAATAATGATCACATAGAATGTATTTCAAACTGCCTATAATATAACAATGCACTTAAAACAGGGCTTATAAATTATTTGCTTTCACGAAGGGGCACTCATTTTTCCTTTAGCAGTTTTTTACTCTTTATATTAACATGTTGTCTTAATATTAAAAACATTTTAAAACACCAGTCTCTTGAATTTAAAAATGCAGCATATGTATGTATATATGTGTGTATGTATACACACATATTATCTTTCAACAATCTTGTATATATACATTACATCTTGATTATGACCACGCCTTGCTAATCATTTGTCTTACCCATACAGTACTTTGAAGCTTATAGCCTAGCTTAATTTAAACTTTTTGATAAGTATAGTTTGTGGTTATAACATATGTTCCTGTCTAAATATTTTTCCATGGTCCTGTAAATCTTCCAGTTTGTTTGACTCTTTCATGGACTTATTTTAAACACAGATTCGTCTAAACAGAGACTATATACAAAACTTACTGTCACTCAACAAAGCCTAAAGGACAGGAATGTTTTCTTTAAAAGATCAGTGAAGTTTCTCTCATTCACAAGGTGAACATGTTTCCTTTGGAGCATGCTGCTTATGCTTGCAGCTTCTAGTGTGACAGCTGTATACTAATTAGCACATGTATACCTGCTGATGATGTTCCATGAATTGTAAGGGAGATTACTGGGAAGTAGATTTTATCATAATGATGTGAGATTTTTACATCAGGAATTTACACACAACAATATATTTTTTTATCAGATCTGACTTATTCATATATGGACTTGCAAACCAAATAACATTACATTTGGATGTTACATTTCTGAGAGTTATCTATAGCTACTCCTTTTATAAAATACTTTTCTTTAATTATAGTTGCTTAAATTTGATAGTGTATATATAGGTTATATTCTCCATATTATTTTAACTATATATTAGTAATACACGAACCAATCATACATAGATCTAAAAAAATATCAACAGCATGCATGCAGACACAGAATTCAGCTTCTATAATAGAGAGTTAAAGGGCATTATTCAAACAAACTAAGGACTTATTTATCTTACATCATAATAAAACACCTGGAACTCACTTAGAAAATGTTAGGCTTATTTAATTGTTCCACTTTTCATTTTATATATTTTTCTTAGTTCCATCATCATATCCTGGTTCTTAGCAGCATGAAGAATGGATGGCAATACTTGAAAACAGTCTCCTAGTATTTTACTAATCAAATAGTACTGTGTGAACACACATATTAAGAGTATGTGTGAAGTAGTATTTTTAACATTGCTTGTATGGCATCCAATAAAACTGCAGCTTTTTTAGCCAAGGTGGAAAAAAGACAAATTACCCTGAGAAAGAGAGTAGCAACATGCATCAGAATCTACACTGGACATATCTTCCTATCACTTTTTTTTTCTTTCTTTTTTTTTAATTGGATGTTTTATTTACATTTCCTATGTTGTCCCCTTACCCCATCCCCCACCCACCCAGGAACCCCCAATCCCCTCACCCCTCCTCCTTCTTCTCTGTGGATGTAACCTCTATCTACCCCCCCACTCCCACCTCCCCACCCTCAAAATTCCCACCCCCTGGGGCATCCAGCCTTCATGAGGTCAAGGTTCTCTTCTTCCACCTATGCCCAGCAGGGCCCTCCACTCTTATATATTCAGCTGAAGCCCTGGATCCCCCCCTCTAAGTGCTCCAGGGCTTCTGGTTTAGACCCTGGGAGCTGTGGTTGGTTGGTATTTTTGCTCTCTCTTCCTATCACTTTTAATGGGAACAATGACTGTTAACCTGCCCAAAGCCTCAACATAGATGCGACGTCTGTATATCTTGTGATTTATTTTTCTCCTCTCTTTGCTGTATGCAGTCATAGATGAACTAATTAATTTTTTCAGTTATCTCACCACACAGATTATTTAGTGCCTGATAACGTACCACCCAGAATGCAACCCATTTTAATCGCAGACATCCATGCAAAACTAATGTCTGCTTAAAAAATATTTAAAATTACTCTCCCATAGCATTGGGAGAGTAATAATTGAAAGTAAAAATTCTCAAGTTAGCGAAAAATGCAGAGTATATGAGCAATTGATGACATTAGGGTAGTATAAAGACATATAATTGCCTGATGAAAATCAGTTTGCAAAGTTTCTACTTACAGGAAGTGGATGGGTAACCTGTAAGAAATGACCTCACACTCTAATGGTGTTCTCCATTCATAATGTGATGTAATCATGAATTTTCCGATTCATGAAATGGGAAAATACATCACCCACTTTCTGTATTCCAAAAAGTATGCTTTCTAAGAACTGGAAGTGATTTTGAGTTGTATCACAGTACTAACAGTGGAATATACTTGCCAGGGCTGAAGGTACACAACTGATCTTCAAGAATAAGGTAGGGCAACAGGTTACAGAGACTTAATGTGAAGTAGGGCAAGTGCTGCCCACTGTCTTTCCTGAGCAGATGTTAATTAAATTATTAGTAGGGATGCCTTGCTATATAAAGCAGGAAAATGGCGACTTTGTGGAGACAAGATAAGGGTTAAAGATTTTCCTAATCCTATTTTTCTCATAATGGCTTACGTCTATAAATAATGAATGTTACCTTGTTCTCTTTTTTATTAAAATCCAATAGTTACCTGAGAAGATGAGTGACTACAGGACATGGTTTAGAAATGGGAAAAGGTGCTAATGTAATTATACATGTAAAAATAAAAATATTGCAAACTGAAAATAATAGAATAAATCAAACATTTATGTTACTCTTTTCTGACTTTGGGAGCTCAAGGTTATTGGGCTACTGTAGGCTGGCAGGAATTAGCTTGAGATATACCAGGTTTAATCGATGTGTTAGATATATATATTTGGTTTCAATTTATTTCAGTGATTGGTGATGATGGACTTTATGTCATGCTGACGGGCCAGGGTCGACGTCGTATAAAGGTGTATAGAAGTCTGATTGAAGAAGACGACTCAATCATCTCTTCATTATCCAGGGAAAGTTTTCTTTTTGATGCAGAGTTAAAAGACTCTGCAGTGGCTGAGTTATATGTACCTTCGAGGAGACTAACAGTAAGAAATTTTATTTTTTTATAAATAGAGAGATAACAATATCATAATTTTTTTTATCTTTTAGATTTCTAGATGCCAACATCTTTAAATGCCTTTGAAAGCATTTAAATTGACCAAATAATATAACCTTAAATTATAAATGATACTGGTAATGTTGAACTTAATACTTGATGGAAATTTTTAATGAAGAAGCCTTCAGTAGCATATTGTATATTTCCAGTGGTTACATGGAGTAATTTATACAGTGACATGATAGGCATGACTGATACACTGGAAGAGAAAAGTGTTAAGTTTGGTTGAAGGAATAAGAACAGATGATTTAAAGGTGGATAGAGAAGGCTTTAAAATTATAGCAGAATGTGTTGTTATATTTTTCTTACTACCAATGCTTAAGGAATCACAGAATAGGTTGCATTATAATAATTAAAATATATTTTTAAAAACTCTCTGGCTTGTGTGTAGTATTTCATGACTGTTAACATAACAAAAATAAAAGTTTAATAGCTTTTGGCTCCTTATAGGGTTAGATTAATTCCTTTTCTTTTTTCTAAAAATGTTTTTAATTTTTAAAAATGACATCATTTCCCATTTCCTCTCCTCCCTCCTTTCACATATGCACCCTTTCTGCTCCCTCTCAGGTTTATGGCCTCTAATTCTTTTGTTATTGTTACATGTATAAAGAAGCAGAAAAATGAGGCAGAAAGTCCCACCTTAAATATGGACAACATCATTCCATAGTCTTGGTCTTAGACAGAATAAATGTAAAAAGTGATCTGAATCCCAGCCTCCACCTTTCTCTGCTTCCTACCAGTAGACTGGTTGTCATCACCTGTCTTATGCTGCTTTCATGGTGGACTGGATGTACCTTTAGGTATTAAACCAGAATTTAACTCTATTTTCCTTACATTGATTTGTCAGAGAAAAGGCACTGGTCTTTTGCTTCAGAGATCTAATTTATTTTCCAGAGGTCTTTGTTAAGTTTGTTCTTAGATACATTCTTGAGACTGTTGGGAATGAAGTGGGAGCATGTCATCTTTCTCAGTGTGTTTTGTTATTTGTATATAAAAAGGCTTCTGATTTTCATAGGTTGATTTTTGCATCCTGCTGCTTTGCTGATAATTTCTAGAAGTTTTCTGGGTTTTTTTTTTTTTGAGTTCTTGTTATAAAAGCATATCATATGAAAATAGAGATATTTTGACTTCTACTCTGCCAATTTATATTTCTTTTAAATTTTCCCTTGCCTTATTTCTCCAGCTAGTGCTGTGAGTACAAAATTGAAAAGAAACTGGTGTAGTCACAGCCCTATGATATTTCTGATTTATTTTTTAATGATAAACATTCTGTTTCCTATATTTAATGACAATTTCATACAAAAAATTTTTTAAAAATTGGTTGTAATAAGTGAGAAATTAAGTAATTTACTAGAGTTTGCTAACATTAATTTAGAATATCTAACTATACTTGCCACTCTTTATGCTTGTGTGCAGCTGTTAACTTTTTGTATGGACATAGGGGCTCTGTCATACCTTTCTTCACTATAATTCTTTTTTTCTTTATTCTTCTTTTATACAATACATTCTGACTGCAGACTCCCCTCCCTCCACTCCTCCCAGTTACCTGTCCCCTCCTCCCCTGTCCCCATCTCCACTACTGCTTTGTTCTCTTTCAGAAAAGATCAGGGTTCTTAGGGATAGCAATAAGCATGGCATACCAAGTTAGGCACAAGCTCTTCTATCAAGGCTGGGTGAGGTGTCCCAGTAGGAGAAAAAGTGACCCAAGAGCAGGCAAGTGAGTCAGGTCAGTCTCACTGTTAGGAGTCTCACAAAATTCCCATTTCTGATTATAATGGGCTAGCCTTTTGCCTTAGAAAAGGTTGGATATAGCAGTAGTTAAATTCTCCTCTAAGATCTTGTTCTCTCTAGCCCTGGGTAATTCAGTAGGTTTTCAGTACTAGGACTTCTTTCCTTGTTTTTGAGTAGACCTTAAGTGCAATTCGAGAGATGCTGGTATTGTCAATGCTAGTATTGTATCTTTAGAGATATTTTACCATGCTGGTAGTTGATGTAGAAAACTCAAACTAAAAGGAACTTATCATGCCTCTAATGAGTTACAATCTAGCTGAATGTTATGATGGTGAATTGTCAACTTGATGAGATCTGAGTTCATCTGGCAGACACATCTCTGAACCTGCCTTTCTAGGATTATTGAAGTGGATTGAGTAGATTGAGGTGGGAAGGCACTCCCCCATAACTGGCACCATTCCTTCTGATGGGATCATGAAATAAATAGGAGAAAATGAGCTGAACACATGCATTTGTCTCTCCTCTGATTCCAAGTTGGAAATCCAGTGAGACCAAGGTGCCTTAAGCTCCTGAAACTTTACTTTCATTATGGATTCTACTACATGGAACTGTGAGCTTAAATAAACCCTTCCTTAATTTCCATTTTTTGGGTTTTTTTTTTTCATTTATTTTTTAGCAACAGAAAAGTAACTATTGTGGGTGTCTATAGTTGATCACGTACATGTTAAATGGCAATGGGTAATAATAGCCTTAGGAGAGGAGAGTGACAAGTTACTTAGACAAAGTGTGATGAGATGTTGGAGATATATAGGTGTTTCCCGGGAAAGGAGAAAGCTGGAGTGATGTCTAGGGAAAAGCAGTACTTGTCTACATTACAAGAACAGAAGTCATTAAAATACTATTATAAAAATTATTGATTCAAATAGACAATTAACAAGGAAAGTGGCCATATTCATTTAGGCCAACCTTATATCTCAAGGCTTAGGAGACTTCATTCAAAGACTCTCCTGCCTTTTCGTTTAAGATTTAGCCCATGAGTCTTCCAGATGGAGACAGAAAAAAAAGAATGGACAGTTTAATCCAAGACTCCTAGTAATGTTCGTGGCCAGCTTCCATAAAATCCTCCAGTGCGTTCCTTTTAAGTCTAGAGGAGGTACCTGTACCCTGCCTATCTTAAGATCTGATGACTACATGGCCATAAAGAAGAGTTCTCCTAGGGTTTTACTCTCTTACCACCCGAGGTATTTTTCCTTTGAGGAGAATCTTGAATAAAAAATAGAAGTATAGCAAGTGCTTTATAATTAAATTTATGTCAAAGACATAATAAAAGATTTGAAAACAAAACTAAGGAAAGAATTAATGAACAGAAATAGATATGCAAAGACAAAATGAGAGGTTTTTATTTATAAAATTAAGTATAGCTATCATTGGATGAATAATCACAAAAAGTCACAATGGAGATAGTTATCCAAGATTAGATACTATTAATGACAGAGGGATGTGGAAATTGAATCAGAATGGGGGTTTAATAGATAGAGTTGAGCTAGATGTTGGAGTCTAGAGTCACTGGCAAAACTATGCTATAAAACACAGAAGAGTGAAAGTCACAACCTCTGAATGGAGACCTGGAGTTTCAGATGATATGGTTTATATGATAATATCTTCATGCAGAAATGTTCATCAGAGGTTGAGATGCAGTTGCCATTCCAGTAACTGGTCTGAACTGGCAAATGGTTTGGGAGTTTTCCAAATAGAGGTGACATTGTGGCACCAGCATTGTCAGAAAGTTGAGGTACATAAAGTATAGAACAAAGACCAGAGGCCAGAACCTTGGCAGAGAATCCAGTGAATAGGCGTGGGAAGTGAAGGGAACAGACAAAAAGAGTTCAGGGAGCTCTCCTCTGTGGGAAGTGTTCCTGCTAGGCATTACTATGCTTTCCTCATCATATAGCACAGACATGATTTCTTTCGTAATTAGTAATAATTTGTGCTATAATTTTTGCTATAATTGGGATTGTAATGGATAAAGAGAAAAATAAACTTTATTTGGACCTCTTCAGTTTTCATATTATATCAGTCTTTCCTTCCTCTTCCATTTTTTTTTGTCCATGTCGCCTGAGTATTTTTGTCACTGAAGATGTCTATAAAGTGGGCCACTAAATACCCCACTGTAGCAGTCAGATGACTTGAGGATTTTCTTTGTAGTAACTTTTCTATTCCTTGGAAAATAAATCAGGTAATTTCATACATAGCATCAAGCAATTGGAGTTGCAACAGCTTCTACATGCTTCCTAACCTGGGGTTTTAGCCTGCTTCCCAACTTGGTCTACTTAGAGTTAGTTCATCTTTACACTGGTTCTTGCTCTGACAATAGGCCACTGTAATAGGCCAGTGGTATACGGGTGAATGGAATTTATTTTTAAATTATTGACTTTTGGCAAAGTAAAAATGAAATGCTTTTTCTTTCTGGTCATACTTTAGTGACCAGTGTGAAATATTTTGCTGCTGCACTGGCAGAGAAAAGGTATTTACTACCTGATCTTGAATGCAACCTACGTGGCCTGTATGTCTGCAGTTCCAAGCTTGGGTTTGAATTGTGAGTAGATACGAAGTTATGGTATGATATGAGACACATCCATTTCTCTCATTTTTATAGCCAAAGATTTAGAAAAACTGAAAATTTCTGAGGTAGTCATACAAAAAAAAATGCATCTGTCTATTATGTGTACTTATTTGGTGTACAGATGTCTGTGGATTCCAGGAGAGGGAACTAGAGTTACATGTAAGTCCTGAGAAGTGACCTCTATTCCCCTGCAGGAGCAGCAAGGACTTTTAATGATGGAACTGCTTCACAAGCTCCTAGAATGTATCTTTGAAAATCTTCTGTTGAGGAAAAAAATGCATGTTAAACAGGAAAGACTTAGTGTTTAGTGATCGGAGACTAAATCCTAGTCCTGTAGCAGTCTAGGGGGAACTAAAGACTGTACTGCAATTAGATCTATCTTCTATCTTATGAACAAAGAATAAATTGAGACAACTTGTGAAGATCCAAGGAACCAAGAGGCCCTCTGTGGTCTCAGAAATGAGAACATGAAAATTGAGAAAGGGCCACTGTTGATGATAAGAAATAGAAAACATAAAATAAATTCTGTCAATGATAAAAATTCAGAGTAGTTAAAATTTTTATGCAATTCAATGACTTACTAAAATTATTTCTGTGTACATTAAAGTAGAGCTGAACATTTAGTAATGACCAGCATATGATAAAAATAAAAAAGAGTAAAATAAAATGTAATAAAAGATTAAATGAAACCTATTTAAAAACATTTATTGTATCTTGTTCTTGTAACTAGCTATTTATTTTTTAACATTAAAAAGCATTTTTATTTAAGGTTTTCATGCAAATTAACTTGAAATTTTGAAGACATCAATTTTGAAAGAATAATGAATATTAAATAGAATAACAATTATTTTAAATTTAAGCATTAAATCCTTGTATCCTTGTACTTGGGTCATCACCTATAGGGTGCAAATGGAAGTAATCAAATCAGCTGTTGCTCTGGATCCATACCAGTCAACACTATAGACTGTGCCTGCTAATTACAATTCTGAATTTACAATGTTGTGACTTTGTGGAGATTTACTAGCATTCTGTGTGTCAGTGAACAATATAAAGTTCAGGGCATGGTATGTAATTCAGAAGAAAAATCTCATCTTTTAAAAAAATAAGGTACAATTGAGTGATTTAGTAAGATTAATTTGTATACAAAATACTAATTTTAACAATACGATCAGTAATTATAGAAATAAAGTTTAAAGTTGAAAACAATACTGTTTCTAAGTCAAAAAGTTATTTGCACCATCACATAGCTTGATAGGATATAGTACATTTTAAATTTGTATCTTGGGAGGCCTGTTCCCACTAAATAGCTCAGATACCTTTAACAGTTACTGAACCTCATCCAGCTGCAGACAGCTGTCAGATGAACACAGGTGGAGCCCATGGTTGCTCCAAATGCTGCATGGTGCAGGCATCTTGCTTTTCAACAAATCAATCTGTTCTTTTCAGAAGTAGACATTTTGATTAACATTACTTTTTCTTTATATCCAAAGATCAGTAATATAAAAAATAACGTTGTTTTTTGGTTCTGTAAGGTAATTTCCCCCTCTAACATCATAGATCTTTCAAAGTTTTCTCCTGGGATTCTTAACAGCTTTTGCAAACCCACTGTAGATAATTTTTTGAAGTTAGCTTTATGCTTTACTACAGAGTCCTCCAGCAGATTGTCTCTTCATGCTGCTGATTTTTCCTTCACACTTACTTGGTTCTACCCAATTGTTCATTAAAGAACAACTTTAGTGTTTTATTCAAATACCCGTTGACATTTCAATTTACCTCTGAGTTGTTTTCTGTTGTGCATTTGATTAGTTTATCTCATATTAGAAACAAACATTTGGAATTAAACTCACAGTTATTTGAGGTTTATATAGATTAATTGAAACTATTACATATAGATATACTATAAGTATATGCTGTGTGATACTGCTTTGTGAAGACCAAGCATCTCTTTTTCATGTGTGAGGATAGGTTTGACAATGAAATATGTCTCTGAAGCATCAGTAGCGTTTCTCATAGATCAGAAACAGTCATAGATTTTGAGGCAAAAACAAGTATTATAAAGCTGAAGCTTGTGCTTTCTCTTGACTTGTTGATGGCATAAAAACCCAATTTTCTTATCTATAGTTCAATAATTACATTTTGTCCCTACAAGTTTCCTGAGCACAATATAAATGATAACAATTATGTTATATTAAAAATATTGGTGAGAAAAAATAATCAAAGCATATGAGTATTAAGTTATTCTACACAAGCATTCTTTTGTATTGCTTGGGAGGGAACTCACAGCCTTGTACACGAAAGACATTCCACTACTGAGTTAGATCCTTACCCTTTAAGACAATTATTTTGAGGAACAATATTTATAATTACTCTAAGATGACCATGTTTTGCCTCAAGTTTCAGAAGAAACTGGGATTAGTGGAGTATGATGCTGTGTAAATTTTGACAAAGTAAAAGAAAATATATATCTTTGATTTTTTTCTCACTGATGGCTAATAATTGTATGTGCTAGTATCACTAGACTAAGGAAGCTAATAGCTGGCAAAACATTATTTTTGGCTGTGGTATGCCTCTGGGAGTGCTCTGCCTCTGAGTTATTTCAGGATGAGATTAAGTATTTGAGTAAGTAGACTGAGAGAGAAGAATCACCCTTATGCATGTGAGTAGACAACATTTATCTCCATTGAAAACCTGAGTGAAACACAGGAGTGGGTAATAGTGAATTTAGGTTTGTGTTAAAGTATACAGGTTCTGGTACTCATGGTCATCAGAAGGAATTCCAAACATATGTTCGAGACAGTCTATATTATTCATTTTACTTTTAGTAATCAAAAGTGTCATTTATATTTTACCTATATAGCATTCAAATTCCTTGCATTATTTCTCCTTAGGTAGTGTATTTTTCTGTCTGTAATTCATATTTTAAAAATTTGTCCAACATACTATATAGAACCAGAATCACATTGGTTTTTCTCTATCTCTTCATTACCATTTTATATAAATAAAACTTCCAGGTTGAGAGTTATTCTACCTTAGCTTTTCAAAAAGATAGTGACATTTAAAGAACAAAGTAGAAATATTATAATAATGAAAAAAATCAAATCAATTAGATGAAGTTATTAAAAATGCAAATGGTACCAAAAGCCTTATAATTTGACAATTAATAGTAAGGGGAATGAATGCCATTTGTTGATTAATCAAGAAAGCAAGGCTTCATAATTTTTGAAAAGTCATGATATCTTCTTGCATAATGGATCGCTAAGTAATTTGGACTAATTGACTGATGACAATTAGAAATGCTAAGGAGCATAAGGCTCAACATGTCTGCTTAAAATTCTTGGTAAGAGGGCAACAGGAAGAACAGTGCATTAGTGAATAACACAGACCCAGCTTGTTCTTTATATGTTCCTTTATTTGAAACGCTTAACTTTGCAATCACTGTCACTCTCTGACCATGTTTCCCATGTCCTTGTTGACTTTTCCTGGAGTTTCCATGTACTTGATACTGTCTGTCCATCTTCCAATGTGCTCAACACCCTTATTTCTATTCCTTCCACATTTATACATTTTAAGTACTAACTACATATTGTATATAAATTCAATTTGAATTACTTTATTCTATAACTAATATATCCTTTAAGTTTTATTTATAGGGTTTTAATTTAGTTATTTTTCCTTTAAAATACATTTTTGCTCCTTTTTTATTTCATGTTTTGATTTTATGTCTAAATTATTCAATATGAATAAGTTAATTTAAAACTTAATGTTGAGTTTTCTTCATTTGGGTTCATTCATGTATATGTATTATCGTGTTAATTAGTTATTTTAAGACTATTTACTTCTGCTGGAAATTCTTTTTCTTCTAAAATTATACACAAGTTTAAATATTGTATGTTCCTGAGTTGTTACTAGGATTTTTATTAACTAATCAGCTGTGAGTCTTGTACAATATGACAACTCTGCACATATACAAGTTGCAGGGCTAGATATTTTATTTTCTGAAAATTCTGCCAGGACTCAGAGATAAAAGGAAAATTTCTATATCTTTAATGGATTAGTGGTTATAGCTTTCCTTGTCTGTATTTTCCAATTCCTATGTTCTTCAGAATTCCTAGGCTTTAGGATCAATTTGGGTGTCTCACCTTACACGATAATGAATCTTATGTTCTGTCCTTCATTCTAAGAAGCTCCATGACTTCATCCCAGCTAAAAAGCACTGTTGACCACTTTGGCCTCTACAGGGATGCTCTGTTTTAAATATCCTCTTTCTGTATGGTTACTACCTCATGCTATTTATTTCATCAAAAAGAAAAAGAATCAGGCTTTCTCTGTATTTTAAATAGAATTGTGACTATCATTTACCAAACAGTAACTTATATAGCATGTGTCACTTTCCATTCTTATTTTCTATCGTTTTTCCTAGGAACGCATAACAGAAATACTCAACGAGGATATGAATTTTTTACCATAATGTCTTAAACATTCTAGTGATAACATTCCTTGTGTAATATTTATCTGTCATATATTAAGTTAGATAACTACACACATACACAAATATGAAAGATTCATCCATGGCATAACACTGTATTCATTTTATTTGTTGCTACCAACATACATGGCTATTAATAAAGGAGCTGTATGCTAACAATTTGCACCCCTTCTTCCATCAAATAATTATTTAATTCTGACTCTATGCCAAGTATTTCCCTGGCACTTAAAGGGGTAAATAAATAAAAGAAAGCAAGGTTCTTTCTCATGATATTTTCTTTATATTGCTGAGGAATAGAAGATGTTGTGTTAAGGGAAAGGCACATTTGGAGATGCATGAATGATCCAGGCAAAGATGGGGGGACCCTTCTTTCATAGCAGTGTAACTAAAACTCCCGTCCTCTTGCCAACTCACATAGACTGTTCACATAATTCTCATTGGTGTGGGCAGAGGTCAATGAGTAATGCTGAAGTTTGCCTGCTTCTTGATACTCTTCACAGGTGAGAAAGTGGGGAGTCTTTGGATCACTGCATTGTACACCTGAAATGGATGAAAGTGAGCGTTCAATTGTGACAGATAGTGACTGTGAAATCCTGAAAATACCTACAAAGGAGTATGAGAAGTTAAAATTGGTATGCTGTGCACATCTATTTTACTTTTGAAGTTTGTCTTGATTGTAGAGACCGTAAGTTGTAGTTTACTGGCTGATTGGCACTTCATCAGCTTCTTTCAGTACTTGCCAGGAAAACCAGGGTCTCTGTGAGTGTATATTATGAGCACTCCTCTGCTTTTTATGATCTTTAAATTCACTCATTTACTCTTTCAGCAGATAGGTAGTTTGTGTGTCAACAGCATGCTGTTTCGATGGGAACACAAAAGATTGGATGGTCACAGTGCTACTGCTTTCAAGGGATCACCAGTCTATACCAATCTTCCTTCAGAATATGTGACTAGTTATTTTCTATCGACTTGACACAGACCTGCCTGAAGAGAGATTTTAGTTGAGGAACTGCCTCCATTAGATGGACTTATGGGAATATCTCTGGGGCATTTTCTTGATTGCAAATTAATATAAGAAGGCCCTGGTACACCTGTGCAGTATAAGAAAGGTAGCTGAGCCAAGTGAAAAAGTAACCCAGCAGATAGCATTTCCCCAAGGTCTTATGTTCTGTTCCTGGCTCCAGGTTCCTGCCTGTAGCTTCTAGCCTGAATTTTCTAGATAGTGCACTGTAGTTTGGGGGCTGAATAACTGCTCTCATCCTGAGTTACTTTGGGTTATTTTGTCTATTGCAACAGAGAAACAAACAAAGACAGAATGTCTGACATGTTAATTCAGAATTGCACAAACTTTCAAATTCAGAACTGGATGAAAAGACACTTAAACTTTATTTTGGGCATCACATTCTGTTGTTTAAGACATTTTTATGTAAATTTGTATTTTTCTAGTCTAAACCAAAATTGTTCCTGTCATTCCCACACTTGTTTTAGAGGGTAAAAGAAACTTATAAAAATAATGAGTTTGAGAGGTCCTTATAGTTTTCTTGACAGATTCTAATGTAGAGATCTAGGTCTTGTATGATACCTGAAGGTTCAGTGCTCATGCTGAAAGATGTAGATACATCTTTCTTATTGCTTAGGATCTCAAAGAGTAAGAAATTTCCTTTGATGTGGTGATCTCAGAAACATGTGGCTTTCTCAGAATTAAACATTTACTCAAATGCCAGATATTAGCATGTTTGAATTTCAGAATGTTTTGCTTAAAATATTTTTATTTTGTTATTTTCCCTCATGAAAATCAATTTATAGCTACACATACACACACACACACACACACACACACACATCTTTTGAGCCTTGTTTATAATATCTTTACAATGTGTTAATATTTATAGAAATTTAAAGCATTATGGAACAAATTGATTATTTGGGCAAACAAATCTGAATATTAAAATTACAGTACAGCTATTGGTCATTGTGATAACCAAATGCTACTCAAACTTATACTGTGAAATAGCCATATAGCTGAAACTTTTCCTGACATCTTTTGGCTAGTTTTTGTTAATTTTTAATGATCTCATTTTGAAATCTGACAAGGGCATTCTTTTTTCAGGAAAAAGTAAAACGTGAAAATGCACAAAAGTTGAAATTAATCCGCAAGTGTCCTTTTTATGAAACTTGGCCTACTTTATCCATATGTGAGCTAGTTCCATTTAGTAAATTGAAAATTTTTCCTCCAGGTCATGGTAAGTTTAATTCAATTTTAGACATTTTTCTCATTCAAAATTTCACTATTGTCTTTGCAATCCTTTATAGTTTCAATATATTAAAGTTCATAATTAATATATCTTCATATAGCCGTTCTTTTACTTAATGAATTATTAACTATGAATTGTATGTTTTTAAATTTCTATTTTTATTTAAAAAATAAACATGTTTTGATTCAAGAGCAGCTTCAGGCCAAGCCCGCATTTTACATCTCTTTACATCTTTAACTTACATTGCTACACAGTAAGAATTACAGTAAGGGCGAATCCGCAAAGGATGAGGGCAGGAAGTCTCTGTAGTCACTGTTTTTTCACTCTCTTGATTAGTAAGTTCTTAACTAGCAAGTTTTCAATCAACATCTGTGTTATATCTCACCAGTGTGAAAGTAACAATTACAAGTTATCTATCACTCATCAAAGCCTTGGCAAAGCATTTCAGATTCAGTTCTTACAGCCTTTGGGATATCTCATATAAATATAGAGGTATCTTTGGTATGGGCAGAAAGACTAAATATCAAATTCACTTATAACCCACATTTGGTTTCTGCACATTGCCTGTAGTTCACACATTACTTTTTTGTGTACTTGTGTTCTGATTGTGATCTATCACAGAAGGGCAGAGATGCAATTTTTTACGTGTGGCATTATGTTGAGTTGATAGTTTATAATTTGGGAGATTTAATATTTGCAATTTCTGGAGAAGGCAAAGTCTCAATAAGAGAAACAACAGCCACAAGCTTCTGATTTCGTTAGCCAGTCTGGGGCTCATGTCCAGGTCTCCGAGTGTATGTACACACGAAAGCATAGAGAGTACTGAGTCCTTTTTACATCATTTATTAACCTAGGAGAACCAAGTAAACAAGAGAGGACAATGGATGCAGACCCATAAAAGTGTGGGTAAGATGTTTGTCTTTAGTAAGGAGTCCCTTTGCCCCAACAGATATAGCCATGAGCAGCAGAATGAACAGTGAGACCTGGTACTTTTCTCCTCTCAAATTCTGGTGGAACAAATACTTGGACTACCACAGTTCAAGAAACCTTTCAAGAGATACTACTATCGAAATCCTGCAGAGCTATTATGGCAGAGAAGATAATTTCAAATTAAGAATGAGATTTAAGCTCCCACAAGTTTGATTCTGAGTTCTAAATCTTAAACGTAGCTAAGATACCTTTGGGAGGATTTACTAGGTAATAGGAAAATGAGTTTCAGCTTAGTATGGTGCAAAATGTCCCTGGTAGTGTATTGTGGGAATAAAGTATCATGAGAGGAAAGTTTAGGTTTCTGACCACAGAAACAGTCTAATATTCCACCCATATTTGATAAATTTCCTTCAGTGTTTATATTTGCAATATAATTTATTAAAACAATACTTAAACCATGCTGTATCAATATTAAGTATATCTTGCTTATTTAAACTAAATATTAATAATATTGAAAGGGTAACAAGTCCTAAACACTAAATCATCAACCCGGAAAATGATGAACAATATTGAGTTGTTCACAAAATATTTTACTAACTAGGTATGAATACAAAGTTTTTCATTAATGTTCACATGAAAACCACAGAATCAATTTATAAAACTAGAAGTTTAGGTTTTCAAAATTCAATATATTTATTGCAGGGGTACACTTGATAAATGTAGTTATTTTGGGTTTGATGTTTTTAAAATTCAGTATATTTATTGCAGGGGTACACTTGATGAATGTGGTTATTTTGGGTTTATCGTAGATTTACTACTTTATATCAGATGTGTTAAACATTTCTCTCAGAGGCTAGTATATATAAAAGTATATCATAATTAATCTGTATAAAATTATGTGAACAAAACATTATGAATGTTGAGGGATCAACTATTCTATGACTTAAATACATCCAGTTACTATTAATAATGTTTCTCAAACTATAACGTGGATCCAAAATACTTAAAAACTAAACACATTAAAGAGCTAAAAATATACTTGATACAACATGTTTCATATACTTGGATATCTGAAAGGTAATAATATTTGTTCTACAATCTTCTGTGTTAGACACCTTGTTATTTCGAATATATAAAAATTAAACTCTATTATTATATTAAATAGTAAAAATAACACTTTGTGTCATTACTAACTGTATAACAGGGCATACATGTTTACAAGTTTAGGCAATATTTATGTTCCTTAGATAAGAATGACAGATATATCTATAAATCCCCACTCTATACTAACATACTTATAAATTATTATAAGTTCTTATAAATAAACAAATTCTATAAGTTCTTATAAGCAAAACAAACAAACAAATAAATAAAAGTTCTTATAAATAAACAAATCAAGGTTAGGTATATATTCCATCAAAGTAATTGCATCTATTTTTATAGTAATGAACAATATATAAAATAAAAGCATCAATATGATACTTCTTGACTTAAGATTTATATTAAATTACTATCAGAAAACAGAGATCCTGCTGAAATTAAATTTCCATCTTGTGAATTTATACTTGTAAATGAATAGTTTCCAAAGCATACAAAGTGTGTTTTGATCTTATTTTAAGGCTGTGTATTACAAAAAGGTTCAGAGAGATTTAGTTAATTATTAAAAAGCTTAGTAGACTTTAGCACTTATTATTGGCAGTTTCTGACTCTGTTCTTTTCTAGCTCCGCAGAGCTTCTTACATTTTGGCCTTATACATGAAAGAGCCTGATAACTATGCTTTCTAGCATTGCTTGTGATTTTCTCCTGAGTTACTCTTTTTGAAAGCATGGCTAATAACTAGCTTATTTTACTAGCCAAGCTGTTCTTATATATATCATATACACATTTATAAAGAAAATAGGTTAACTTGACAACCATTGTTATCTTGTTTTTTGTTTTTTGTTGGTTTTTTTTTTGGTAGACATTGGTTGAGTTTTACTTTTTTTAATTAATTTTTTATTGGATATTTTATTTATATTTCAAATGTTATCCCATTTCCCCATTCCCTTCCTACCCAGAAACTCTCATCCTATTCCCCTTCCTACTGCTTCTATGAGGATGTGCTGCCGCCGACCCACCCACCCACTCCCACCTCCCTGCCCTCGAATTCTCCCACACTGGGGCATCCAACCTTCATGGGGACCAAGGACTTCCTCTCTTACTTATGACTGACAAGGCCATCCTCCCCTACATATAGAGAGCTGGAGCCATGGATCCCTCCCTATGTGCTCTGAGGCTGGTGGTTTAGACCCTGGAAGCTCTGGTTGGTTGGGTTTGTTGCTCTCCTCATGGGCTGCAAATTCTTTCAGCTCCTTCAGTCTTCTGTCTTACTCCTCTATTGGAAACCCCATGATCATTTCAGTGGTTAGCTGTGAGCATCTGCCTCTGAATATGTCAGGCTCTGGCAGACCTCCAAGGAGACAGCTATATCAGGCTCCTGTCAGCATGCACTTCCTGGCATCCACATCAGTGTCTGCATTTGGTGACTGCACATGGAATGGATATTCAGGTGGAGCAGTCTGAGGACAGCCCTTCCTTCAGTTTCTGTCCCACACTTTGTCTCCCTATTAGCTCCCATGAGTAACTTGTTATCTTGTTTCTTCTGCCAAGTAGTCATCTTTGTCAAGTAGAATGTGACATATTCAGAAACTAAACAAAAACTGTAATTATCAATTTACTTCTAAAAGACTAAATATGGAAAAGTAATAATATCACTAAAAGTAAAATCTAGTCACCAAAAGTCCAAAAGTTTTGTGGGTAGGTTGGTGTCTCTATCACTCCTGTGGGATTATTGCCTGGCTATAGGAGGTTCCATATCCCTAATGCTGTGAGTAAATGCTTAAGCTACTACCCTTGATTCTTGGGCACCTCCCCTATCTCAGGTCTCTGGCGTTTCCTAGAGATATACCCATCTTTCCATACCCACCCCCAACAGTTGCAGATTTATGTTCATTCTCATGGCCATCTGGACGTCTCTCCTGTCCCTCCCCACACCTGATTCTGAAACCCTCATTCTCTCCCCATTCCCTCACCTACCCAGTTTTCTCCCTCCATCTGCCTCCTGAGACTATTTTACTCCTCCTTCTAAGAGAGATTCAGGCATCCTTGCTTGGGTATTCTTGTTTAGCTTCTTTGGGTCTGTGGAGTGTATTCTGAGTAGCCTGTATTTATGGCTAACATCCATTTATAAGTGAGTATATACCATGCATTTTCTCTTCAGTCTGAGTCACCTAACTCAGGACTATATTCTTATCTTTTGGGTATATGCCCAGGAGTGATAAAGCTGAGTTTTGAGGTAGAACTATTCCCAGTTTTCTGATAAATAGCCAAATTAATTTTTTTCTTTTCTCTCTTTCTTGCTTCTTTTATCATTTTCTTTTTTCTTTCTTCTCTCTCTCTCTCTCTCTCTCTCTCTCTCTCTCTCTCTCTCTCTCTCTCTCTCTCTCTTTTCTTTTTTTGGTGGCATAAACTGCTTTATTGGTAGCAGCTGAGTGGGGCTCAGGTATCTCCAGTGCCTGGAAGTCCATATTCTCCACCAGGTACTGAGGCAGGCCTTATGCTGGTCAGATGTAAGGGAGATAGGCTGGTTGTTGGAGATGCACACATTCACTGTTTTCAGTGAGAAGGCTTCCCCTTCCCGGGCCATCTCTAAGACATGTAGGAACAGCCTTGACCATCACAAGCCTCTTGACCCATGGCTGTTCCTGGGGCCACAATTCTCCCCCACAGAACCACAGAGTGTAGTGTGGGGAGTGTTCACTTCCTTCCATGAAGGCGATCAGATCTACCACAAAGGTCCTAAGGTCAAACACGCCTCCGTCCTTGTCCTTGGGGACCTCTCCATCAGGCCCTTTCCCACTGTCTGGAAGCAGCTCCTCACCCAGAGCCCAGAAGGAATGCGAGTGGCCTAGGCGCTGAGTCCTAGGCACTGAGTCCAGAGGCACTGTCCTGCCCGCCACAGTGTTGATTCCTGGCCTATCCCCTTGAGTACATGCCTTACATACTCCCTCACAAGCCTGTCTGTCACAAGGGTCTGGCAGGGTGACTGACTGCCAGGGTAGTGTTGTGTTGTCAGCTGTGTTGCCTACCAGCCGCAGGTCCCTTGGGCAAAAGAGCATCTGCTGGAAGACCTGGTGGCCTCAGCAGGAGGTCACCGCGAACTCCCATTGTTTCTTAGCTAGCAGCTGCCTCAATGGATTTTCCTGGGGTGCTGGGTTTGGGAAGTTGTTAACATTGGAGCTTAGTAGTAGTTGAGAATTATCGGAAGTAATAGCCAGGTCTGAGGACCTCTTATCTTGAGGTCCCAAGATCATGCCTCTAGTAGTTCTCGGAGGTCTTCCTGGGAATCTGACAGACTGCTTTTACCATTGTGTCGGAGATGCATCCAGATGTACAAAGCCCCTAGCTCCTGAAGTCACAAACTCATACAGTTTATGAGGGTCAAAAGGGTCCTTGCTCTAGTCATCAGCTAAATGCAACACTTCTTTCTGGTTCAGGGCTGACTGGAAATTCCTCTTCCAAGTTGACAGGTATGGCTTATTCTTCCCTGTGATGTAGGCAACCACTGGCTTCTGCCCAGGCCTGGAAGATGCCAAAGTCAGCCATTTGTGCATCCTGTCGTAGGCCATGTTTCCATGGGATCCTGACCTATGTATAGCTCTTGTCCAGCTGGGTCATGCCTTTCAGCTGCCCCAGGTCCAGCTGCGACACCAGCCAGAGCAAGATCCACGGTTTTGGGGTTTCCATGCTCCAGACTAAGCACACAAGGCAGTTCCTGAGCCAGGGAAGGGATGTGCGCTCGTGGGGCACGGGTGCCAGGACTGGTTTGTGGGCTCCCAAACAGTAGTTCTGAGACTTGCAGAGTGGTTGTACAAGTTTTGAGAGTAGTGTTCCCCTTGCTCTATATCCTTCCCAGGATGTACTATCACTTCAGTGTTTGATCTTAGCCTTTCTGTAGGGTGTAAGATGGAATCCTACTGAGATTTTCAATCTCTTTACCTCCACTTTTCCTATTTGGGGCAATTTCAATTCAGTCACTATAATATAACGTTTTAATTATTTCAATGACTTTCAGCTGTATTTTTGTCTTTTTAGTGATTGTCCTAGTGTATAACATATATATCTCAATTTAACTCAACATACTTCAGTTTTTCTTAATTCTGGATAGAACTAAAATGTTTTTCTATAACTTTGTTTTCTTTGCTCTCTATGGATACTATTATTTTAATTTATATTGTTTCTGTATATAATAAGCAAAAAACCTTATTATTGATACTGTTTTTATAATTTCTAAAGATATACAAAAGAACCTCTTATGATAGCACACACCTTTAATCCCACAACTCCTTAATTAGCCAGAGGCAGGCTGATCTCAAAAATACAAAAAGAAGTAAAAACTATATTTTTAGTGCTCTTGTGTGATTTTAAATATCATTTTCTAGTCCTCCTACTGTATCTCTGTGGTTCTGAGACGTCCTGTGATGTCTATTACTTAAACTGTTTTCTCCTATTTCCTATGTAACTACTGGCATATTTCAGTACATTTTTATTCATCAGAAAGTCAACATTTATACATAGTTTTTTGTTCAATAACTTTTAATTAGAATTAAAAGACAAATGTTAATCTGTTCTGACCTTTACAAATGCATTTCTTGCCTGTAATGGTAATTTTTTGATGTTCTAAGTAGTTTCCAAATATACAGCATTTCGGTCTGAAGAATATTTTTTACTCTTTGATAGGGTGTATTGGCAACTGATACTCCTCCATTTCTTCTTTTAAAATCTCTCATTTGCTTTTTAAACATGTCTTTGGTGTATATAAGGTCTACATTTGATCATGTTGTTTGTACAAATTGAGGGTGTTAATATCATGATCTCTGTCTTTTGTATCATTCCCGATGCAAAAGCAGCTATTGTGTCCCTTTGGTGTTTGATGAAGAGGTTTTCAATCTGATCAATTTTAAAATTTTCTCTTACCTCCTGTTTTATGCTGGTAGTTTGCCACTTGTTCTTCTGCTTGTTCTTATCTGTACTCTCAGATATTAAAATGTTTCTTGTAATCATCTACTTAGAAATAATGCATTTTCCCCCTTTACTAGAAGTAAAATTTCAAAAGTTTCAAATGTAATTTAAAAAATTGCTTGTTCCAAGTTATAGTGTGACTAAGTTCTCTCATGTCTACACTGGCCTCAGTCAAACATGGCATTCACTGTCAGTGTGTTATTGTCTAGCTAATCTTCTTTGTTTGTTCTTGTCCCTTTCCAAAGATCCCAGATTTTCATTAAACAAAATTCACTCATGGATGTTGGGGTCCAGCAATATTCTCATAAAACACATGAACAGCTATCTCAGTCAGGCAGTGGTTGGTTAATGAGCATACACCTCAGTATTGATGTATCAGTACCACTGTTGAGATTTGGGAACTGAAGTTAATATCCTACCCTGAGTTAAGATTCTACTGGGCTCTTTAAGCTAGAGATCTACAAACATCTGTGCCAAGTTATTCTACCTATCAGGATTTAGGGATAGGGCAGCTTCCTTAAAAACATGTCTTTATTGTACACTTATCCTGTTTCTATTGGTTGGGGTACTGTGGCAGGAGTCTTGCCTTGTCTAACATTCATGTCTTAACTTGCCAACCAGTATGTCAGTTATCTACACATATGTATCTTTCTGAAAAGTAGGATGTCAATTTCCAGGGAGGTCATAAAACCTTAAACTTTACTCAACCACTATTGAAAATGGAAGTCTTATTCCAAATCGTTTCTTATATTGGTGCAGGTGTCAGTTTTATGTTGGGATTCAACCTAAGGACAAATTATAAAAGCAAATACATAAGAACTTATACATAGGTACAGGAAGTGCTGCTGGAAAGCTTGTTTGGGTCCAAGCTTACTATGGGTAGTTCTACTGACTTCTGTCATGTTTGTTTCCCAAGGGCACAGAACATAACAGACTATATAATCAACTTAAGAGTAAGAAAATTTCCTTATAATGACAGACTAGCCAGGTAACAGTTACCTAGGCCTTTAACATTTTTCTAGCCCTTAACAATTAAGTTTTTTTGTTTGTCTGTCTGTTTGTTTTTTGTCAACTAAGGTTATACTACTGTCTCTTTCCTCACTTAAATCAATATCAGTTTAATATTGTAGGAGTCTGTATTCATTCTGCAAACAATCGGAACATTTGTTTTGAAATGTTCACTGCATAACATTTCTTCATTGCGTATCTATTTTCTGATTTAAAAATATAATTCAATATTTCAATGTTGAAATATTTCAATTTTGAGAAATATTTCAAAATTTGTAGCTTATGGTCAGTTTTCCCACTAGGCTTCACATTTTTCTGGAACTGAAACATTTCCCATTCTCTTTTAGTAGAAAAAAAATGTACCTAGCATTGGTAGACTTTTTAAAAATTGTTGATGACTGACTGTTAGAGTGGCAGTGTTTTTGTTTAGACAAAAGCTATCATTTATTACTCTGTAAGGAAAATAATTAAAGTCCATACTGGTCAGTCCATGAAGGTTCTTTTAGCATTTAGTAGATTTTTTTTCAATGAATTAATTTTGCTGATTGAATTTTAAAAACCAAATATACTTTCTGTTCCCAAATTTACCTTCACAAACATGTTTTTATTTTACTTTTTTTGTTACAAATTTCTCTCATTATGAGGAATTAGTAGAGAGCTTTGTCATTGTAATGCACTGCCTATTAAGAATTCTTTGAGAGGCTCTGACCAATACAGGTGAGGGTGCTTGCCACCAACCATCAGGCTGAGCACAGGGACTCTAATGGAGGAGTTAGGGCAAGGACTGGAGGAGCTGAAGGGACTTGCAGCCCCACAGGAAGACAATATCAACCAACCAGAACTCCCAGAGCTTCCAGGGACTAAACCACCAACGTAAGAGGACCCATGGCTCCAACTGCATATGTAGCAGAGGATGGCCTTATCTGGCATCAGTAGGAGGAGAGGACCTTGGTCCTGTGAAGGCTAGATGCCCCAGTGTAGGGGAATGCCAGGTTGGGGAGGCAGGAGTGGGTGAGTGGGTGGGTGGGTGGGGGAGCACCCTCATAGAAGCCAGGGGGAGGTGGGATAGGGGGTTTTCTGAGAGGAAACTGGGAAAGAGAATAACAATTGTGATATAAATAAACAAAATATCCAATAAATTTTTTTAAAAAAAGGATTCTGAAAATTCACAAATTTTAAACACAATAAAGGTAAATGAAACGCAAAATGGATTTGAGATGATTGTAAGTAGGCACTTGCATGGTGTTAAAGACATTAGGTAAAAAGTGAAAGTCCATTCTTACCAGTAGTAAAAGAACTTGTAGAGTGCGTTGAATATCCAACTTCCTTTTCATTCATTCTATTTAAATCTCATGATATAACTTTCTGCTTTGTAAGATGATAAATCAAATGACTACTCATAAATAAAATTCATCCCAACATCCCAACATATTAACTCTCTTCTCCTACGCATCCTTCTAAAAATATTACCTTTAGAACCACACGTGTGTATAATGAAGTCTTTGGATTGCACTGCTGAGTGACTTCCTAACATCATATTGCTTGCCAAGGCATGAGAAATTTAGAGTTGTTCCCTGGGATGCTCTGTGAAGATCTGGTTCCCAGTGGTGATGGACTGAGATCCTCAGCAGCTTTTGGAGGGGTTTGGGGTACAGCTCTTTAACAAGCCTGGTGAGGAGCATGCTAGTCTGAGTCTCAGCATTTGCACCACAAGGGATGAGACTAAGCCACAGCAATGAGGATTCCTCCAGAGCTGTTCTACTTTGAGTGGCCTTTTTTACTTTTGGCTTTATTTACTTGCTGCTTTCTCCTGAAATCTAGTTTTGTGACATTCCTGATGCTTTCTAACACTAAACAATCAACTCTGTTTTGTTTGTTTGATAATTTGTTTGTTTTAATACCTTAAGGGAGTCTGCTGTCTCTGCCTAAAAATCAAAAGCTGTGAACTGTTTAACAATTTTATCAAAGGCAACTTCCATAAGGATTTGTCAGAATTTCATCACTTGACTTTAGTTAATTAATATGTTTACTGAACATCAGCTGAGTGTGGAATGTTACACTAGTTGGTTTATGGCAGTAAAAAGCAATGTATTTTAAAATCACTTAAAATCAAATATTTAAGTAACTGCAAAGTATTCATTACTACAGAGTTTGCATTTTAACTTCCAAGATTTAGTAATTGAAAAATATATGGAGTGTAATTTAAAACTGATGAGGTGTGTTACAAATATCATCCATTAAAATGATGTTTAATAGCTCATACTATATTATCTACTGTGGCAAATATTGGTTGACTGCTTTCTAACACAGTAAAATAAAAATGAAAATGGGTGTTTGTATTTTGAAAATACATGAGAGTGGTGATCTAGGTTGGAAAAGTAACAGATACAGTCAACAGAGCTTGCCGAGAATAGCTGATAAAACAACCTGACTTAAGTGCTTGGGTATAACTCAGCTGTGGAGTGCTTACATAGTGCAAGTTTCCTAGGTTATTCTCTGCCCCTGCTTTTAACAAAAACAACCCTTTACTTCATCTCCCCTAAAACTTGGATAGTCAAATAGCCGTAAGAATTTTTAATGAATTTTAAAATATGGCTGCTCCTATGTAACTTTTCAATACCCATCTTCAAAGACATTTGAATCTTCAAAAGGAGACTCAGTCAAATAACGCAAGCAAGGGGCTTTTCTCTATGCAATGAAATACAATGAAAAGAAAAGAGTCTATTTCAAATGTTTAATTCATATGATTGGCCCCTGTTGTATACATTTTACCAGAATGAAAAGTATTTTGATAGCTGAAAAGACACAATGAAATAAAAGTCTAAGAGAAAAACTTAGGTTGGAGATATGTAGCAGTTATAGAAAGAATAGAATATAGCAGAAAGAATAGAGACACGCAAAAACCAAATGGTTACCAATGTTTCATGAAGGACACAGGCACAAAAGGCAATGATGACTAATGATTAAAAACATTAATATGGCAAAGATTTTAATTATTCAAGAATGTTGCTGTTTAGCATGTGACATGTCACATGTTTCCAGTACATCTTAACACTATTGTCTAGAAATCTTCACATGCAGGGATTTAAAAAATATTGCTGCTATTATTACCATTAAAATTACTATCATCATAATTATCATGATCATAATCATCACTATAGGGGCAAGAACATGCTACATATTTTTGTCTGGCTTTAAGGTTATTTTTATCCCAGGCTATTTTCAAGATCAATATCCCCTACTCTTGCCTCTCGAATACCAAAATAACAGGCATACTCTAATATGCCTTTCTGTTTTGATTTTAAATGTCAAATATATCACATGGCTGCTAAACAGATACAGAACTATGGATGCCCATGAACACACTCCAAAGAGCTATCATGTGACTATGGAAGCACAGGGTTCAGCTTGGAGGTGGGACGATCTTTTCTCTAGTATTTCCTAGAGACATTTTGCTACAGGTCACCCTTACCTGTATGGTTTTAAATTATTTTTTTATCTTTTATTTATTCGATATTTTCTTTATTTAATTTCAAATGTTATCCCCTTGCCTGGTCCACACACACACCCCTGGAAGCCCCTATCCCATTCCACCATACCCCTGCTTTATGAGGGTGTTCCTCCACCCACCTACCCACTCCCTGGTCCCACCCTGGCATTCCCCTACACTGGGACATCCAGCCTTCCCAGGACCAAGGGCCTCTCCTTCCATTGAAACCCAATAAGGTCATCACCTGCTACATATGCATCTGGAGCCATGGGTACCTCCATGTATACTTTTTGGTTGGTGGTTTAGTCCCTGGGAGCTCTGGGGACTCTGGTTTGTTGACATTGTTGTTCTTTCTATGGGGTTGCAAACCTCTTTAGCTCCTTCAGTCCTTTTTCTAACTCCTCCATTGGGGACCCCATACTCAGACCAATTGTTTTTGTTTTTGGGCTGGGAGCATCCACCTCTGTATTTGTTAGGCTCTGGCAGAACCTCTCAGGAGACAGCTACATCAGGTTCCTGTCAGCATGCACTTCTTGGCATCCACAATAGTGTCTGCATTTGGTGACTATATGAGATGGATCCCCAGGTGGGACAGTCTTTGGATGGCCTTTTCTTCAGTCTCTGCTCCATACTTTGTCTCTATATTTGTTCCCATAAGTATTTTTGTTCCCCCTTCTAAGAAGGATTGAAGTACTCACACTTTGGTCTTCCTTGTTCTTCAGCTTCATGTGGTCTGTGAGTTGTATCTTGGGTATTCAGAGCTTTTGGGCTGATAGTCACTTATCAGTGAGTGCATAACATTTGTGTTCTTTTGTGATTGGGTTACCTTACACAAGATGATATTTTCTAGTTCCATCCATTTGCCTAAAAATTTCACAAATTCATTGTTTTTAATAGTTGAGTAGTACTCGATTGTGTAAATGTACCACATTTTCTGTATCCATTCCTCTATTGAGGGACATCTGGGTTCTTTCCAGCTTCTGGCTATTATAAATAAGGCTGCTATGAACATAGTTGAGCATGTGTCCTTGTTATATGCTTGGTATGATGAGCCTTCATTTTCATTAAATTCTAAAAAGTCTTTAATTTCTTTATTTCTTCCTTTACCAAGTTACCATTGAGTAGATCAGTGTTCAGTTTCCACGTGTTTGTGGGCTTTCCATTGTTTTTGTTATTGAAGACCAGCCTTAGTTCATGGTGATCTGATAGGATACATGGGATTACTTCAGTGTTCTTGTATCTGTTGAGGCCTGTTTTGTAACCAATTACATGGTCAATTTGGAGAAGATACCATGAGGTGCTGAGAAGAATGTATATTTTTCTGTTTTAAGATGAAATGTTCTATAAATATCTGTTAAATCCACTTGGTTTATAACTTCTGTTACTTTCATTGTGTCTTTGTTTAATTTCTGTTTCCATCATCTGTCCATTGCTAAGATTGGGGTGTTGAAATCTCCCACTATTATTGTGTGAGGTGCAATGTGTGCCTTGAGCTTTAATAAAGTTTCTTTTATGAATATGGATGCCCTTGCATTTGGAGCATAGATGTTCAGAATTAAGAGTTCATCTAGATAGAATTTTCCTTTGACAAGTATGACATGTCCTTCCCTATCTTTCTTGATAACTTTTGGTTAAAAGTTGATTTTATTTAATATTAGAATGTCTGCTCCATCTTGTTTCTTGGGACTATTTGCTTGGAAAATTGTTTTCCAGTCTTTTACTCTGAGGTAGTGTCTGTCTTTGTCACTGGGGTACATTTCCTGTATTCAGCAAAATGCTGGGTCCTGTTTACATATTCAGTCTGTTAGTGTATATCTTTTTATTGGGCCATTGAGTCCATTGATTTTAAGAGATACTTAGGAAATGTGATTGTTGCTGGCTGTTATTTTTGTCATGGAATATCTTAGTTTCTCCATCTATTTTAATTGAGAGTTTTATGTCCTTTCTGTGGTATAATATTGTTTGTGAAGAATCTTTCTTTTCCTCTTTCTCTGTCCCTCCTTCCTTTCAGTTCTTTTTCGTTAAGAGCTGTGTGTGCTCCAGCTAGTTTGGAACTCATGATCCTCCTAATTCAGCCTCTGTAGAATTGGGATTTCAGGACCAAAGCCATCCTGAACAGCTACTTTCATTTTGTTCCTATGAAGAATCCATTGCTTTCATTTAGTTAATTGTTTTCCTTATGCTATGATGCAATACAACTTTTTTTGTAACAGTACCTAGTAAGGGAAATATCTGATGAATATTTAAAATTTAATAAATTCAAAATATTTTATGAGAATAATTCCTACTAGTATCATCATATAAGCCATAGAATCTTAGTCCTAATTTACCTTTGAGTTTGGTGCAGTTCAGTTGAATACAGTGAGCTTAGTTTGGAGCAGAGCAGTTGGCTTCAGAATAGTTGAGTTCCTGGAGTTTAGAGGCAGTCTTTATGAGTAGAGCAATTTATCCAGAAGTAGAAAGAAGTCATTTGAGTGGAGATGACTTTGAGCCACAACAGCTGAATTGAACCAGCCATCCAGAATTCAGAAAGGGACAGAAATAAATTGAGTTTTTTTAGCATTAATTCTCAGAGGCTAAAACCTTCTAAGCCTAGTTTAATAGATGGAGGCTGGAAGCTAAAGCCTAGAAGGTCTGGGAGTCCAGAAGATCAGATTTTATGGAGGCTAGAAGCTTCCTGGCTTAGGCACAGGGATAGTTAGAAAAGATCTGATCTTGACCCAAACCATGTATTCATAAATCTTTGGTATGACTCTCATCTCATCCCTTCATTTCGAAGAAATAAACACTTACCCTACATTGCTCTTAAATAACTTTTCTACTGAGAGCTGTGTATATCCTATCTCTGACTGATTCTGTCAAATCTTTCTCTGATTTGTCACTTTTACTGCCTTTCAATTAAGGTCATTGTATGGGATTAAAAATGTTTTGTACTAAATGATTTTAGCCAGTCTGATTTAAGGTGTATACTAAGGGTCTGTCTGCATTCCATATGGATGTGATCAGAACAGCCATGTTTCTGGATTAACATTCCTCTACAGCAGTGGATGCAGGAGGATCATAAATTCAAGGTCAGGCACAGTTATAGTGAAAATTCTAGGTCAGCCTGTGCTAAAGGAGATCATGCTTAAAAACATAAGTAAAATGTAGCAATTATGTTTTCTCATTTTAAATTACCAAAATACATAGTGAATATGAATTCAATAACTTTTCTAAGCAAATAAAAGGAATCTGAATATATAGAAATGATGAATTATAATACCATTAACTTTAATAAGTATCATCTATAAATTTTTAAGTAGAACCTCTTTGAGTGCTTATAATTGGTTTCATATAACAGTAGGAAATGTAATCTACTCTGAGAAATTTCTGGAATATCTGTTCTTTATTAACTAGCCAATCTATTAGTAAGTAGATATCCCATGAAAGTGTCACAGATTCTAGTTTTAATATGACTTACTAGGATCTGTTCATTTGTGAGAGGGCAGAAATCAAGTTCATAGAATGAACAGAAATTAATAAGCATGTATTAGCTTATAGAACTGAGAATCCTGGATTCAAATGTCACTCAGATTATATTTCCCTTATGTTATATTTCTTTTGTGATTCCTTCTTGTCCTGCAAGACTCTTATGTCATGGTAGATGCAGCTTTTTGGTCTTCACAGCCAGCTAACACTGTGTAAATCCTGGTAGTTCCATGAAATTTATGGTGTGACTCACTGGTTGGGCTTCAGTCAAAGCTCTCTCTTAACATTTCAAAACTATTGTCCATCAATGATAAAATACTTCTTGAAACACTAGAAAACCAAAGAAGGGAAGCATATCTCTAAAAGGATAAAGGTAAAGTATACATATCTCAGGGAAGTGTGATTCTTGCACAAATGTCTTCTTTAATTTATTCTTGAAGCATAAGGTCAGAAGTAAACAGGCCTGTCTTCCTTTTAGCTTGAATATGCTCTGTCTCTTGACTCCACTTCGTAGGTCTCAATTCATCACTGCTTCTGTACAGCTCTAATTGGCATCAGGTCTGCCAGTTGTAGGAGCCTGTAATTTGAAGTATAAGTACAAGCCATGTGTTAGGAGGTTTCTTCTTTAACTGATATTCTGTACTTTGCAGAAACAACAAAGTTTATGACAATGTTTTATGAACTTATATAATTGCTTTCATATTGCACTAGTAAATATAATTCCCTCTGAGAAATTTCTGGGTGGTCTGGATAGATTCCTACTCAAAATTACTTTTTTATAAAAATGTTTTCCTAGACTACCATGGATTTAAGAAAGCAATAATTTATCTTTGTCTCTGCCCCTGTCCCTGTCTGCAATTTATGTGTCTTTCTACAAGTCATTAGTATTGCTTGTCTTGATATCTGGGCGCTACATTCCTTTTTCTCAAAGCAATACATGAGTGTGTTAGGATAAATGTCTCTCTTAATAAAACAGTGCTTTGCTCCATGTCTTCAGGGTTTTCTGTGAATAATCTCAGAGCAATATATACAGATTTCATATGCACAGCTTCTATGTTCTAACAGTCATGATATTGTGACTATAAGACATGTTAAGCTCTGTGTCCTTGAATATTACTATTCCTAATTTGTATAAGTGGTATTGCTATACATAAAGGATCCCAAATATGTTTTCCTCAAAGTTTTCAAGTTGCATGTCAGTTATAAATTAGAATTTCAAATGCTCTGAAATGTATGAATATTTGATTTATCCACCAAAAAAAATCAAATAAAGATTCTCCATTGCCAATTTGCTTTTCTTTTGCTTTGTACAACCTTTATTTCTGTTCATGTGGTTTTTTTTGGCACTTTTGCATGCATTAAGTCTTATAGAAGTAATTAATTTACCAACTATCTCTTGTACTAATTTTCAGATTTAAAAGATACTGTTGTTTGGGATATTTCAGTGAATAAAAGTATTATTTTACAAAATGCAGACATCTCTGATATAGAAGCAGGGGAAGGGTGGATTGGATGGGGGTTCTGGAGGAGAAAAACAGGAAATGAGATAACATTTGAAATGTAAATACATAAAATATCCAATAAAAACATACTTCACTGAGATGACAGTTTTGATAAGAGGAGGAGAGCTATGGCAAAGACCTTTTTTTTTTTCTATTCTATTTAGATTCGCAGTCTCATAGGTATTTTAATATTGTTGCTGCTATGGCTGTATGCATATTTGTTAAAATGTTAGTTGTCTACATATTTTGGATCAAATGCTATAGTAATAGCACTTATACATCTCATATAACTTTCTTTTAAGTTTAAAACATTATCTTCATTATTTAATGCTTACTCATGTTCATCTGAGAAAACTTGTTTTATAATGTTTATTTTAACATTAAGTCATTCTTTACTCAAAATCCTTGGCAACCTTTTCTATTAAAAGCCAATTTACTTAACTTCTATTTTAGAAAGGGCACAGTGATACAGAACTTGCCACTGTGAACACATATTTCATTAATGTTAGTCTTAGATTTGTTTGATGAACATTAGTTTAGAAAATATTGCTAGAATTTATTTAGAAAATATTTACAATGAAAATAAAATATGAATCAAATTTGGGTTTCTATCAGAGAATACATGTCTAGTGTCAGAAACATCAATGATAATTATTTGGCCATTACATGGAACAATTCTGATTACATTCTTAAACAGCTACTTGTCAGAAGTAGCGTGGTATTTCATTTACTCATATATTTCTCAAATATTTAAAACACAGTTCTAAAGAAAGAAAATAAGATACATATAAATTGAATAAATTCTCTTCAGGCAGGAAGGAACCATTACAGAATGCTACTTAGCAACCTCCCTGGCGCCTTACCCCACATCCTAAGTGATGTGTTGTCTTTGATCAGATCAGGATTATTTTGTTGGTTCTTCTGAGGTATTTCTAACATACATGCTTTTATTTTTTTGTCAGTAAACTTTTCAAGTGACCTTCTAAAATTACTAGTTTTCAAAAAATAGAGAAAACAAGATTCAATAGTGACATCAATTTGATGTCTCTAATGTTTAACAACATTTTCTTACTATAATCAACTTCTACCTTCACTTTTTTCTTTTTAAAAGTATATTTTCTAGTGAGAATATAAACTAATGTATATAAAAATACCAAAATGAAATAATGAAATATCAAAATAATGAAATCCATTATTTTGTTTACTAATGGCCATGAATTAAGTAACAATACACAAACATCAAGCTGGTAAATTATTTCCTATACTAGAAATGAGTTAGAGTTATAATTCATATAAATATAACTTTTCCAAGTAAACAGTAAAAATTCAGAGTCACAAGGTAAAAGTAGACTGAACAGAAACACATGAGAGAACTAAACACATGGAGAAAGTGACAAAGTGTTAGAATAGGAATCAGAAAAGGCAACTTTCAAAGAGAAATCAAAGGAATACAAATATTAAATAATTCACTATTACACAGCATTTCCGAAGTAAGAAAATGATAATTGTTTGTCCTTTGGGCAGATGTGTACAGTGGTGTAATATGTTTCAAAGTTGACAAAAATAATACAAAGTAAATCTAGGTACTGGGTAAATCTGTCTAAAACAATATATGCAGATTTCCTACAAAAATTAGAAGCAATGTAAATACCTAACAAAAATGATATAAGTGAATTATGTCCAGAACAGTATAGACAATCAAAAGATCCATGCACATGTAGAAATGTTCCACATGAATGTGTAGATATGTTCCATATAAAACAAATGGAAATATGGTTTATGGGAAAAGAGATAAATTAGTTGTATAGAGTTAATATGTCTTAAACATAACCATCTTCCTATACAAACTGAAATGAGTCTAGATTTAAATATTTCATATAGTGTACTGTATTTCCAAACATAACTGAAGGAATCAGATCACCTGAGAAGGAAGTGTGTCCGTGAGGCCTTGAGAGTTCTGTAACACAACCCCAGAAATATGTAGTATATGAAGTTGATATCAGAGCTTCTTTGAATTTCAAGAGAAAATGTCATTGAGCAGGTAGGTAGAGTGAGCAATTTTTTTTGTTTTTGTTTTTTTCTTTTTGGTTTTTCGAGACAGGGTTTCTCTGTATAGTCCTGGCTGTCCTGGAACTCACTCTGTAGACCAGGCTGGCCTCGAACCCAGAAATCCGCCTGACTCTAGAGTGAGCAATTTTAATAACAACTTAACATCATTCTCCTTCAAAGCAGTGCCATACCCCATGTTTCATGGAAGGCTAATGTCTAAACTCATGATGTTTCTGTGAGTTCCAAGGCTCCTAGCATGAGGAGGATGAGAATAAGCAATGCCATTGAAGAAGGAACTCCTTAAATAGTTGAAGGAAGTGCTAACTTAATCATGAGATTGGAAAAGCAAGATATTTATGTTACAATAACATGTGTCAAACCCAGTGTTGGTGTAACTCAAGGAAGGAGGAAATAGCAGGAGATCAATGGCCACTCAAGGTTAACAGAGTATGAAGGATGTTAGAAGAGAAAAGTGATACCTTAGTTCACATTAGACAATGCTAGTTAGCTTCAGGAAGGTAATTTTGTTATTGAAGTGGTAGATGAGGAAACAAGAAACTGACAATAAACAAATCCTTGGCCTGAACCTAGACATGTCATCCGTGGATCAAAAAATGTGGTCAAATAAAAGCTGAAGAGTCTGATCTTTCCAGGGATATTTTGTATATGGTTCTAATCACTTGTATGTAGCAGTAATAACACCAACAAGCAATAGACACAATTCTCTTCTCCACTCACAATATTTCAGAATTCTTATTTCATATAATGGAGCTCAGAAATGTATTTAAAAAATAGCCTGAACTCCATTTGAGGAATCCTAAATAAAGAAACAGAAAATAAGTTGACCTTATTGGAAAATTCCTACTACACAAAAATAAACAAACTACAAAAGCAAAACCAGTAGAATTAGGAGCTCACTTTCTTTTTTGTTTCTTCTTCTTCTTCTTCTTCTTCTTCTTCTTCTTCTTCTTCTTCTTCTTCTTCTTCTTCTTCTTCTTCTTCTTCTCTTCTTCTTCTTCTTCTTCTTCTTCTTCTTCTTCTTCTTCTTCTTCTTCTTCTTCTTCTTCTTCTTCTTCTTCTTCT
>NW_021604576.1:5793656-5809702 GCF_004785775.1 Grammomys surdaster | reverse complement strand
CCACCACCTCCCGGCGGAGCTCACTTTCATTCATCAGATTAATTTTAAATGATTAACTAATAGACTGTTTAAAATTTTACCTCAATTAATTTATTTCACAGGTACATAACATTATTAGATTTCAAAATAGCAAGTATTTTAAATGAAGTAATTAACAATAAAAGTGTTAAAAGCTGGGCTAAAAACTGTGAAATGTGTCATTCCTATTTGTTCCTCAGAAGGATGACAAAGGTGATGGTCGGAGCTGCACCATTTAGTTGACTGTCTCTTACTGCTAGTTCTATAAGATTTGTGCTGTTTTAGAGACAACATTTCAGCAGTCCTCTTACTTTTTGCATAATTACATAATGGCAAAATGATCTGAATAGAATAAAATCATTTTCTCTCCTAGTAAGAAAGGTTCTTAGAAAGATGACATGTTCCAAAATAGAGAACAGCTTTCATATCACGTGACAACAACAAAATATTATATGCTGCTTGAGTTGCATGACATACAGATTAATACTCTTTTAAGTAAGAAGACAGAACTCAGAACTGGTTTGGACCGAATGCACTGGAACTCATTCTTATGCTTGTAACCTGTCATTCTGCTCTTTAACTGTCTTACAGATCCTTTAAAGCAGGGTGTTCTGAGTGTGGTATGACATGCAATCTAACTGTCTAAGTGTGACACATTTGAGTCATGTCCTTATCTCCATACTTTTAGTTACAGGAGACCATGAGTTCTGCTGTAAAAACATTTAGACTGAATATATTGTAACTTATCTAAAGTGTGTGATATAAAATGGTGTTGGCACAATTTTAGGGTTTCTGCAAAGACATCCCTGAGTTGTTTATTTTCCTAAGAGGAAGCCTTTAGCATGGTTGAGATCTTATATTAGCTATGAACTCTGTATCTACAGTGTTTTTGTTTACTGTATTAAACCGATTTCTTTCGATTCCTGGATTATTAAGATTTTGTATTTTATTTATTTTTATAATTATGGAAAATTGTTCAACACTATTGAACTGTGATCACACGAGAGGGACAATTCTCACTTGGACATGGATCATAATCCTCTACAGGGTCGGTTCAATCTTATGAGCCAGTTTCTTGTAAAGTTTGTTTAAACTGGTCACATGAGTCATGTAAGCCTGTAGTTTTCGTGTAGTAGCTTTTCCTGGTTGAGCCATCAGGATACTACCTCGTTCATAAAATGATTTAGGAACTATTTTTTCCCATGCAGTGTTTGGCAGACTTAAATAAAAAGTTATGTCATATCATCTCTCTCATTTTTATTGAGCCCCAGAGACAACATGACCATGAGAGGTCTTTGTTTACTGAATCCAAACCCTTACTAGGTCTGACTGTTCAGGTCTCCTATTCGTCCATGCTTCAGTATTTGTACATTAACTATTGCCAGTAATTTATCTATTTATTGCAGGATATGCAATAGCTGGCATGTTTATACACAACATTTCTGCAATCATTTTATCACCTCAATAGGTATTTCAGCTTTTATCAATTTTTCTTCACATATTTTTTAAAAATGCTAAAAATCTATTTTTATATTTATATCTTTTACTTTTTTATTTCCAAGCATTTTACTCAGATACTTATGATTTCCTGTTAAGTTTCTGCTTCTCCTTTTTATACTTTTCTGGTCTCCTGTCCTGTGGACCTTCACTGGAGGTCCTTGTACTTCTGAAAGTAGATGTTTATTGCTATAGACTTCCCATTTAGTAATGCTTTTGCTTTATCTGTAAGGTTTTGCTTTTATTTCATTTCAGTGATTTAGGTTTTATTTTTTGATGTAATTTTTGTGAAATATTTTCCAGTCATTTTATTTGTAAGAGCCTTGCTTGCTTTCTTATTAAGAGATATGGTTTTAATTTTTGCATGTTAGTTCTTGGATGTATATATATTTTATCAACATTTTTTCTCTTATGGGGTATATCTTTTGTCATCGGGGATATTTTTACAAAGCCGATTTCTTTTTTAATTTTGTAAGGTTTGAATTATGAATTCTATGCTCATGACTTTATCTCCAGTGTCATACCCTCAACGTTAGTGCTAAAACCAACGTTTTATGGTTGTGTATTCTTGTGCTTACTTTCTACTCATAGCATTGCTAGGTTTCATTATATACATTCATGTCTGTGATTCATCCTGAGATTTTTTAAAGAGTAGAAAGTTTGAATTCATTTTGTTATTTGCTGAATATTTACCGTATTTGAACTTTGTTTCTTTGTTCAAAAACATTTGACTCTATGTAGACCGATTTGTCTGGTATCTGTTTGATTATATTGTTCGACGTGTCTCTTCTTGTAACTTTAACACATTTTGAGGAAGGTGAATATATAAGAAGTCTTCATTTTAGTAGTGCCTTTCTTCCTAGTTTCCTCTTTTCTTTCAATATTTTGCTGGTATCCATATGCCTTTTGCATCTTTCCAAGAAAAATCAAGTTGTTATTATTTATGTATTACCAGTGGAATTTAATGATATCTTTACCAATTTCATTCTCTCCTTTATTAACTTTTAAAAACTTTTATTATTAGTCTAAATGAAGCACTCCTCAGCCTATAGATAATTTAGGAAGACCTTTCCATAGAAATAATATTGGATCTTTCTATTTATTGATTTAAAATTTCTCTCCACTTATTTAGGACTTCTTTGATATCATTCATCAATTTGTAAATCTGTACATATTTTGTAGCTTTTCTCACTTGTATACATTGGTTAGCTTTATAATGGAGTGTTTCACTTAGAGTTATTTTGAGTGAGATACAGATGTAAATGATATTGTGTTATGTTAATTATTTGTATTTATTATTTGAAAAATTTACATGAAAGTAAAATATAACTTTATCATATTCACCCTCATTTCCCCTGGAACTTCCAAACATATTTCCTTCCAAACTTCAAGCATGCTTTCATTTTCTTTTTTTATTATGTATTAGCTCACTGAGTTCAATAGATG
Source organism: Grammomys surdaster (assembly GCF_004785775.1). Lineage (NCBI taxonomy): Eukaryota > Metazoa > Chordata > Mammalia > Rodentia > Muridae > Grammomys > Grammomys surdaster. The sequence continues at coordinate 5,806,741 of NW_021604576.1, read as the reverse complement.
CTGCCCAAATGCTCGACCATAAGGATCAACTGCTAGATCTTAAGAAGCCTCTCAGTGACCACCTTTTCTCTCCATAGAGAAAACCGACTTTCACTGCCCCAGAAATCATCAACTATCAAGAGCTTCTCAGCTAGATGTGGAAACTAAGTAGCTTTTGCCCAAAGCTATGCTGGAACTTTCAGGGCGGTTGATCTTGTGTAGGTAACCACAGCTGCTTTTAGTTAATAACTATGCCATATCCAGAAGTCTGAGCTTCATATCACTACTTTCCTTCCTCCAGTCTTTAGATTCTTTCAACTCAAACTTCCAAGATGCTTCTTGGTTTCACTAGGGGATATCTCAAAAGACAACTTAAGAAAGAAAGTCTATCACCCTTTAGAAATCATGACAGTGGGAGTTTGGAATTTGAGGCAGCTGATCACATTCCATCAGGGCTGCGAAAGCAGACAGCAACGGCTGTTGGTGCTCAGCTCCCAGATCTTATTCTGTCTAGAAGTCCAGTCCATGGAAGGACACTGGACATATTTAGGATGTGTCCTTCTACCTCAGTTAACCCAATCAAGAAATCATCTCATAAACATGTCCAGAGCTATAATTCCATTGTGATTATACATCCTATAATATTAATAATCAAGATTAAACATGCTTATAGTTTTCAATTTCTAAAAGGATTATACTCTTCTCTTAAACATTAAGAAAAACTAAACCAAGTTAATCACATTTCATGATGCATTAGGTACAATTAGAGCTATATAGGTAGGTAGTATAATGTGAAAATAACCTGAAAGCAAGAAGTATGAAAAATGACTTAACTAGGTATTTGCAAATAGAAGTTCAAAATAAAAAATAAATTTCTAGAGAAAATATCAGGGCAAAATTAGGTCAGGAAATTGTCACTATGCCAATAGTTCTTAGTTGATAAAATGAAAAGCTATTCTACAACAGTACATTATGTAAAAATGAAAGCACACATAACAAACTAAAATAAAAATTGAAATGCAGTTGAAGAACTATAATCTAACCTAGCAGATTGGAAACCTAGCTAAGAGGCAAAGGATACAATGTTACAAGAAAGTAAATATTTACTAAAAAATGGATATGTAAAACTAACAAAATTAGAAATGAACAATAAAGATTGACTGCTCTAATCAGCTAATAGTCTCAATATTATAGGAACATTTATATCTTATAACAGTACTTATCCAAAGCACTTTGATATAATTTAGTTCTTTAAATATAGCATTTTGTGTTCTTTATGGCTTGTAGTAACAGAGGTATATGCTTATAGTTTTCAATTTATACTGATACTTGATTATGGTCCTTATCCTTCAGTAATGTTAAAATTAAGATTCTAGATACAGGTGAAATATCTAGAAAGCCTGAGCTTCAGAATTCACAGTACTTTTTCATATATAGTATTTACTTTGTGGCAAACAAGGCTAAGTGTGTTTCATATATTTACTAAAGAAAACATCAATCACAGGGGAAATTAAATTTTATCTTACAAAGCAAGGCGTAAAGTTAAAATGAAAAAGGAAAAAATCAAACATGAAATTCTATAAAGATCAGATTCTCAAATGCCAAAGTAACAAGAGCAGCAATATTAGACAGAGTATGGTGTATTAGAGTTCTGAATGAGTCTTCCCTAAAAATACCATAAGTACACAAAATAAAAAATCAGGACCTCTGAAGATAGAAACTTTTGAGGAAAGAACTTTGAGGAAACTTCTGGGTTGGAAAAACACACTCTCTCTACCTCGCCACATTGCTCATCTGTCCTCAATGAACAAGATAGGCATAGCCACAGATTAGAGAAGTTATATACTTTGTATAAGAACGTACAGGAAGGAACTACAAAGGCTTTATAGTAGGGTAGCATGTCCTGAAAATTTTTACTTATAACCAATACTATATTAAGAAAATTTCTGGTTTCCAGATAAAGGTGTGGAGTCTGGAGAGTCAATAGTTAACTTTTTGTGAAAGTCTTTATTCAAATCTATAAAAATTTGAAATCAAATACCTTAGACATACTTTTAAAGTATTATTTTAAACCTTCTGTGTGTGTGTGCACATGTGTGTGTGTACAAACACTTTTGTGAAGGTGCCTAAGGTAGCCGGATATATTGGATTTCCCTGGAGCTGAGGTTATAGGTTTGAGAGCAACCTGATGTGGGTGATGAGAACCAAACCTGTGAGAGAAGGAGTGGACTCTCTGAGTTGCTGAGCCATTTCTTCAGCACCTAGAATATTTTAATATATAATTCAGCAAAGGATGCAGGTAAGTACTCTTCAATGTTTATTTCTATAGGAGTAATACACACATACACATACACACAACAGGCACATTTTTAAAATTTCTCTTTACATATGTTATGTCTATAAGTTGTCATCAATTCAGAAAATGACCATAGTTATTGAATCAAGTAGCCTAATTTTTCTTGTCAGAATATACTAAATAATTTTTATGTCCCAAATGTAAAGCTCTCTCTCTCTCTCTCTCTCTCTCTCTCTCTCTCTCTCTCTCTCTCTCTCTCTCTCTCTCTCTCTCTCTCTCTCTCATTTTCAGTGTTAGTAGAAAGTGGAACTGTCATTTCATTTGTCGGTTATATCAATTCTGGATATTGTAACATTTATAGAAATATTGTTGGACTTGTGGAACTATCAATAAACAAAGTGGTGAGTTTCAGCTTATTTGCTCTCTTTGATAATTAAGTACTCTAATGACTTAGGAATGCTAGATAGTATTTTCTCAAACATATTTAACATCTTATTTTAAGATAACGATATGTTCACCTAAAAGTTGCAAAATGACCAATGATCACATTACAAGGTATTTCATGTCCTTTGTCAAAGAAATGAAATTTAAAACCATTCCAAAGTAATACCCCAATAGAATAGAAAGAGTAAGACAAATTTTACCAAGAAACTCACCTTTCCCTCTCAGTATTTACTCACTTAGAAAGGGGTGTACCCATCTACATAAAGACTCACATTAATCCTCACAATCCTGGAGCTATAAGTAATCTAAATATCCATTGATGGCTGAATGAAGTCATTGTGGTATCCTTAGACAATGAATTGCCATGCAGAGTTAAAGAATCTATGATAAGTTGTATGAATCTCAACATAGGTGGTATGAAAACATGAAACCTCAGAAAGCAGTATACTCATTTCACTTTTATTAACCAGGCAAAAAGGAGTCATAGTAACAGAAAAAGAATGAGTGATTATTTCTCTGATACTATTTAATAGGATTCAATTAAATATGTAAACTGGCTTATACTCTGACATTTCTGTGATATTCCGAATAAAGCTTTACCATTTGCAGAAATGACAAATATTCAATCTGATACAACTTGACTTCAATGCACTAAAGACTTCCTCCTTGTTCAAGTGCCTGTCAAATGCTTGTCTTGGGGGAGATATTTGCTTTTCCATGCTTGCTGTTGCTTGATTGTCCTAGTTTTAATACCGATTAGATCTCTCAGGAAAGATGCCATTATACCCTCATCCTCTTCAGAGCCACCTGTATTGAAACTGCAGTAAAATCTACCACAAAGACCTTGATTTGAAATAAATTACTAGCTTACTCAGTTGAAATCATCACTTTTGTTAAGAAAGCATAATAGTTGGAGATACAGCTCACAAGATACCCACTTGTGATATATAAATGAACCTGAGATTAGTTCACAGTAACACACTTATGAGCAAACACACCCACACAATAAAAGAAGAAAGACAAGTGTGACTAGCTATCTCAGTTTACACCATCACTTGTAGCTGTTATAGTTTCTCATCTCCATTCTCTCAGTTACTCCAATAACTGTGTTTTCCACGTGAGGCTGAAGTTTATTAGAGTTGGTAATTTACAAAATACTATTCTTGGGGCTTTGAAAACTTGAACTCGTTCAACATTTCTCAGACATCTTAACATAATCAAAAATGAAATCCAGGAGAGTTAGATGGCTCAGCTTGCCACCAAGCCTGACAAACTGAGTTCAAACTCTGGAACGCACATAGTAAAAGGACAGAACTGAAGTTGTTCTCAGTCTTCCACATGCATATTATCATCACCATCATCACCAAAACCGCCACCATCATCAATTGTCTCACATACTCACACATACTCTGAATTAGTAGACATTAAACTAATGCAATAGCTGCATACCTAAATGACAGTATTGTCAACTATCTTTTATATACTGAAGGATACTTGGGTGTGTTATTGCTTTAATATAAAAAGAATAATATAAAATGAACAAAATAAATTTTAAATGTTTCCTCTGATTTCAATAAACTTGGCTGCTAATTTCTTTTAGCTGGATGATTTATGAATAACTGAGTTTCTGATGATAATGATTATGTGAATGTTTTCATGAAATCCCTATTATCCTTATCTTTTGCAGAAAAAAATTAAAAAGCTTGTTTATATGGGTAAACTTAAGGAGAAGGAGTCCTTTGGTGAGATCAGTGTTCTTCTCCAAGCTCCCTTCACATGTACAATTATCACTGGTAAAGAAGTTGAGATGGCAGTTATTGAAGATAAGGATATACACGGTAAATGCATGAATGTCATTTAACTCTTGGGCCGTTTAATCACAGAGGCTTTTGAAAAGGGAAAGAGCTTTTAACTGAAAACTTGAGGCATACAAGTGAGTGTATATATGTACATAATAGTGGTGACAGTTATGTAAGATAGACTGTAGATGGATATGTAGTAGACTGATTCTATTTTTCTACTTTCAGCTTATTGGATTTACTAGTCTTTTTGATAATTCACTGTTAAATGCAGCAGTCCTAGTTTTACAGAATCCTTTATACCCTATTGAAGGTATTTCTTTGATGATTTTGAATCAGGTAAATTATGTACAATGCTAATGTACAAAAACCAAAATACACCCATATACATGCATACACGCATGCATAGATACATGTACACAAATGCACGCTTGCATGTAAAAACACATGCATGCACAAGCATGCCCATATATACATACATACATATGTGCACACATACACACATCCAAAATTTTCAATGTTTAAGTCAAATACTGCAACCTTAGGGCTTTAGTAATAATAAAAACATAATGATGCCATCACAGATTAAGACATGCAATTGATATAAGCAGAAATGTATAGTGATTTGAGCCATTACCCAGTATAATTCTAAGTGCTTCTCTGTACACTCAAGCTAAAGAATGCCATATAGTATTAAATAATATAGTAAAAGACATTAAAATTGGTGAAAGATTTTCTTAAACTAACTCAATGGAACAGAATTCTTGGATTCCAAATTTTGAGTATATAGATCTCCTGGAGAATATGCAACCTATACTTGCTAAAGCTTTATTCAAATGAAAAGGCTAATCCAACATCCTCTCTGTTTTTAAAAAGTGTGGTTTTGAAGTGGTATTTGTTAATTTTCTTCATACCTGTGTCATTCAAATACAATTCCCTTCAAGTTAAATATCACCTAACACCAACTACTAATTAAAACAGTTCTGTCAGTATTCACAGAAAGGCATGGTTTTCCTTTCACTAACAACATTAGTGGGGTATATAAACACATTAGGTATTCTTTTATGTAAATAAAGATTTCACACATTACTATTATTCAGGGCTTTATAGAGAAACAGAACCTACTGAATATTTATATATGTAAAGGAGATTCACTGGGAAGCACTTTATGGGGAACCAGGAGTTCATGAAGCCACAAGGAGTTCTCTTTGCAAAAGCCAGTGGTATTAATCAGTCTGAAGACTGAGGCCTGAGAATAAGGAAAGCTGTTGTTGGAACTAGTTTTGCCCTAGTCTGAGACTAAAGATATGAAAAGTGTGTGTGTGTGTGTGTGTGTGTATGCATACATGTACATGTACACCTGAATGAACATGTAGTGAGCAAATTTAGTAAGTTTTGGGTTATGAATGCTTGATAATCTTTTTCCTTTTGGACAGAAAAGCAATGTTCCAGAATAAGGAGGCATATAGAATTTAGAGATACTGAAGAAAGAATTCATGCTTTATCTGATTTTGTAGCACCCTGCTGATGCATTGTATAATTGAATTTTACCTTTTCATACTGGTGACTGTGAGTTTTCCTTGCGTCTTCTAATTCAGATCCTAACTCCTCTTAAAGACATCCTTATACACATACCTGAAAAGGTTTTTCATAATATGTCTGAAATTGCGTAGCCTCATCAAACTGACACATAAAACTAATCATCAAACACATGAATGTGTTCCTTTCAAGCATTTATTAGAATCTCCTTTGCCACCCGGCAGAACAAATTTAAATAGATGGTATAGAATAGAGATGAAATTGTTCATGTGCATGCTATTCATCTTCTAAAATTTATTCTATACTTCATTTATTTTAAGACTGATTTCACAAGACTACTGTCATGCTATTTCCTTGATTCATTAGGCTCTAGGGAGAATTATGATTAGGAACTATATTTCCCAAAATTTATAAGGCAACAGAATAATAAGTTTATTGTAGAATATATTTATATTTCCACATTATAAGTATTGTATGTTTTATTTCAAGGGAATTAAGTACATATTTAAAAAGCAAAAGTAGTTCTAAGAAATTAATGCATGGTTGGTTTTAATGAAAGGAACATATTTATACATGAAAAGAAGACTTTATTTTATAGCATTTGTGTCTGTCTGCCTGTGTGTGGAGGTAGAGAATGTATATGGTGTTGGGGACGGAATCTAGGGCTTTAAAGATAGTAGGCAGGTGTTCTTGCACTGAGACACTTTTCATCCAAAAATTATGTTCTTAAAATTAATATTTTAAATACAATTTGTTGTTTGTCAGTCTATATACATACAAAGTGTATTGTGATTACTCATGTTTTTCTCCAAACCCTGCCAACATCCCATTCTTAGTACAAGTATGTCTCTCTACCACGTTTATGTTTTTTGTACTTTGGGCCACTGAGTTTACTCACTGCCATCACCACAGCTGTGATTTGTAACTGTCAACTGAAGGTTGGTGAGCTCACCAATAGGTGATTCCTTGATCTCCAACATTTATCAACACCCAAAAGTTACCATGGAATTGGTAGGGATCTGTTAACCCCTTATGAATGACTGACTCTTCAAACAGATTAATCCAGGCCAAGTACAGAAAAATCTAAGCTGCTATGAGATCTTGATTGTAATGAATGGGTCATACTTTCACCATACTTCTCCCTATAATTCACTTCCTATATTTTTTGTCCTGTCTTCTAAAATACTCTCTGAACCTTAGAGAAGTTAGTGGTATAAATATCCTATCAAGGGATGAACATACAATCATCAGTTATTCTTTTTCCTCTTTATTTTTCTCCCATATGTTACAGCCCAACCACAGCTTCTTCACCCTTCATTTCTTCCTGTCCCTCCCCTTACAACTCCTCTCCCTTAGATCCCCTCCTAATCCCAAATTTCCCCTCAAAATCAAACAAAGGAATTAACCAGGTCTCCCAAGGATATCCACTGCAAATGGCTTAGCAAGATACAATAAAACTAGGCACAAAGCCTCATACTGAGGCTGGGGAAGACAACCCAATAAGAGGAAAAGGATTCCTAGCACAGACAAAAAGGGTCAGAGGTGACCCCACCTCCCAATGTTAGGAGTCCTATCATACAACCATGTTACACAGCAATAAGGTATGGGCAGATGACTTACCTCAGAGCCATACAGGGTTCATGTTCATTGTTTCAGGTTCTGTGAGCCCCTGTGTGATCTGTTTCGTTGATTCTGTGGGCCATATTCTTTTATTGTCTTGTATGGGCCCTACAGTCCTTTCTCTCCCTCTCTGGTGGGGATTTTCCTGGTTCTACCTAGTGTTTGTCTGTGGGTCTATGCATCTGCTCTCACCAGTTCCAGCGGACGCCTCTCTGATGACAATTGGGTTAGGCTAGGCTTCGATCTATTAGAATAGCAGAATATCATTAGGAGTTAGTTCATTGACTTTTTTGGCAGTCATGTTTGAGTCCACTCTGGGTCTTTGGGATATCTTGCATCTGGTTTCTGGTCACGTGTGTGCTAACTCTCCTTGCTGAGAGCTTTAATTTGGACTGGTCATTGGTTGGCCACTCACAAGTTCTGCCCCATTATTACTCCAGAACATATTGCAGAGAAAAACAAATTGTAGGTTGAAGGTTTTGTGGCTTAGTAGGTCTCCAAGTCCCACTTCACAGAGCCTTCATTAGTTATATAAGATGGCCAGTTTGCATTCTGTGTCCTCCTTAGTAAGAGACTTCCTAGAATTGCTACCATAGATTTCAGGGAATTTCTACTGCACTAGTTTCTACATCCCTTAACATATGACCTTCAATTCCTGTTGTCTCTTTCAGTACTCTCTCCCTCCATCCCTTCCAATCCCGTTCCCCATGGCTCCTGTTCTCATGCCTTCTTAGCCCCAGTGCACTTGTAAAATCTATTCTATTTCCTCTTCTCAAGGAGATTCATCCACTAAGTGTAGGCATTCCACACTGTTAAGTTACCTCTTATAACAACCTTCATTGTGCTGCATAAGTTTGAGTATGTTAGATTTCCATTTTCATTTAATTGTAAAACCCTTTGAATTTCTGTCTGGACACATTGTTTATTTAGTAGAGAGTTGTTCAGTTTCCATGAATTTGTAGACTTTCTATTCTTTCTGTTGTTAATATCCAGCTTTAATAGATGGTGGTCAGCTAGGATGCTGGGTGTGATATAATTTTCTTATATCTGTTGAGACTTGCCTAGCGTCCAAGTATGTGGTCAGTCTTGAAGACTGCACCATGAGATACTGAGAAGCAGGTAAATTCTCTTGTGTTTGGGTGAAATGGTATGTAAATATGTGTTAGGTTTATTTGGTTTATAATGTCATATAGCTTCATTTCTCTGTTTACCTTTTATGGATGACTTGTCTATTGCCACAGGTAGAGTATCACCCTGTGAGGACCAATATGTGATTTAAGCAGTAGTGGTGTTTCATTTACAAATTTTGATGTTGTGTTTGTGCATAAATGCTTATAATTTCAATATTCTTTTTGTGGATTTTCCCTTTGTTGAGTGTATAGCGTCCTTCTCTACCTCGTTTGGTTAGTTTTGGTTTAAAGTCTATTTTATTTTATTATTAAAGTGGCTACATCAGCTTACTTTTGGAGTTCATTTGCATTTAATCTCCTTTTCCATCCTTTTGCTCTGAACTGATATCTATCTATCTAGTTGCTGATATCCAATCTTGTCTTTACTGGGTGTATGTTCTGGCCCAAGGTTTTTCTTGTTGTCTCTACTTCTGAGGAGACTGTGGTAGTTGCGGGTTGTATCTGAGATCCTACCAGGTGTGGCCACTGTGGGTTCTGAGTGGATCATGTTTCTACATATTGTGAGTTGATAATAAGGAATAGGGATGGGATAGAAGGGTGGAGGTGAGAGTCCATAGGAGAGAGGTAAGCTGAGTATGCCCCTCAGATCTGTATAAACTCCTAGGAATGGGTGCAGAGAGGAAGAAGAGGCCACGGCAGGTGTTGTGATATAATTTAGTGAGTAGTGAGCAACACTGTTTCTCTGGTTACTTGTGGTTGGCAAGTTTCCCTGCAATGCCTGTCTGTGGGATTTGATGGATGAGACAGAGGGATGAGGTGAATGGTGCCATAAGACTCTAGGAGACCTGCTGTGAGTGGAGGCAAAGAGGAAGGGGAGATCAAGGAGGTTGGCCTGCTACAAAATTAGGGATAAGACTCAGAGATTGGAGTTGTAGGGCAGGAGGAACAAATGAATATTGTCTAGCTGTGTCCTTGATGTGGCATGGCCAGTGGGTTCCAAGGAAGTGCCTGGCCTTCAGTTATTCTTGAAAACCAGAGCACCCATGCATTCATAGAGCAGTTATTCCCAAGAGAAGGCTCGCCTATTAAATCTTACAATAGCATTTGTCTATGCGTAAAAACAAAATATTAAGAAGCTAGATAGATGTCATAACAAGTTAACAAAGTAAAACAATGGTAGTAATTCCCTCTACCTAGGATCTATGAACTCAAAGCCACAGGTTTTTAAACCAGATAACAGTACCAGATACAAATTCTCTTCTGTGCAGGACATACATCCAGTCAGAGAATGATTGGTTAGCAACATATATAACAAACAGGATACTGTTGCATTAGTGGACCTGAAGCATGCTTATTTTGTTCTTGCTTTAAACAGGTCAACATAACTTTAGAAGCTTAGACAGTACTCAAAGTTGGTAAGTCAGATTTCTAGAAAGTATAAATAGGTGTTCTTAGGTTTCATAGAAGTGAAACAAAATATTGACCATATGGATCTCGCTCACATTTACCCTGGAGAAGTGTCCATTTCTAACATCAGTGAAGTTGGAAAACGGTCACCGTTTTATTTTGATGTTCTCAGATTGAGTCACTGTAAACCACTGGATTTTGATCTACCCAATTACTCTCCCTCTCAGTTATGAAGAATCCTCTCCCCTGACTTTCACTTGCATTTGAGCTTTTCAGACACTCTATTCTCTACCAGGCAAATATCATTCTCTTTCCTAGGCCTTTTAAGAGTGTTTGGAGAAATAATTGGAGGTTGTTATAAAAACCCTCTCCCTTATTCAATATTTTAAATACTTTTAATATGTACAAGAGTTAAAGATTTGGCTCTTCACAAATAATTTGAAAAACAAAAGTGTACTTTATTACATAGGCTGCTTTAACTATCAAGCTTAGTATTTTACCCTACCTTCAGACTATACTATAGCGGGATATCTTCCCACTGCATTTGTAAAAAGCTAGGCAATTGGGCTGTATGAGCAGTAGGTGAAATGAGGAGTCTGGAGGAAAGGAAGTGTAGAAGGAAGAGGAGGAGCTAGGAGGGAGGAGAGAGATGTAGGAGCCATGGAGAATCCTGCACAGGTCCAGGACGGTCCTGGGTACTGATTTATATCATAAGGTTAGATATTAGGTTACAACTCTAATTTTATGGGCACCTTGTTATTTGAGTATTTCCAATTATATAAAGCCTTTGGAAAATATTAAGCATTAGAGTCTCTAATGCTTAATTTCTACCGGGTACCGTATGGATGGTGGGATGGTCTGTGCTCAGCCAAGCATTGTAGAGACAGCATGGTAGATTGGCAGAGTCATCTTCCACACTGGCATCTCGTGGGTTCCAGGGCAGTGCTTCTGCCCCGCCTGAGCCGCGGCAGCTGCGAGAACACACGCCACTCGTGGCCTCAGGCCTTGCCTATTCGGGAACATGGCAGCCCTATAACAACAAGCCAGATTGGATGCCACCAGTTTTAATATTAACCGCAACACTATACATTCTGAGCCAGTCAGTATTTTTACATGTTTTTATTTCAATTTTCACAACAGCTACAGAAAACAAGATCACTTAATGTCCTTCTTTTATAAAGCAAGAAGCTGGAATATAGGCATGATAAGTAATTTTTATGCCTTTTCTCCAATAATCCAAGCAAATCACCAGTAATTGATTGATTTGTGTTAATATGTTATAGAGTGAGTTAGAACAAACCTTATAATGAACTATAGATTGTGTCAACAAAATAAAACCCAAAAGACTCTTTTATATGATTCTTATTTTGATTAAATGCCTATGAAAAACTGTCTAAGGAAGTAGAAATCTGTTATAAATTGAATGATGTAAGAAAACAGCCCCTGTTGCCATACATTTTATTTCATAGATGAGTATGACAAAGATAAATCTATAGAAAACAGGTGTAGCGGGTACTTAATTTGAACAGGAGATCAGACATTTGGAATCTTATACAGGGCCAGATGATCTTGATAAGTTTGTACTTAATCAAATCACAAATTGTCATTGCTCATCTCATTTTATTATAGTCATGAAGACTGGTCTCATGTGAAGTGTGTAGTTTCTGTAAAGTTCTAATATGAAAACTATGGGAGCTGGTTATGAGTAGAAGACCACAGGTTTACCCTCAAAACTTCCTCATCCTTTTCTCAGGGATTTTTTTTCTATTATACTTATTGAGAACTAGAACCATAACTTACCATCAGATCTCTTTTTCCAGAGCCCACATTATCAAGACTGTCCTTTAACAAATTAACTAATTCTAAAAGCTTTTGTTAATCTCTTGTAGATCTTTTGCCGGCACTTATATTTATTTGTTTTAGCTTGATTTTACTAAGCCATGCAAAATAAGTCTCTATTATACTTCATGAAGAGTCAGTTTTCTTCCTTCTGACACATTATTACATTCATGTGAATAGTCCCTTAACAAAATGAAGAACTGGCAACCTGTGTCAACCTTGTCACTTCCCACCTCTTACCTGAGTGACTTGTTTTCTTTCCTGAGGCTGAAAAACTAAAATGCATATTTAAATTATATTTTATAGCTACCTATGTAATTATCATTTCTGTGGCACATTGTTTTGTCAGGTAAAAGCATATTATTACATATTGTCCTTTCAGTGGAAAAATCATCCTATTTTTGGTAGACTTGCTTGCAGGTGACAAGATTTCTGTTATTATCTAGGGTTGCTTTATTTCCCAGTCTTTTTGAAGGAAATGTTTGTTAGATTTAGAAGTCTTGACTGACGTGCTCTGTCCACATATGTCCAGCATGCTCTTTCTCTGCCTTCTACCTACCTTAGTACAGAATAAGGCTCATTGATATACAATATTACTTATTAACTTTTCCACTTGATGGATCACTCCCTTCTTGTTTCCTCAAAGCTCATGTATTGCACCCTGATATGTCTATTTGTGGATCTATTCAGTTTATTTGACTTGAAGTTCAATGAGTTTTCTAATTTTGTACTTGAATATGTCCATGTTAATTTAGATATTTTTGGTTATGAACTCTGATCATCACTGGAGAAATGGGACATTCTTTAGGTATTATCCATTTATTTCCTGATTTTCAGACACTTTTAAAAATTCTGAGGTGGTCTTTAATTTCAATCCCAATATCAATTTCTTAAATACCATGATAGAAACTCATACTAGATTTTAGAAGCATAGATAATGTTGAACATAGTTAATCCAGTAAAAATGCCTTTGACAGCTGAAAATTTTGTCTACAAATTAAGTGGCTTCTTTTTTCTTTTACTTTATTTTTT
>NW_021604576.1:5736386-5793256 GCF_004785775.1 Grammomys surdaster | reverse complement strand
TGGCTGAATTGATTATTCTACCAATAAAAGCAGAGTTTATGTATTTTAAAATGAAAATGAATGTTTTAAATCTCACATAACTTTCTTTCAAAATAAAAAAAACAGTAATTTTAAAAACTACATCTCTCCTAAGATTATAAGTAATGTCCAATAATACTTTTACCAACCCTGAATCATGGGAGTATTAAATCAATGGATTTAGGTGAAGATAACAACCATATAGGTGTTGTAGAATTAGATAATTTGACTTGACTGTCAATACCATAGTTTAAAATATTGTTCCACAAAAAAATTGCTTTAAGAAATTATTAAAAGCAAAGGTCTTAGGGTTTGTATTACTTATGCAAATATGAAACATTTTAGTTCAATAATTAGTTCAAATGTAATCCCTTAAGTGTTGATGATCTTGATTCTTCCATCCTGGAATTATAATGCCTTAATCAGATTTATTTTAGCTGATAATTTATATAAAATTATGGTTACTGTGTTTTTACTTAGAAAATGCTTTGATGCTCTATAATTGTAATTATAGAAAATAGTAAAAATATCCACTAATAAGAAATTTTCACACTATAAGCCGAATGTCTTGCTAGTTAAACAAACACAACATTAATCAGACATCAAAATTAAAGCAATCTCAAGGGTGCTGAACATCTTCTATTTTTAAAACTTAATTTTAGACTAAGTTAATATAAAATTTTCGTTCACGTTTCAATGTAAACTTTATGGTTCAGTGTTTTTGCAGTTATTATAAGACTATGCATGTACAAATATAATTTTATATAGGTGCAATTATGATTTATTTGTGTTATAGATAGTTAATTTTTTATCTCAACATCTAGGATTCAACCTCTAGTCTCATTTTTGAAGGAATGTCTGGATTATTTTAGCCTCTGAAGCCAAGTAGTAGTGGTGTGCACCTTTAATTCTAGCACTTAGGAGTCAGAGGCAGGTTAATTCTCTTAAGTTCCAGGCCAGCCTAGTCTACAGAATGAGTTTCAGGACAGTTAAGGCTATACAGAGAAACCTTGTCACAAAATACTAGCCAACCAACCAGCCAACCACCCAACCAACCAACAAACCAAGCAAACAACTAACCAAACAAATGAACAAAAGTTTAGTCCCTGAGTGTATCTGTGTGAGGCTACCTTGATTAACTGATGTGAGAAGATACATTGTAACTTTGAATGAGACTATTCTCTTAATGACAATCCTGAGCTATGTAACATGTACTGTGCAAGCTGAGCACTAACATGGATATATTGGTTTCTTCTTCTGAACAAGGACATAATGTGACAGTTTATCAAGCTTCTGGGTCCGTGGCTTCCCTCCCATGATGTACTGGATCCTGGAGTTGTGAGACAAATAAATTGTCTCTTATGAATTGCTTTTATTAGTGTGTTTTATTACCACAACAGAAGAATCCACAGGACATACTATTCACAGGATAAGAATGAGTCCTGATTTATATTATATTGGCAACATTTGATTAATTGTTTTAAACTTCCACAGTTTGGATTTGAGGAACTTATTATAGCTACTGAAAATCCAGGATAGGCTTCTTGAATATGGTACTTTTATTATATGTGATGTTCTACTTTTATTTATTTTTTTTTTTGCTTTTTAGTATTATTTTGTAAACTAATCCTCTAAAATCATTTATAAAATGATTCATACAAAAGGGAGTTAGAATGTAGAAACCGTGACCAACAGTTATGTTCTCAAACAAACATAACCAATGAAATCTTTTTATGGTGAAGAATGTATACGATTTAATACTATGCTACATTAATGTCTGATAGTTTTCTGATAGGACACTATTTGGTTGCTAATTTAGTATTATTAATATTCATAGGAAATCATTTCATTGAGTGACATGTGTATTGTAAGAAATGTGACAAAATGACTTCTATTTACAGAATTACCCCAAATAATAAAAATAATCCAAATAAGATAAAAGTTTCTAAGCCATGATACTAATATGATTAACTTTAGTAAGTGAGTCACTGAGGATTTAATTTGACGTCTGTATTTGCTTTCCTTTGCACATATTTTTATTAAACTTTGAGGATTTTATACAATGTACTTTGATCCTATTTTACCCCCATTACTTCCCTTAATTTCCCTCATATCTTTATCTCTCTATTCTCTAAACCTCTTGTTGTTTTTTAAATCATAGCTCTTTCACTCCAATTTTTGCTGTTCATATACCTTTAAATGTGGGGCAATTCACTATAAAGTAGTTGACCTACACCCTTAAAGAAAACAGATTTTCTTCTTAGAAGCCCTCCCTATAGCTTTCTAGTAAGAGGTGGTCATTCATGAGTTCCTAACTGCTCTGTGTAAGAATAGTAAAAAATTGTTGCATACATTCTAAAGATTCTTAAGTAAACTGATCCTGTCATATCCAAAAGACTATTGTTTCTTCTAGATGCCCTGATGTACGGTTTTTAACATCCTTCCACTCATTGTTCTGTGATGGTCCTGAAGTGTGGGGAGAGCATGTGATATAGCAGTTCTGTTTCTGGCCAAGTGCTGTATAGTTAATCATTCTTTCACCTTAAAGGATTGTAAGATTCTGCCTTGCCTATCATTTATTGCATATAGAAACTCCTCTGCTGAGGTCTCATTTGCATAGAGAGTTTTGAATTGAGAGGAAATTTCATGTGATGTATAATTAGCAAAATTGTAATTGGTTTATCCCTTGAGCCAAAGATCTTCACACCATCAAATCTTGGTATATATATATATATATAATGTTTTTCCATACACACACACACACACACACACACATATATATATATACACACACATATATATATATGGTAATTATATATAAGGCCCCAAGCCATATATATAATTGGAAAGAACTTGTTTACTCACATTATGTCCCATGAGCATATCTTGGGGACATCCTGTCATACTAATTTTGTTTTTGTTTTTATTTTTTTTTTCAAAGCAGGATGCATAAAAGCTGTCAATACTATGAGAACTAGCCAGCAGGAAGATTTCTGGTTAGCGTTGACTAGATTTTTCCATGTTCTGTGACCAATGTATGTGGTTTCTTCACCAATTTTGCTAGGTGACCAAGAGCAATAATCATGTTTATGGTAGTTTGCAGGACACCTCTGACCAAACACTTAAGGGGATTTATCCTGTGTCTTTCACTAAGTTTTTATTTAGCAACTTACAACTTCTGGCATAAGCATAATTAGGATAACTAATTATGTAGGATAACTTCAATTAGAGTATTGTATATACTTACTAGTACATACAAATATCATGCTATTTTATATATACATATATATAGCTTATAAAATAGTAGGCCTATATATACATGTGTGTGTATATACATATACAAATATACACATTACACATATACACACATATGCATATACACATATATACATATACACATGTACACATATATACATATATATTCAAACATTCTTACATATTTCTCCCCTAATCCCCTCCTCTGCCACATATATCAAATTCTCTCTCAACTTAAATATTCTTTTCCACTATGCCACATTTTTTTTAATTATATCATCTCTGTTTTACTATTGTCCTTCTCTGTTGTGTGGCACTATTGCCATGGAGACATGAAGAAGTGTCTGTTAATCAGGGATAGGGAATCTATGACAGACCAAAGTAGGAATACCACCAAAGTCCAATTGATGAATTAATATATTTGTTAGTCTTATTTACAGAACTATGTGTTGGGTTACTTTTAAGTGCAAAAAATGATGATTACATCAGCAAAACCCACAAAAACATTGTGAGGACTCACAAAACTTGGAAATCTTGTGCTCAATGTACAACTTGTACTTGGGTCAACATATGGAAGAGTGCCGCTCTTTGACAGCTTAGGTGGTCAGTTTTTTCCAGGTTACTAAGTTGGTCTCTGTCTCTTCGAGGCTTCTTGTCTTCTCTCTGCCTTTTCTGACCTCCATGGCTGATCTAAACCTCTTCTAGGCATTTCAGCTTGGTTGAGAGTATCCCTACAGTTCTTAGTATTTATATCCCTTTGAAGAAGGCTTAATATATCTGGTCAGTTTTAGGGACTTCTTAAAGTCTTTGAGTTGTTTATTTCCCTTACTTAATAGGTTTCCCTGTAGGATATATGGAGTGTTCCAGTTCTTTTTATAAAGACTTTTATCTTAATGGATTTTTTTCCAGGATGGAAAGTTTATCCCCCATGAAAATTTTTCTCTTTCTCCTCCCCAATGGGTCCTTTCCAGTTTCCTGGTTTCTGCATGTACTCCAAATTAAACCCACACCTGTAAAGACTTGATACAAATGTCCACCTACAGTAACAATATGACACACCTATCTTTCTGTGTCTGGATTATTTCACTTAGTATAACATTTTCCAGCTCCATTTAAGCATCCTGTGCTGTGTGGCTTATATGGCACAAGTGGCTAGTTGCTGAAAAAATATTTCTTTACTTTTCCTGTGCACATTGAGAATTTAATCCCTAGCCTCTCTTAGTTACGTTGTAGTAATGTTACTGGCACTGAGTAGCTGCATAGAAGGAACCTATTATTGTTTGGCTATGAAACATATGATCTTCCATGATCTCACTCAGTGTCTGGAAATGAAATTCTCTGAAACAGAATTTTAAGACAGTGAGAATTAGAAACCCAGATTTTTGGTTTTTTGGATAAGATATTTAGTAGAATAGCTCATCTAGGAACATCTGTATTGAACTTTGTGTAAGTGATAAATAAACATTGATTAAAGTAAGCATCCAAGTTTTGGTTTGTTTGTTATAGCAACCAGAAAGTGCTGCCCTGAGTCATGCAGCTGACAGAAGTGCAAGGGTTTTTGAAAGCAATCTTTACAAGGTAATAATTTCCCAATTTTAACATAAAATGAGTATGTTTTACATAAATTTTAAAATTCAGAAATATTTGACTTAAAACTTGATATCTACCACACAAAACAACATAGAACAAAATATATATGTATAAGGAAGATATATTCATCTATATGTCTATTTCTCAGCAGGCTGGGGTAGTAGTATGAAAAGATACCCATATGTAAAAAAAAAAGATTCTACTGTAATAATACAACATTGAAAATAACATAATTTAGTTACATATTTTCATGATCAAAGAAAACCTGATCTGTTGTGTCATATATTGTATCTATGAACAAAGAAGCAGAATTTAGTACATTTAAAACTGAAAGCATTCATCCTCCTTAGTCATCAGGGAAATGCAAATTAAAACAACCCTGAGATTCCCCCTCACACCAGTCAGAATGGCTAAGATGAAAAACTCAGGTGACAGCAGATGCTGGTGAGGATGTGGAGACAGAGGAACACTTCTCCATTTTTGGCGGGATTGCAAATTGGTATAACCACTTGGGAAAACAATCTGACAGTTCCTCAGAAAATTAGACATAGTTCTACCTGAAGACTCAGCTATACTCTACTGGGCACATACCCAAAAAATGCTCCAACATAGAACAAAAACTTATGCTCCACTATGTTCATAGCAGCCTTATTTATAATAACCAGAAGCTTGAAACAATACAGATGTCCCTCAATGGAAGAATGGATACAGAAAAATGTGGTACATTTACACAATGGAGTACTACTCAGCTGTTAAAAACAATGACTTCATGAATTTTTTTAGACAAATAGATGGAAATAAACAATATCATGTTGAGTGAGAAAACCTAGACCCAAAAGGATACACATCGTATATACTCACTGACAAGCGGAATACCCATGATACAACTCACAAACCATCTGAAGCTTAACAAGAAGAAAAAGCAAAGTGTGAATGCTTCAATCCTACTTAGAAGGTGGAACAAAATAATCACTGCAGGTGGCGGTAGGGAGGGAGCTGGGAGGGAGAGAAGAAGGAGAAAGAAAATGTGGGTAGGATCATGTATGGAAAGAGACAGGAGAGAATTCCAGAGGATCAGGAAAATGAATAAAAATATGTTCCATTAGGGGGTAAGGAATGTAGGGGACACCACTAGAAAGTCCCAGATACCAGGAAAGGATGAGGTTTCCAGGACCCAACAGGGAAGACATTAGCCGGAATACACAACAAAGAGGAGATAGAACCTGAAGAGACCACCTCCAGTAGCATGACCCCCAGTTGAGGGATGGAGCCACCTATTCATCTCAAAATGTTTAACCCAGAATTGTGCTTGTCTAAAGGAAGTGCAGGGAAAGAAAATGGATCAGAGACTGAAGAAAAGGCCAACCAGAGACTGCACCACCTAGAGATCCAACCCATCTGCAGACACCAAACCCTTACACTATAGCTCATGCCAAGAAATGCTCACATATGGCAGCCTAGTATGGCTGTCCTCTGAAGGGCTCCACCAGCATCTAACTAAGACAGATGCAGATACTCACATCCAACCACTGGACTGAGCCCAGGGACCCCAATGAAAGAGTCAGGGGAAGGACTGAAGGAGCTAAAGGGGATTGCAACACCAATAGGAAAAGCAACATTATCAACTAACTATACCCCCCTCCCCAGAGCTTCCAGGGACTTAACAACCAACCAAAGAGTATACATGGATGGGTCTATGGCTCCTGCTACATACATAGCACAGAATTGTCATATTTGGAAATTTTGCGTCATTGGGGTGGGGGGTGGCATTTGGTCCTGTGGAGTCTTGTTGCCCTAGTGTATGGAGATGCTGGAGGGGTGAAGTGGGAGTGGGTGGGTGGGACAGGGCACCCTTTTAGAGGCAAAAAGGAAGGATGGATGAAATGGAGCGTTTCTGCAGGGGATCTAAGTAAGGGGGACATTTGAAATGAAAAGAAATAAAATAACCAATTAATATAAAATGTAAAAAAATCCCTGAAAGCAAAAATATATCAATATTTAAAATTAATATCAACAGATTGTGTGTCATACAGAATCTTTTTTTCAGAGTAATATCATAAGGACTCAATGAAACTCCTTCAGTTAAAATACTATTTTAGAGGCTATACTATACTTTCAAAAGAAGCAGTAGAATGTGCTATAAAATAACACAAAACTTTATTTTAAAGATATTGTAGTAAATATTTAGTCATAAAATATTGGTTATAGTTACTTTATATTATACATTCAATTTGTTTTTGATACTCATCAAGACACTGCATTCCTATTTTAATACTCTTTTTCATACTTTTTAAATGCATCTATAGAATCTATGCATTTGTCTCACAGTGTATAAATAAATAGTTTCTGAAAAATCAGGAGCCCAGTCGGCAAATCAGGTATTGAGTCAGAGATGTCTAATTGGACCATAGAAGAAGAAAATAACTGTGCAATAAAATATTGAGGAATAAGTTTGCAAATTAAAAAAAAAGGAATGGACGTTTCCAGAGCTCTGAAAATTATATTTAAGCAAGAGGAGTCTAATGAAGTTTGGGAGGTTGCTAACTCTGAAACATTATCAATATTTAAATCAAAGTAGATTAGTACAGCTTCAGAAGACCTCTCTTTGTCAGTGTGTAAAATCTAATAAAGGATAGATGTTTGTTTGTGTGCTTTCATTACTGCAAAGTAGTTTAAACTAAAGCGACCTTTCGTGTCATTAGCTACCAAATATTTTTGAATGCTTATATCTCTCAGTTATAAGAGAATATCATCTGAAAAGGATCTTAACTCTGAGTTCACATGCTGATGATGCAAATAGTGTGAGAATTGCTTTCTTAGGTGTACAGAGTTTCTTCAAGACATGTTCTCTCTAATCTGCATTATAGGTTAACCCTTGACCAAAACACAAAGCGGAAAGCAGTCAAATGGAGGCATTAAGTTTTTATTTCCATTATTAGTTCTTGTTCATTAGTGACATCATTTAGAAAATGGTAAAGCTTTTGTCTCCTAACTACTTACCAAAAGTATATGTTCTCTATAAGCAGCATAAAAAGTCTTCTTTTTTTCCAAAGAGTATATTTCATTTTGTTCATTTTCTTTTCTTTTCTCTTGTTTTTTGGAAGACTATGAAATGATAAAATAGCAAAAATGGCTATGTTTCAATATTGTGCTCTTACACATAGCATATAATTCTATACTCATCATGGCCCATGAAGTTGTATATAATCTTTTTTCTTTTTCAAATATATCTCTATTCCTTTCTGAGAATATATACTCTCAAAAACTAATTATAAAACAATCAAATAATTCAACATAAAACCCAGCAAATAACCAAAATAGGAATGTCTTAAGAGAAGATATACAAGGAGTCTGGAAGGATGGCCTAGTGGGTAAAGCATTTACAAGGGAAATAGGAAGACCTATTTAGATGAGCGGAATCCATATAAGTTGGTCTCAATATTACAAATCTATAATCATGGATTATAAGATAACTGTATAAAGAAGGAGATTCTCTGTTGTACAGATTAGGCCTGCTGAGGCATCCAGCTTTGTAGACTTGTATTTTAGCCTCTCCAGTGGAAGATGGCCATTGTTGAGTACTCTACACTTAAGTTCTGAAGGTTTATCTGAGTGATTAAACAGACCACTTTGTATACTGAATTATAAGAAAGATAGTCATGGAGTCATGCTGAGTTTTAGCAGTGAGAAGACAATAATCTTGGTTGAGATCACCTTCCAAATTTAGAAAGAAACTACAATGAGAAAAGGAAGCAAAGTCCCCCGCACCTCATGACTCAGAAATGAAGTATGTCAGCTATCCACTACCTGAACAATCATTAAAGAAACATAAACTACTATTTTAAACATAGCTGTTCAGGGGAAAACAGTGGAGAAAAGGAAGGAACTCTGTACAACTATCAGAAAGAAGATGACACTTTTCTTGGGAGGAAAAGACATTCAATATGTGATGAAATGATTGACCATGAGTACGTTTTCCTAAAAGAAATAAACCATGAGCTAAAGGCCAAAGAAAACCATGAATTTACATACAGTGCATAAAAGAATAAAATGCATAGACTCAAAGATTGCAATAGTAATAACCAGACACTAAAGGAAGAATAGAAACTTTATAAATTCATAAATATATTAGCATCAAGCTTCAGGGAATGAAGATGAATAAGCTCAATCAGGATCTGTACTAGATTGTACAAATGATCAACAATATTATATTTTTGAAAAACTACATCTCATATTTTTTAAACTAACAAAATTAAGTAAGATTTTTATTTTGTGATCATGAATATTTCTTCATCTATATTAGGTATTTTGTGAATATACTACAATACTAAAGAAAATATTATATCAGAACTAAGTATCAGATTTTAACTAACTGAACTGTAATAAAATTCCCAACAAGACAAAAACTACTAAATGTCAAGTAATTGAACATTTAGCACCTCTAACCTCTGACCATAATCAGCATTTAAATTTAGTAAGGCCAAGAGAGTGTGAAATAAACAGAGCTATCGTAAGATAAATATACCTTCAGGAGGATCTATCCTGCAACCTACTGGGTCCATTCCAACCTTACGTAATTTCATTTTTTCATACATTTTGGGTGCTCCTAACAGTCTGTTTCCTTCAGAAACAATTTGAATAATTTAGTTACTCCAGCATTAGAGAATTTATTTGAGTGTGAGGAATAAACATATCCTCTAGAAATGTTTGCACACTTTCTCAGTTTGCTTACTTTCCTTACTATTCATTGCTTCATCTGTCTTCTTGATCTAATCCCCTAATAAGAAGATTTCTCCTAATAACCAATTATTGTTTCTGCAAGGCTGATGTATGAGGCTGACATGGAACCTGTGCATGTTTTGTTTTTGGAAATCTAGATATATGACTTAACCACAAGATATAATTTATATCCCCAGGTTACAGAGAGTTTACAAAAGCATACAGATTTTATCTATTTTTTAGATTAGCAATAAAAGTATGAAAAAATTTATCATTTAACAAATCTACAGCCTTCAGAATTCAAACAAGTTTCCTTCTTTCTTTTCCACTACTAAATTATCACATAATATACACATGGTCATAGCTTTATTCCTGAGATAATCAGCATTTAATAATAAACTTACAATAATCAAATTTTGCAAAGTTTAGAGATATCAGTATAAGTTTTAATATTATATTATAACTCCAGACAAACATTGAAAGCATTTTATACTAATATTTGAAGAATTTTAATATTTCTATGTGTTTTCTGGAAACATTTAAGCATAGAATTGTTATATATATATAAAATTTGGAGCTACTCAATCTCACATTTCTTAACTGACACACACTGAACTCAAGCTTTTGGAGACAATAGACCTGAAAAGAAGAGAAAAGTTCAAAGTTTCACACAAACTTGTGTGTATCAGAAATGCAATTCATATTTCTGTGAACCCATCTATTGTTGCATAGTTGACCGGCATTGACATACACATTCGAGAGGTGCCTTTCAACCTTCAAAAATGAGCCTCACTGTATTTTCATTCTGTTACATATATTTCTGTAAAATACTACTTTGTTTTTTATAATCCATTTTGTAAAAAAAATCGAATCCTTTTTCCTTTTATCTTATTCCAACTGTAGCTTTTACCACCCTAAGTTGTAGAAGGCCTATGTGCTGACTATAATTCCTTTCTTAGAAGTTTAAATTTGCCATGTCATCCCTGCTTCATATATTAGGCAGCCAATGCATTCTGCCTAAGGCTTCTACATGCCTTTTAAAACTTTCTCTGTGACTTATTGGGCCCTAACTCTATTATAGAATTCTTTTTCCAACCTAAGAAATGCAGTAAATCAAAACAAAGCATAACAATACTGCTGCCACAACTTTTAGAACCACCTATCATGTGGATAAAAAATGTACTATTTTTTACTATTGTCAACTATCAAGGATTTTTAAATTTAGTTTTTCTTTTATTTCTTTCTTCCTTCCTCTATTTCTTTCTCTCTTCTCTTTCTTTTTTTCTCTTTTTGTTACTTTTATTTGTTTATTTTTGTTTTTATTATTTTTGAGACTAAGTCTCTCTACATAGTTCTGGCTGTCTACATAGTTCTATATAGAACTCATTGTGATGAGCATGCTGGCTTCAAAGTCAGAGGGATCTATTTGTCACTGCCTCTCAATTGCTAGAATTAAAGGCATATGCTACCATGCCTGGTTGGAACTTTCTTTAATTCTTAATTTAATCAAAACAGAGCTTTTTTTTTTTTCCTGGTTAGTAATTATTTATATCCGTATACTGCTTGGTTGGTGTCTCAGTGTCTGAGAGATCTCGGAGGTCCAGGTTAGTTGAGATACTTTGTCTTCCTATAGGGTTGCCCTCCTCCACAACTTCTTCCAGTCTTTCCCTAATTCAGCCACAGTAGTCCCAGGCTTCTGTTCATTGGTTGGGTATCTGTGTCTTTCTTGATCAGCTGTTAGTTAGAGCTCTCAGAGGACAGTCATCCTAACCTCCTGTCTATAAGCACACCATAGCATCAGTAATAATGTCAGGCCTTGAAGCCTCCCCTTGAGCTGTATCTTAATTTGGGCCTGTCACTGGCCCACTTTTCCCTCAGACTCTTCTTCATTTTTGTCCCTGCAGTTCTTTTATACAGTAACAATTCTGGGTTAGAGTTTTTGACTGTGTGATAGGAACCCCATCCCTCCACTTGATGCCCCTATCTTTCTACTGGAGATAGAGTCTGCAAGTTCCCTCTCCCCACTGTAGGACATTTCATCTAAGGTCCCTCCCTTTGAGTCCTGAGAGTTTGTCACCTCCCAGGTCTCTAGGGTCTGTAGTACATTCTAGAGGGTTCTCTTGTCTTCCTACCTTCCGAGGTTGCCTGTTTCTACACATTTTGCTGGCACTCAGGGCTTTAGTCTTGTTCCCAAAAACCTGATCATGTTTTGCTTTCAGCCCCCTGTCTTCTCTCCCACCCAAGTTCCTCCTCCCCTTTGCCCCCTGGGATTACTTTCTTCTCCATCCTAAGTGGAATTGAAGCATCCTCACTTGGGCCCTTTGGCTTGAGGAACAAGGATTTTAACACAACCTTTCTGCCTTGAGCACTGTTAGCATTTGGTGCCACAGGAGTGCATGCTAGTATTATTTTAGGATAACTTAACATCCTTCCTGAATCCCATTTTCTCCTTTCTCCTGTGTATCCATGTTCGTCTTTAGTGAATTAGACTCTTAATTGAGGAATCACACCAGAGAAGAAAGTAGTTTGATTTTTGGTTTTAAGTTCTTCATTTTAAAATAAAGTTCAAGGCCCTCACCTGTATTCCAGTTTATCTTGGGTAATATTTGAATCTAAGCTTTACCATTTTAGGAAATTTTAGCTTGGCATAATGATATACATCTGTATTCCTAGCACTCTGGTTGAAAGGGCAGAATTGCAAGTTCAAGGTCAGTTTATGCTTCATTTAAAAACCCTGTCTTGTCATAAGTCCAATATTATAATACACCGAGTTGATGTTGAATAACTTGAACCATCAGTGATTTACAAAGTACATTTTCTATATGCATTTTTCTAAGTAGTAAAAAAATGATGCGAGGAAAGCAATAATGTCAAGACACAATTGAGCACATTAGGCGGGAAACAATATCTGGTGCTATAAAACATGTACCGACTTCACACATGAGAAATGAATGCTTAAAACACTGGCAATACAACTTCATAGAGAGTAGTTTCTATATCAAGAGCTGAATTGGACTCTACATCCCTTTTGCTTTTGTCTCAGAGTGAATATAGGATTCTTACTGACCCTGTAAGCTGCTAATTAATTGCCAATACAACTTAGCTATTTTTACAACTAAGTCAACCTGATAAAGATTTTCTGGTTTCTTATTGAGAAATTGAGCCCTGAACTACATTTCGGGAATTGGTACTCTGTTACATGTAACATTTAGTTGCTGAAAGAGTCTACCACTCTTGAGTAGAAAACGCCTAAACATTCAATGCAGTGTATAGTTATGCTATAGGCACATTTAAAAACAAAGTAAAGGTTTTAGAACTTGGAAAAATAGCAGGATGTTAAAAACATTGATTATTTTTATAGCTACTATTAAGAACTTTCTGGAAAAAGATATGGATAAGCCTCTCATGGTGCCATCAATTAATAAGACAGTTTATTTACAGGTCCCTTTTCTCACATTCATTGCTACACGCATTGAAAGACTGGTAATTTGGTTCTTTATATTATAAAAAAATGTGCTATAGTCTGAAGTAAATATCTGATAATGAGAAACAGAATGGTAGGGTGATTATTAGATGATTAGATTAAGAAACAGGTATCTATACTTTCAAAATAAACATGGCTAAAACGGGGGGGAAGGGTTCTTTGACTATATATTGCTTTTGAAAACGTAACTAAACTACATTACTAGTCCTTGGAATTCTAATTTGATTAATTTGTCTTAGAAAGCAGTTTAGAGCTTTGTGTTTTTCAAATAGACCCCTAGATGGTTTCTGAGAAATTGGTCTTTCTCTTAAAAGAAGATCCTGAAATGTAACCTACAGGACTAAGCCATATGTCAGATTTAGTTTATCATTTTACAGCCATTAATTTGTGAACCTGAGAGTAGTTATTCCATAAAAGCTTGCAGTGGAACTAGAAACTTAAACACTCAAAATCTATTCATAAATACAATTTTTTCATTAAGATAGCCAAACAAATACATCAAAGCAAATACATAAATACATTGGAATCCTACTGAAGTTATAACTACATTGAAATAAATATAGTATCCCAGATAAGTCCTTAGAATATTTCATTTTCAAGGAGATAGCTGATTTTCTAAACTTATTCTAAAGTGGAAAATATGGCTGAAGGTTTGTTCCCTCCAAAATTGAAAGGCATATGGTACCCATCTTAGATATGGAAATGGAAAAAGAAGAGCAGTGGTTTTGTTACTAATGCCAAATGCTTAGGACAGCTTGTTGGGTGAACAGGAAACCCTCCTTAGCAACGCGGCACTGAGGCTGATATGTGCTGTAAACTCATGAAAGCATATTAATCAATAGTATGCCCTTTCCTACTGTTGACTTTTCAACTTGATCTGTTATATATGCAATATTTATATCATTGCAGGTTGCAGTGCCAAAAGGGTCTGAATTCATACAGCACAAATTTCAAATAGTATCCAGTTGGGTTATGGGTTAAATGTAGTAACAGCATATGTCCTGTTTGGTAGGAAGTTAATATTCTTTTATTGAAACATGGGTGAAATTGAAGTCTATTTAAATAATCATTAATATTTAGCTCCTAATATCAGTTTTCACTTATATAACTTAAAATACTGATTTTTTCTGATAAAGTTATACTGACATATATCTCTGAAAGTTTGAAGAATCCTTCTTTGTGAATAATTAGCTTATGAAATGGTATGTGCCCCAGTTCTAATTACTTTTAAATCTCTTGAGCTTTCCTTTGTATTCATACAAAAAACAGTAGTACATCAACAAACTTTTAAAACCTCATTTTCTGTAGAATAATGTGCATCAGTAACTACTTACTATTTAAGGAAGTTTGATTTTTTTAATGCATGTGAATGTAGTGAGAAAGATGTAAAAATCATAGTGTGAACAAAGGAACACAGAGGAAAAACATCATCTTTGACTGTGAGAGTACCAAGTTGATACATTGTTTCCTATATTATGTTTCTGATATATGAAACTGGAGAAGTTGATGAGTGTTAAATCATAGATGGTTCCATTTCCTATGTTAAGAAGGAACTGCAGAGCATCTTGGGACAGTATCCTTCCGGTTTTCACCTGCACCCTGGAGCTAACTCTGTGCCACAACTCTCCCCACCGAAATCCCACCCAAAGAGAGCTTGTCTCCCAGGAGTGCTGACACACCTAAGATAACAGGTAAGGCTACCAATACTTCTCCAATACCTGGCTTAAGTATAGCCCTGGCTCACAGGACACAGAAACTGTAGAGCATCCTGGGACAGGATCCTTTTGCTTTCCATCTGCACCCTGCATCTGACCCTAAGCCACATCTCTCCACACCCAAATCCTGCACAAAGAGAACTGGCCTCTCAGGAGTGATGACATACCTAAGATCACAGGCTCATAGGCTCATAGGAAGGACAAGCTACAGTCATAGACAGCAAGAAAAGCTAACAACAGAAATAGCCACATGGTGAGAGGTAAGCACAAGAACATAAGCAACAGAATTGAAGGCTACATGGCATCATCGGAACCAAGTACTCCCACCATATTCAGCCCTGGATACCCCAACACACCAGAAAAGTAAGATCCTGATTTAAAATCATATCTAATGGTGATGATAGTGGTCTTTAAAAATGACATAAATAACTCCCTTAAAGAAATACAGGAAAACACAGGTAAACAGCTAGAAGCTCTTAACAAGGAAACACATAAATCCCTTAAAGAATTATAGGAAAATGCAATCAAACAGGTGAAAGAATTGAACAAAACCATCCAGGATCTAAAAATGGAAAATAAACAATAAATAAATCACATAGGGAGACAACCCTGGAGATAGAAAACCTAGGAAAGAGATCAGGAGTCATAAATGCAAGCATCATCAACAGAACACAAGAGATAGAAGAGAGAATCTAAGGCGTAGAAGATGTCACAGAAGACATTGACACAACAGTCAAAGAAAATACAAAAAGCAAAAAGCCCCTAACTCAAAACATTCAAGAAATCCAGGACACAATGAAAAGACTGATCCTAAGAATAATAGATGTAGAAGAGAGTGAATTTTCCCAACTCCAAAGGCCAGCAAACATCTTCAACAAAATTATAGAAGAAAAGTTTCCTAACCTAAAGAAAAAGATGCCCATAAATGTACAAGAAGCCTACAGAACACTAAACAGATGGAACCAAAAAGGAAATTTTTCCTGTCACATAATAAATAAAACACTAAACGCACAGAACAAAGCAAGAATATTTAAAGCTCTAAGACAAAAGGTTAAGTAACATATGAGAGGCCCATCAAAATTAAACTAGAATTCTCAGCAGAGATTCTAAAAGCCAGAAGATCCTGTACAGTTGTCATGATTCCTTAAGAGACCAAAAACACAAGCTTAGGCTACCGTACCCAGCCTAACTCTCAATTACCATTTAGGGAGAAGCCAAGATATTCCATGACAAAACAAAGCTTACACAATATCTTTCCACCAATCCAGCCCTACAACGGATAAAAGAAGGAAAACTAAGGAGGGAAACTACATGCAAGAAAAGGCAAGAAATTCACAACACGCCCAAAAGAATCTCTTCTTAATCATAAATCCACCCCTCACAACAAAAATAACAGGAAGCAACAATCATTGGTCTCAACATCAATGGATTCAATTCCCCAATAAAAAGATAGAGACTATAACAGTCTAGATACTTAAACAGGATCCAGCATTTTGCTGTATACAGGAAACACATGTCAGTGAAAAAGACAGACACTACCTCAAAGTAAAAGGCTAGAAAATTTTTTCCAGGCAAATGGTCCCAAGAAACAAGCTGGAGTAGAAATTCTAGTATCCAATAAAATAGACTTTCAACCAAAAGTTACCAGAAAATGGGGAAGGATACCACATACTTGTCAAAGGAAAAATCCCACCAAGAGGAAGCCTCAATTCTGAACATCTATGCCTCAAAGGCAAGGGTATCCAGATTTGTAAAAGAAACGTTACTGAAGCTCAAAGCACACATTGAATCTCACACAATAATAGTAGGAGACTTTAAAACCATACTCTTACCAATAGACAGATCATGGAAACAGAAATTAAACATAGACACAGTGAAACTAACAGAAGTTTTGAACCAAATTGACTTAACAAATATCTACAAAACGTTTCACTCTAAAACAAAAGAATATACTTTCTTCGCAGCACATCACAGTACCGTCTTCAAAACTGACCATATAATTGAACACAAAACAAACCTCAGCCAATACAAGAGGACTGAAATCATCCCATGCATCCTATCAGATCACTACAGACTGACGTTAGTCTTCAATAACTGTCTTCAATAGCTGAATAGCTTTCTACTCAATGATAACTTGGTCAGGGAAGAAATAAAGAAATAAATTAAAGGCTTTTTAGAACTTAAAAAAATGAAAGCATAACATACATATTATGCATACATACATACACATATTTCATTGGACACATTGAAAGCAGTGCTAACAGGAAAACTCATAGCTCTAATTGCTTCCATAAAGAAACTGGAGAAAGCTTACACTAGCAACTTAACAGCATATCTGAAATATCTAAAAAAATAAAATAAAATAAGTAAATACACCCAAGAGGCATAGGCCACAGAAGATAATCAAACTCAGACCTGAAATCAACCAAGTAGAAACAAAGAGAACTCCAAAAAAAATAATCAACAAACTAGCAATTGGTTCTTTGAAAAAATCCACAAGATAGATAAACACTTAGCCAGACTAACTAGAGGGCACAGAGACAATATCCAAATTAACAAAAGCAGATATGAAAATGGAGACATAACAGAAACTGAAGAAAATAAAAAAAAATTATCAGATCCTACTAAAAAAGCCGATACTCCACAAAACTGGAAAATCCAGATGAAATTGATGGTTTTCTAGATAGATATCAGATACCTAAGTTAAATCAGGATCAGATAAACCATCTAAACAGTCCCATAACTACTAAGGAAATAAAAGCAGTCAATAAAAATCGTCAAACAAAAAATCCCCAGGACCAAATGGTTTTAGTGTAGAATTCTATCAGACCATTAGATAATTCCTAATACCAACACTTCTCAAACTATTTCATAAAATAGAAACAGAAGAAACTCTACCTAATACATTCTATGATGACACAGTTGATACCCAAACCACAGAAAGACCCGACAAAGAAAATTTGAGACCAATTTCCCTCATGAATATTGATGCAAAAATAATAAAATTCTTGCAAACCAAATACCTAAGTTAAACAAAAACACATCCAAAACCACATCAAAATGAGTAGGTAAGAGAAGGGTGTTAATGTCTCCTACTATTCAACATGATCAAATAGGCTTCATCTTAGGGATGCAGGCTTAATATACAGAAATCCAACAACGTAATCTACTATATAAACAAATTAAAAGAACAAAAACACATGATCATCTCATTAGATGCTTAAAAAGCCTTTGACAATATACAATACCTCATCATGCCAAAAGTTTTGGAGAGACAGGAAAAAAGATCCCATACCTAAATAAAATAAAAATAATATACAGCAAGCCAATAGCCAACTTCAAATTAAATGAGGAGAATCTTGAAGCAATCTCCTTAAAATCAGGGACAAGACAAAGCTGTCCACTCTCTCCCTATCTATTCAGTATAGTACTCAAAATTCTAACCAGAGCAATTAGGCAACAAAGAAGATCAAAGGGATACAAATTGGAAATGAGAAAGTCAATATTTGTAGATCACATTATAGTATATGTAAGTTACCCCCCCACACACAAACCAAAAAATCCACTAGGAAACTCCTGTAGCTGATAAACAACTTCAGCAATGTGGCTGGATATTAAATTGACTCAAACAAATCAGTAGGCTTCCTCTATTCAAAGGATAAAAAGCCTGAGGAAGAAATTAGGGATAGAACACCCTTTACAATGGTCACAAATAATATGAAATATTTTGGTATGATGCTAACCAAGCAAGTGAAAGATCTGTATGACAAGAACTTCAAGTCTCTGAAGAAAGAAATTGAAGAAGATCTCAGAAGATGGAAAGATCTTTCATGCTCATGGATCAGCAAGATTAATATAGTAAAAATGGCCATTTTACCAAAACAATCTACAGATTCAATGCAATCCCCATCAAAATTCCAACTCAATTCTCACAGAGATACAAAGAGTAGTTCTCAAATTTATTTGGAATAAGAAAAAACCCAGGATATCTAAAACCATTAACAATAAAAGAACTTTTGGAAGAATCATCATCCCTGACCTCAAGCTATACTACAGAGCAATAGTAATTAAAAACCTCATGGTATTGGTACAGAGACAGGGAGTGAGATCAATAGAATAGAATTGAAGACTCAGAAATGAACCACACCCCTATCTATGGTCACTTGATCTTTGACAAAGGAGCTAAAACCATCCAGTGGACAAAAGATAGTATTTTCAAAAAATGGTGCTGGTTCAATTCTTGGTCAACATGTAGAAGGATGCAAATTGATCCATTCTTATCTCCTTGTACATAGCTTAATTCCAAGTAGTTCAAGGACCTCCACATAAAACCAGATAAGATAAAACTAATAGAAGATAAGCTGGGGAATAGCCTCAAACACATGGGACACAGGGGAAAATTTCCTTAAGAGAACACCAATGGCGTATGCTCTAAGATCAAGAACTGACAAATGGGACCTAATAAATTTGAAAAGGTTCTGTAAGGTGAAGGATATTGTCATCATGACAAAGCAGCAACCCACAGATTGGGGAAAGATTTTTATGAACCCTACATTTAAGAGAAGGCTAACACCCAAACTATACAAAGAATACAAGAAGTTACACTCTGGAGAAACAAATAACCCAATTAAAAATGGGGTACACAATTAAACAGAGAATTCTCAACTGAGGAATTTTGAATGGCCTCAGGAACTCTTAGAAAAAATGTTCAGCATCCTTAGTCATCAGGGAAATGCAAATCAAAACCACCCTGAGATTCTACCTCATATCAGTCAGAATGGCTAAGACCAAAATCTCAGGTGACAGCCAATGCTGGCTAGGATGTGGAGAAAGAGGAACACTCCTTCGTTGCTAATGGGATTGCAAGCCTGTACAACCACTCTGGAAAGCAGTCTGGCAGTTCCTCATAAAATTTAAAATAGTTTTACTTGTGGACTTATCTATACCACTCCTGGGTATATACCCAAAAGATGTTCCAACTTTAACAAGGACATATGCTCCACTATCTTTATGGCAGCCTGGTTTATAATAACCAGAACCTGGAAACAACTCAGATGTCCATCAGCAGAAGAATGGATACAGAAAATGTGGTATATTTACACAATGGGGCACTACTCAACTATTAAAATCAATGAATTCATGAAATTCTTAGGCAAATGGATGGAACTTGAAAATATCATCCTGAGTGAGGTAACCTAGTCACAAAAAACCACGCATGGTATGTACTCACTGATAAGTGGGTATTAGCCAAAAAGAAGCTTGGAATACCCATAATACAACTCACAGACCTGATGCCAGCCAAGAAGAAAGACTACGCCAAAGTGTTGATTCTACAATACTACTCAGAAAGGAGAAGAAAATAATCTCAGTAAGTAGAGGGACAGAGATATCTTGGAAGAAAAGATGAGGGGGAGGGAAACAGGAGACCAGTTCAGATATAGGTGGAGATGGGAGAGAAATACAGAGGGTCAGATATTTGAAAGGAGAGTAACATTGCGGGAAGGAGAACTGGGGTAGCCACTAGAAAGTCTCAGATGACAGGGAACCAAGAGGTTCCCGGGAACCAACAGGGAGGACCAACAGAAATACACAATAAAGAGGAGATAGAAACTCTAGAGACCATGTTCAGTGGATAGGCACTGCCACTGGCTGAGGTATGGAGCCACCAACCCACCTCAAAAATATTAATCCAAAATTCCTCCTGTTTAAAAAAAAGTGCAGGGATGAACAGTGGAATAGAGACTGAAGGAAAGGCCATCCATAGACTGTTCCACTTAGGAATCCATTCTATCTTCAGAGACCAAACCCATACACTATTCTTGATAACAAGAAGTGCCTGCTGACAAAACCCTGGTATGGCTTGTCCCCTGAGAGTCTCTGCCCAAGCCTGACTAATACAGGTGTGGATGCATGCAGCCAACTGTATGGGGGACTGAGTATGGGGACCCTAATGAAGAAGTTAGGGCAAGGACTTAAGGAGCTGAAGTGGTTTGCATCCCCTTAGGAAGAATAGCAATATCAACCAATCAGACCCCAAAAGCTCCCAGGGACTAAAACACCAAAGAGTACACATGGGGGACCCATAGCTCCATCTGGATATGTAGCAGAGGATTGCCTTACAGGGCATCATAGGGAGTGGAGCTCCTTGATCCTGTGGAGGCTCGATGACCCAGGGTAGGGGCATGCTAGAGCATTGAGGCAGGAGTGGGTGAGTGGATGGGGAAGCACTTTCATAGAGGGAGGAGGATGAGGAGTGGAGAGGGATTTTGTGGAGGGGAAACTTGGGAGGGGTATAACATTTGAAATGTCAATAAATAAAGTAACCAATAAACATGAACAAAAGAGAAAAAAAATAATTAGTTTGTCGTAATAGAAACATGATGTCCTTAGAGTTTTCTAGGAAAGGAAATGGAAAAATGACATCCAGACACCTGCAAGAATGACAATGAGAAAGGAAGACAGGATAGACTCCCTATGCAGTATTTCTCTATGGAGAAATTTCAGGGAATGAATACTAAAGAAAGGAACAGTTAGTACACATACATGCAGGTGTTGTAAAGTCATATATGCATAATATGATTGTGTTATCTCCCAAAGCAGCATAAGAGTTGGCTAAACATTTTTTGAAGTTCAAACAAAAAGAAACTCAAATCACCTGAGTTGAGGTTTTATTTCTTATTACCTTTCATGTATGCAAATTTTAAATATGGCTTACTAAACATTAATATGAAAAATCACAACAATCTTAAAAATTAGAAGATACAAAAATGACTTGATTGAAACTATTACTCTGCTGATGTTTTTCAATGTCTCTTTCATAATACTGTTTAAAACTCTTGATTTAACATTTATTGGGGTTGGAATACGCCATCTATATACCAACCATTGGCTTCATCTATTATAGGATGTTGCATGAAACTCATCAAGGAATTGCAGAAATGTTTCCCTGAAATATATGCCACTTGCTGCAGATAAAAGTAAAGAGATATGTGGCTACTAAAGTAAAGATCTTGCTTAGTTAATTAACCTTGTATAAAGAAATTTACTTTAGATTTCAGCTAACTAAACTGTCTCCCAATCATTAGGATTAGACGATTTTGAACCCAATACTCTTAAGTTTCTTTTAAGAATTATTGAATGTAGCTTTCCAACTTTAGAGTACCTTTTCTCCTCTTTAAAAAAAAACCTTCATACTATATATTCTTACCCTTGTCAATGTAGGCACTCACTAACAGACAATATAAGCTAAGTGAAAGTATTGTCAAAAACTCAGGTTCAACTATTGTGAAATAGCATTGTTGTTATGACATGTGACAACATATATATAAAATGATGTATATATAATGATATATATATACATACATACATACATACATACATGTATATATATATATATGTATATATATAAAATTTGCTAAGAGAGTCATCTGAATTTTAGAGTGCTTTATTTTATGTTGCAACACAATTTTTTAGCTTTATATTGTTTGAATCCCTGAAGCCATTTCTCTATAGGAGAATGTTCTGATCTCAGAAAGCCATGGTCTTGTTTCACAGTAAATGACCATGATTTGTATACAAATACTTTCATTTAGTTTATACTTCAGACTTCTAACTGAGAGCTTTAAAGAAAGACAATTACTTCCAGAATTTTGGTGACAGATCCTGTAGAGACAGGTCTGTCAAATGGAAAGAGTGTAAGATCAGAGGGAAGATGAATTCCAGCACAGAAAAATCCAATTGAAGCTTTTGTGTAAGGAAGAAGAGAGTGACTTGCTATGTTGCAGGTATATGAATAGAAGAGTTCAAACAACAAAAGATCCAGTTGATGGTTTATATTGAAACAATGATTTAGGGGGGATATAGCTGCAAGATTTGAAATTAATTAGCCATCACCTCTTTTTATCACTATTTTCTTACGCCCACTGGTACTCTGGGTTTTATAATTTGAAGTGCCAATTTTCTGTTCTTCTTTATTAAAGCATTCAGCACTGAATACAAATTCATGTATAGAGCTTTCACTACAATACTGAACAGAGTAAGACATGAAGTGCTAAAATTATTTGCAGTAATTAGTTTTTTATACTATCAATTATTTGAAATTCATTATTGTGATTCTATAAAATATCCCTAGATTTGTAACCTACAATATTTTTAAAGAAATTCTGTAGAATCCACAAGACAGATACTTGTGTTTTAGCCTGTGATTAGCTGAAGGGTGCAATTCCTATATTCTGCTTCCAGTGGACAAGTGAAATTGTAAATGTATCACAGTCACTTTAACACTGGAATAATTTGTTACTAGTGGATCAGCTATCATAATCTCTCTTTCCTGCATATATGCTTTGCCAGAGAATGCTGAACATGAAAGTGGCATCTAATTTCTCTATCTGTACTTGTTTACCTCCTACTAACTTTGGGCATTTGTTTTGCTAATCAACTGATTGACTTATATCTAGGATAAAAGAAAAACATAATTTCTATTCTGTGTCATAGACCAGTTATTGCTAAATAGAGGGAAAAACAATTTTCACTTAGACAGTAAATGAATTATTCTCTTTCAAGTTGCACTTGCTGCACATAATATATTCTGCCATTGTTAGAAAATGGACTGTGAATAGATACAATAAAATTAATTCTGTGGCCTGAGAAATATCTCGGTGGTTAAGAGTATATTTTGAACTTGTATTGGACTTGAGTCAACCATGTAGCACACATTCTAGGCATCTTATAACTTCCTGTAACTCTGGCTCCATGGGGTCTAATGCCCTCTTTTAGACTATACAGGGATTCACACATGTACACATTTTCTAACATAGATATACACATATATGCATAATTAAAAATAAATGAATAAAATAAATTCAGGTTTTTGTTTGAAAAATTTAAAGGTCAACTTGATCTAAAACACTCAAAAACTCAATATCTGTAAGTCTCATATTTATCAATTTACGGTAGTACGTTTAATTAACATGTTCCCATTTCTTATTTAGAGTAGTTTATAAAAGGTTCTTGGAAAGTATTAACATTATTGTCATTATATCATTTGAATGGTTCTTAGTGTTATTTTCCTGAAGGTAGAAGCTATCGGAGTCTATGGAATGCAGCCATTTCCTTAGAGTTCCAATAGCATAGCCTTTTGATATTTGCTTGTCAGTAATTCATTAATGGTAAACTATTGTCTGAAATAAGAATAAAACTTTTATTAATCTTTGATTTTATGAAGTACTTACTTCAGTAAAAGCCTACAACAGGGACAGTTTAAAAATGACTCATGGAAAAGTATGACTTATGGAAAGAATAAAGAAAGAGAGGTGTCATAAACAAACATAAATCCAACGTATCAGTTCAATGAAGGCCATGCTTAATTTTCATCTAGTTTTACGACTAGCATGGTTTTGCACTGACTTTCAAAGGCAAGACTGTCCTGAAACAATCTTTCAAATGTATCTTTATTTCACAAACATGCACACATACACACATTTAAAAGTTTAATCCACATTAAACCTGCAAAATTTGTACTGTTGCCAATGCCATTCGTCAGCAGGTAACAAAATAAAACAGCTTCTTAGAAACATAATAATAATACCCCATAGGTAGTAAAGTAACTGTCAGAAGAAGAGCTTTTGTAATGACACATGTTGGTATTTGCAGTCGTTTATTCTGAAATCAGTCATATTCCTTTAAAAGCTTTAAGCATCATCATTACAACAACTGCTTTGTATTCATGTATACTTTCTAAGTTCCATTTCAAATATGTGTATTGAATCTTTCTACTATGACAATCGCAGCAGGAATGATTACCGTCTTAATGATACTCAAGTAATATTTTTCTTTCAATACTTAGATGAAGTAGTTAGAACTCTAAAGAAACTTCTTGCTTAAGAATATAAAATATTTTATTTAAAATGAGAAGAGATCTTTGAAGATACACTTTTTCTAATTGTTTTTAACCAAATGAAAATTTGGGGCATATCACTCATTTTATACACAAACAATCTTCCTGTTGATTAGAAGTAAATTCATATTCTATTTGAGATAAGAAAATGTTCACAAAAACGTTGGGAAACCAGGAAACTTTTCTCCTTTCAATTGAGCTTCTTTGATTTATTAAAAAGAAGTATTTGAGAATTTGATGTGTTACTATTCCTCATCAGTGTTGGCATCCAGGAACCTGGTATTATAGGCAGATTGTCAGGCTCATACAGGTTTTTCCTAAGATGCATTTCCAAGGAACTGCTCTTCTCTATGGCTGAATAACATCACTCATGTCTGGGCTGGAGGATGCCACTATGTGGACTGCATTTCTATAAACTAAGCTGTTGGACAGGCCAGGAGCACAATCTAGTGACTCAAAAGACCAAATAATGTCTAAGGTCACCTCAGAGGCCAGTGCCATGGAGTGTTCAGAATTTTATCTCAGTTACTTAGTAGGTTAGTGCAACCAATCAGCCTTCCTGCCGTCATTTCCTCCCCGGTTCTCCCTTTCTTCCCTCCATCCCTCCATCCCTCCATCCCTCCATCCCTCCATCCCTCTATCTCTTCCCTCCTTAGTTTTCTTCCTTCCTTTCTTTCCTTCTTTCTTTTTTCTTTCTTTGCCTTTCCTCCCTCATTCCCTCATCCCTCCCTCTTTTCCTCCTCCCTCCCATCCATCTGTCTTTCTTTTCTTCTCCTCCCTCTTCGTCTCCTCCTCCTCTTTTTCCTTCTTTTGTGAAGTTTGTGGTTTATTGTTCAAACTGACCTGGAGTCTGTTATGTAGTCCAGACTGAACTTAGACTAATAATTTTCTTGTCTCTCCCTAACTCTCAGATAACAGGCAAGTGCAACCATGATTACTAGGGTATGTTGTTTGAGTTGAGAAACCATTTTATTATATATAGAACTGCACAATGTGTACTTTTTCAGTCGATTTTTATGTGTACATAGAACTGATATCTTTCTCTTTCTTCAGGAACTGTGGAACAGTAGAAGCCACCCAGTGTAGTTAAAAAGAAACAGGTTTATTGGCTACTCAGTGACTTTTGCAGGTCTTAAGGGATGGAAGCAACATTTGGCTTTCAGACTTGTTGTACAGTGACTCTAGACTGAGGTTTAAGACTTTGCAATTTCCTGAAGATATCAAGAACTTATACTGCTGGCTTTAGAATACATTGAGAACATTGATAGCCAGTGTGCCATGGATATTTGAAACCCATAGATTATTTATCCAGATTTCTTTGATTTGTCCTCTTTTAGACTGTGAAAGTTACATATAATTCTAAAATTTCAGATACCTCTATCAAAGGACACTATAAGAATAAAGATATATGACCTTTAGCATTATGAATACTTTATACTTGGGCATGATCCTTTGGTTTTGTGTCTGACAAAGGCATGTATGTGACTAATACTGGACATTTTGGAAGCTATCTTTGTTAAAGTTTTCTCCTATACTTTTCTAAATTCTTTTTAAGGTAACATAGATAGGCCTTTATGATTCCTGCCCATGAACAAGTATGAATTAATTTTGTCATTGAAGTCTTTGGTCTTTGATTTTAATATAAACTTCTTGCTAAGAATGCTGTGAAAGTTAGAACAAATCATTAAAGTAAATGTATATGGTATTCTATTCTTTAAGTTACTGGGAATTATGTAAGTAACCAGGTATTATTCAGATCAAATAAGTATAATTATAAATAAACTATACAATTTTAAAACAGGTCTTTTCCTACCCCAGTTATCTCTTTCTTTCTCTTTCTCTCTGTCTTTCTGTCTCTGTGTCTCTGTCTATAGTGGAAGTGTGAAGTGTGGTTCAAAACTCATTATTAAACCATGTGATGATAGTAAGACATTTTAAGTCAATATTTGCGTGAACAAACGTAAGTGTTCTCAATAATGGCTAGTAAATTGAATTGTACATCATTTACAAAGGACAGATCACAACAAAGTAGTCCATCTCAAGAGTAGAGGTTGGTTTCTGAATTTATTGTGGCTTAAGTAATATCATCTGTCAGTGCAATATTGCCCATTTAAAATATCACCTTGGTAAAACTAGAGGTCTCATCAGAGAAGCTTTCCTCTTGCAGCCTATGGGAAATCAGTTTTCTTCAATGGAATGACACTAGATATAGCAACTGCATATCTGGACAATCTACATGCTCAGTAGTTGATTTTGTTTAAGAGACAGAATATGAAGTTAAATGAATAGGGACAGGATGATCTGAAAGCAACTAGAGGACACAGAAGATATGAAATATTATAAGAGAAAAACTTCAAGGTGCATGTATTCAACTATTAAAAAAACTAATATTAGAAAAGAGTTTCCTCATTATAAAAATGCAACTTCCTAGCAAATTAGACAAAAATATATCCACATTCCAATATAACTATTATTTTGGTTTGATGATGATAATTACATACGTAGAAAAAAGTCAAGAAATTCCATGAGGGCCAATAAGCAAGCTAATATATGTTCAAGTTATACATTGTTAAAAACAAGATATATCTCAATAAATCAATCATGTGGAAGCTAAAATTTAAATTAAAAACAATTTAGGATAACAAAGGAACACAAATTTATAAATGACTATTAGAAATATAAATGAATTATACACTAAAAATATAACATAACTGCAAAAAATTTTGAAACTTTTGTGTAAGAGAACAATACTACCTAGATCATACTGCAAATTTGCCATAATTTTATCCAAATCCCCATATCTTTTGTGTGTATAGATTCTCTGAAAAGCAGCCTTCTACATTTGTTTATAGTTTGGATGCTCATCTCTGGTGACTCGATTCTGTCAGGTGTTTCTCAACTGTGCCTTAATGTTGATCTCCTGCTTATGAAAGGGCAAACGTAAGCCTGTCAGGAATGATTAGCTACTTCTCAGGGAATTGCAATGCATGTGTGTACAACACTACACACAAAAATGGCTTGCATGGCTTGCATAGTCTCAGGAATGGTGCTCACGTTTTCTTTAAAAATTATTTACATCCCAAGCAAGGAAGCTAACCAACCAACCAACAAACAAACAAACTAACTAACTAACTAACTAACCAACCGACCAATAAACCATACATTTGGTTTTGGTTTTGTTTGCTGTTGTTTGAGATAGTCTTAATACATACCTCTGTTTGTCCTGAATTCACTATGTAGGACAGTCCGGCTTTGAACTTACAGATCCACCTGCCTCTGACTCCTATGTGCTAGAATTAGAGGCATACAGCACTATGCCTGGCTTAAAAAATATGTTTCAAAGGACACTCTTTACAAAAAAAAGCAGAACAACTAAACCAAACTACTGCTAAAATAGAAAAAAATACACCCTTAAATTAACAGGCATATTGTCTTCATGGATACAAAAGTCCTGGAACTCCAATCATTTTTCAAGTTAGTAAATATGTTAAACACTAACAATTTGTACATTTTAAGTGAATGAGTTTTATGAACACATGTGATAGGAAAGTTAAAAAAAACAATAGTAGTATGTAAGATTGAAGAAATGTTATAAGGCTGTACCTATATTATCTCTTTATTATGTTTCATCATATTTCAGACTATGAGTCATGAGAATGTGTTATGAAGTTAATCCAGACATCAACAGAGAACATAAAAATCCAAGTATATTGCAAATAATAAAAATTGTTTTGCAGGGCCCATGGATTAAGAATACATCATAATGTAAATTATAAAGAATTTGTGTTTAATTGAATGCACCTACTGTATATCAAAATAAAAATTCATTGATTGTAATAAATGACATCC
The DNA here is from genome assembly GCF_004785775.1 of Grammomys surdaster. Lineage (NCBI taxonomy): Eukaryota > Metazoa > Chordata > Mammalia > Rodentia > Muridae > Grammomys > Grammomys surdaster. Next base: position 5,764,731 of record NW_021604576.1, on the reverse strand, counting down.
TGTTTGTAGAGAAAGAGTCGTAGAAATGATAAAATACAAGAGATGAAAACAATAGCTTATCAGCAGTTTGACAATTAGAAATGAGCTGCAGAGAGAGAGAGAGAGAGAGAGAGAGAGAGAGAGAGAGACAGAGAGACAGACAGAGAGAGACAGAGAGAGACAGAGAGAGACAGAGAGAGACAGAGACAGAGACTGAGAGACAGAGAGAAACACAGAGCTCTAAGTGGGATATTTTTATCAAATCCCTCCCATCAGAGCTTAGGAAACCCCATGGAATATGAGGCAGAAAGAGTGTAATAGCTAAACCTGGATGGAAGTCACCAATGGAACAAGGCCTTCCAAATCAACCAAGGAAAGCTCTTAAGAGTTCAGAGACTGAAGTAGCAAGCACAGGGCTTACATGGGTATTTACCAGGTCTCCTACATATATGTTATATCTCTCTGTTTAATACTTTCATGTAACTCATGAGTATGTGAATAAATGGGTCTCTGATTCTTGCGCCTTTCTTCTCTTGGACTCTTTTACTTTTGTTGATTTGTCTTGTCCAATTTTGATGTGATGGCTTTTGGTTTATCTTACTGCAGTTTATTTTGTTTTGCTTTGTTGTTATCACATTTTTTTTCTAATAAGAAAAAGAAAGGAAGTGAACCCAGATCAGAGAGAAGGTGAAGTTGAACTGAGAGAAAGAGAGGGGGCAAATGTAATCAAGATATATTGTATGAGAAAAGAATACATTTTTAAGAAAAGAGTTTCAAGGAATGAAATAACTAGCAAAATTAACAAAACATAATTTAACATATAGAGTCAACCAAACAGCAGAAATTGGTATTAAATTAGCAAGGTAACAGAAAAGAAAAATGAAGTTGATATAACTCTTACGGAGATTTATACAGAAAAAGAGAAAAGGTTTATTTCTTATATGAATATGTTAAAAGCATACAGATGGTGGCTTTTAGAAACTAAACCAGGCTATTATAATTATCCAAGACAATAAATTCAAATATTTAGAGGAATTGAAAAAAATTTCTCTTAATCAAAGCAGCAGAAAAATAAAAAAATGTGAATTATATTGTTTATTAAAATACACACTGCATTAACTGCTTTTAGCTCATGAGTGTTACAAGGCATTTAAAAACACACAAATTAATTCTACATAAGAGAATATATATTCCATTATATATAATAGATGATAATAGTTTTCTGTGCTATGAACCAGATTGTACTTCTTCTACTACTACTTGACAAGGACAGAAAAAATAATTAGCCAAACATAAAACCAGTCATAGATGCATTATGGTAGCATTAGCAGTAATTGCTTACTGTGTGTGTTTGTGTGTGTGTGTGTTGTGTTGTGTTACATACTTTATAGTTTATCAATTTCATTCCAGAAATGTAAGATTAGTTTAATAACCAAAAATTTATACATTTCACTGCAATTTTAGAATGAAAAAGAAGCATCACGTATCGCTTCCCAGAAATGGTTATTCTTTTTGTAGAGTGAGGCCATTTCTTTCACAGCTAGTGAGCTTTAAAGCTCCACATACACATGCTCATGAAAATCTGTCAACTCTTGAGGGCATTCTTTTTTGGGGAAATCGGTTAACAGCAGGACCCTTTGAATTACATCCTGCAGATCAATCTGACATTACTTTTCCAGCTGTTCTTCCTCAGGACTTTCTGAGACTACAAAGGAGAGGAAACAATAATTCTTTTATGACTACCATGATTACTGAAATGGAATCACCTGGTATTTCTGCGCCCATCTCTGCCTGTTAAGTGTTAGAAATGGAGTGAAAATCCTATGTGCCAGAGTCAACTGAAGCACAGAAATATGTTCTTTGCACTTTGACTTCGGTCTTTGTAACGCATCGCACTTGAATGAAATGAAATTGGATTATTATTAAGAATACTTAATATGTTAATCTTGTCATTATGCAATTGGAATTCCTGATTTAGAAACATTTCTTGATTCTGTATGTATAGCATCATGTATATAGTAAATAATGGTATATCTAGGGTGTATGATAGTTCTAACACTACTTTTTTCTTTTTTGCAAATATTTCATGCTAGTTTTCATAGTGACTTTACCAGTAATAGGAAGGATAATTCTCTCCCTATATTTCCATAAACTTTTGTTGTTTGTTTTCTTGAGGATAATATATATATATATATATATATATATATATATATATATATATATATATATGGTTTTTCGAGACAGGGTTTCTCTGTGTAGCCCTGACTTTCCTTGAGCTCACTCTGTAGACCAGGCTGGCCTCGAACTAAGAAATCTGCCTGCCTCTTCCTCCCATGTGCTGGGATTAGAGGCGTGCGCCACCACCGCCCAGCTGAGGATAATTAATTTGACTGGAGTAAGAAAGCAGTGTTAATTTGTTTTATGCAAATGTCCAAAGAGGTAGACCACTTTTCCCATTACTTATTAACGGTTTCCACTTTTTGAGAAATATCTGTTTACTACATCTATTACTAGGATGCTTTCTTCTTATGTGTATGCTTCTCTTCGTAATTATTTGTTTTCTAGATGTTAATTTATTGTCTTAAATGTAGTTCATAGGATTTTTCACTTTAATAAATTATCTTTGATTATAGTGGCTATTTTCTTTGCTGTTCAAAAGAGTTCACTTTTATAGAATACCATACATAGGTCAATTCATGGTATGTTTTCTAGTGATGCTGGATGTTGACCATAATGGCTTAGGGTTACAGAAGAAGGGTCAGGGAACTTTAACCCCGGATACCTCAAAAATGATGATTGCAGAAGTTGGCTTTCTCTCTTTTTTCAAACTGCTCCCATAAAACCAGCTCTAACCCTAGCAGGAATTTATTACTGTGACAGTTATCAGGCTTCACTCCTTATTTGACTTATACAGTTTTTGGTTGTCCTCACAGGACCTTGCATCTCCTGAGTATGTAGATGAAGTATTTTCCAAAAGTTCTCCCCTGGCCAATACCACAGGGCCATACAAACCTTGCCCCAGCCACCCCGTGTACCACCTTCAGAGGTACAAATACCCCTTTTCCCCCTCAATAAAAGAACCTGTCCCTTGAAACTGTTCCAGGGTGTATTCTTCACCTGCACACTCATTGCTGACCAAGATCCTGCTTTGTACCCACTCGTGCCGGATTAAGCTCCTCCTTCTTCAGGGCAGCTCTGTACACAACATGCCTGGCTACCCGGAGGGAGAAGTGGTCACTGGGCTGCAACTGGGGTCCTTTTTAGAATCTCTCTACATATGTCTGTATCTTGAGGTGTCTTGTAGTAATTTCCAAGTCTTTTAAAGTCTTTGATTCATGTTATTTGTTTTTTGGTGCAGAAAGATAAGGATTTTATAATATTTTTCTATGTGTGAAAATCCAGCATTTTCAACAGCATTCATTGAAGTTGGTCTTTTCTTCAATGCATGATTCTGACAATCTTGTCAGAAATTAGATGATTATAGCTGTATGAACTTGTCCATCATTTATTCTACTCCATTGGTCTATAAGTCTTTTATTGTGTCCATTCAGACTCTTTTTGTTGCTTAAATATAAATAAAATCAGGTATTATTAGTCAGTCTAATATTGCTTTTTCAATATTCATAGAATTGATGTTTTTATAGCTTTTAGTATTACTTTTTTCTTTGTATTTTGAGATCTCCAGTATACTATGACATAGGCATAGATTCTTTTCTGGTCATGTCTAGTTGGTGTTCTAAATTCATCCTATTTTAAAATCTCATTTTTTTTTCTCTAGAGTGAAGAATGTTCTTCAATAATTCTTTCAACAGATTCTGTTTATTTTAGCTCCTTCTTTCACTTAGATTCTTAGGTTTGTGTCTTAGTCGTACTTATGAGATCTTGGTTATTTAGGGCCGTATTCACGTTTTCCTTATTGAATGCAATATTTGTCAACTTTGTCTTCATTCTCTTATATTGTTTCTTATGTTTTAAAAATTCATAACAATGTTCTCTACGGTCTTTAAATTGAATTTATTGGTTTTTGAACTTCTATATGTTCTCTCTAGTATCAATGTTCTTTATGAATTCTTCAAAGTTGCTGACTTTTTCATCTGTATTGCTTTTTTCCCATTCTTGTTGATGATTTCTCCATCCATGATTTTGACTTTCTTTCCTAGATCATAAATTAAATTAAAATTCTTATTCTTATTCCCTTTAGAGGACATTGATTTTTTTTTTTTTTAACCAGTAAACTTTTGATATCTTCAGGGCATTTGGTCTCTGGGAGTATATTTGTTGAATAATTTTGGAGCCACGATTTTTTGATGAAGTTACTTTGCTTTAGTTTTTATGTGCCTTGGTTTCTGTGTAGAAGTTTGTTCATCTACTGGTTTGGCTGTCTCTTGATTTTGAGTGTGGATCTTCTCATTAGATGTACAACTATATTAAGTTTGCTGGAATAGAACAGGAAAAAATCATACCAGATATAGAAATGCTGTTAAATTTGACTAGAGGGCACTCTATCAATAATGATTTATAAAATGGCAAATGGAAAAAATGTCTAACAATATGTGATTACAGTTAAAATTCTATAGAAAATAAGCATGATATTGCATACCTCTATTTGCTGCAAAAGCAGGTAGAAGTCAGTGAGTTCAGCCTGATCTACATATTGATTCCCAAGCTAATCAGGGTTACATCATGAGACCATATCAAGGAGTCCTCAGTGGAGAAGTTAGAGAAAGGACTGAAGGAGCTAAACAGTTTTGCAACTCATAGGAAGAACAATATCCACCCACCAGACCCCCAGAAATCCGAACGATTAAGTCACCAACCAAATAGTACACATGGAGGAACCCATGTCTCCAGTGGCATATGTAGCAGAAGATGGCCTTGTCAGACAACAGTGGAAGGATAGACCCTGTGAAGGCTCGATTCCCCAGTGTAGGGGAATGCAAGCAAGGGCAGGGAGGAGGGAGTGGGTGGGTGGGTGGGTGAGCATCCTCATAGAAGCAGGGAGAAGGGGGATGGGATGGGAACTTCTGGGGGGAGGGAACTGGGAAAGGGGATAACATTTGAAATGTAAATAAATAAAATATATATATATATAAACCTTGTAGAGGAATTTTAATCCAGCAACATGGCCACTCTGGTAAGGGATCACGTCCAAAGATATGATCCTCCTGGAATGCAGACAGACCTTTTTTATATATCTTCAATCCAAAACAATGATGTCTAATTAAAGAGCAGACAAAGTAATGAATCAGAGAACAATTTGACAGAATGAGTTAGAGTTAGGATAAATCCAACTCTCAGGAGAATAGACAGTAAAAAGAGGCTACTTAAAGAGCAGAGAGGGCTAGATAAGAGGCAGTTTTACAAAGACAGGTTGCAAGTGAACACAGAATGAGACTGAGAATAAGAATGAGCCAGAATACTAGTAGAGATTGCCAGAGTTAGTATGAGGCCAAGCAGAGCAATTTAGTCTCAAGTAAAGAGAAGCCAGTTTGAATCTGTCAGCTTCAATAGGAATTTGAGCCGTAACAGCTGAATTGAACTGACCAGCCAGAGTTAAGAAAGAACGATGAAGGGAGAGCTTATTAAGAAGTAAACCTCCTGGCTATTATAAACAAGGCTGCTATGAACATAGTTGAGCATATGTCCTTGTTATATGTTCGAGCATCTTCTGGGTATATGCCTAGGAGTGGTATAGCTGGATCCTCAGGTAATGCTATGTCCAATTTTCTGAGGAACAGCCAGACTGATTTCCAACGTGGTTGCACCATCTTGCAGTCCCACCAACAATGGAGGAGTGTTCCTCTTTCTCCACACCCTCGCCAGCATCTACTATCACCTGAGTTTTTAATCTTAGCCATTCTGACTGGTGTGAGATGGAATCTCAGGGTTGTTTTGATTTGCATTTCCCTGACGACTAAGGATGCTGAACATTTCTTTAGATGCTTCTCGGCCATTCGAGTTTCTTCCGTTGAAAATTCTTTGTTAAGCTCTATACCCCATTTTTTAATAGGGTTATTTGGTTGTCTGGAGTCTAATTTCTTGAGTTCTTTGTATATATTGGGTATTAGCCCTCTATCAGACGAAGGACTGGTAAAGATCTTTTCCCAATTTGTTGGTTGTCGTTTTGTCCTATTGACAGTGTCCTTTGCCTTACAGAAACTTTGCAATTTTATGAAGTCCCATTTGTCAATTCTTGATCTTAGAGCATATGCCATTGGAGTTCTGTTCAGGAACTTTTCCCCTGTGCCCAAGTATTCGAGGCTCTTCCCCTCCTTCTCTTCTATTAGTTTCAAGTGTATCTGGTTTTATGTGGAGATCCTTTATCCACTTAGACTTGAGCTTTGTACAAGGGGATAAGAATGGATCAATTTTCATTCTTCTACATGTTGTCTTCCAGTTGAACCAGCACCATTTGTTGAAAATGCTGTCCTTTTTCCACTGGACAGTTTTAGCTCCTTTGTCAAAGCTCAAGTGACCATAGGAGTGTGTGTTCATTTCTGGGTCTTCAATTCTATTCCATTGATCTTCCTGCCTGTCTCTGTACCAATACCAGGTAGTTTTTATCACTATTGCTCTGTAGTACAGCTTGAGGTCAGGAATGGTAATTCCTCCCGAAGTTCTTTTATTGTTGAGAATAGTTTTCGCTATCCTGGGTTTTTTGTTATTCCATATGAATTTGAGAATTTCCTTTTCTAACTCTGTGAAGAATTGAGTTGGGATTTTAATGGGGATTGCATTGAATCTGTAGATTGCTTTTGGCAAGATGGCCATTTTTATTATATTAATCCTGCCAATCCATGAGCATGGGAGATCTTTCCATCTTCTGAGATCTTCTTCAATTTCTTTCTTCAGAGACTTGAAGTTCTTGTCATACAGGTCTTTCACTTGCTTGGTTAGATTCACACCAAGGTATTTTATATTATTTGTAACTCTTGTTTATAATAGCCAGGAGCTGAAAAGAACCCAGATGTCCTTCAACTGAGGAATGGATTCAAAAAATGTGGTATATTTACACAATGGAGTATTACTCAGCTATTAAAAACAATGAATTCGAGAGGTTCCTAGGTAAATGGATGGAACTAGAAATTATCATCCTGAGTGAGGTAAGCCAATCACAAAAGAACACACATGGTATTCACTCACTGATTATTGGATATTAGCCCAGAACCTTGAAATGCCCAAGATGCAACTCACAGGCCACATGAAGCCCATAAAGAAGGAAGACCAAGTGGGTGTGATTTGGTCCTTCTTAGAAGGAGCAACAAATTACTCAAGGGAGCAAATACGGAGACAAAGTGAGGGACAGAAACTGAAGGAGGGGCTGTCTGAATACCACTCCACCTGAGTATCTATCCCATGTGCAGCCACCAAAGGTAGATGCTGATGTGGAAGTCAGGAAGTGCATGCTGATAAGAGTCTGATATGGATATCTCCTCAGAGGTCTTCAAGAGTCTGACATACTCAGAGGCAGATGCTCACAACTAGCCATTGAACTGATCATGGGGTTCTCAATAGAGGAGTTAGAGTGAAGACTGAAGGATAGCTGAAAGGATTTGAGGCACCATGAGGAGAGCAACAATACCAACCAACCACAGCTCCCAGGGTCTAAACCACCAGCCTGGGAGCACTTAGGGAGGGATCCAGCGCTTCAGTTGAGTATGTAAGAGTGGAGGGCCCTGCTGGGCATAGGTGGAAGAAGAGAACCTTGACCTCATGAAGACTGGATGGCCCAGGGGGTGGGAATTTTGAGGGTGGGGAGGTGGGAGTGGGGGGGTAGATAGAGGTTACATCCACAGAGAAGAAGGAGGAGGGGTGAGGGTATTGGGGGTTCCTGGGTGGGTGGGGGATGGGGTAAGGTAACAACATAGGAAATGTAAATAAAACATCCAATAAAAAAAAGAAGTAAACCTCCAAGAAGATAATTACATATAGGGAATAAAAGGTACATTTACAAAAACTCCATAAAGCAAATGTGCAAATAATGTATAAACTAGATAGAGAAATGGGTGCAGGGTAAGGAGAAGTGAAAACATCGCTAAACGAAAAGAAAGCATGAACAATAGAGGGGCCTAATTTTAAAGAACTGATTTTTTTCTTTGCTCCTGTTAACAATGGTGGATGGCTTTATCTTTGCAATACCTGGTTGAGCTACCCTTATGTTTTTACCATCTTTTGGCTTGCCAGCATCTAGCCCTCTGCTATTTGTAACAACTGTCCTATCCTTTTCCTGATCTTGGGGCAATAGCAGGCTTAACTGAGGTTCCTGAGCCCATTCCCCGACCTTCTGGTAGTTTAGTTATTTTTTTAAAGGATGTTTTTCAGTAATTTAAAATTATTATTCCTTTTTTTCGAAAATAGATTTTTTTCCTCATGGAATACATCCTAATTATGGATTTTCTTCCTCTATTCTTCCCATTTCTCCTCCTGCCCAGATTTACTTCTTCCTGGTTCTCATTAGAGAGCAAACATGCCCAAAAGGTATAATAATAAATAAATTAAGCTATAATAAGATAAAACAAAACTAATATATTGGAGTTGGAAAAGATAAGCAAACAGAAGAAAAAGAATCTAAGAGAAGCTTAAAGAATCTAAAAGAATCTAAGAATCAGAGATCCACTTGTCTGTAAACTCAGAGGTCCTATAAACATACTGTGCCCAGATTTAATGTGGAGATTTGTGCCTGGTTTTATTGTGTCTTGTGTTGAGTTCAACTGACATCCCTGAGAGATCTACTTTTTTTTTTTTTCTGAAGAGAGGTAGAGAGATATCACTTCAAAGTGCAGGGAAGGGAAGCTGTGCTTGGAATTTATTTTATGAGTAAAAATAAATAAAGTTAATCAACAACAGCAATAAACCCCTTACACAGGAAACCTAAAAATAGTTTGTTTTTTTTTTCTTTTCCTCTTTGAGGGGCCCTGCCACTGCTCTGCAAATAATAAAGCGATACCTTACCAGTGTGGATCCCTAACCACTGGATTTAAGGCTTTAGATATAGTACTGCTCCGTCCTTGCCAGGCTTCTGTTTCAGACTTGGCTTACCACAGAGTTGACTAGGTGAAGCTCTCTTTGTTTTAATTCCTTCCTACCTGCCCTACCCCCCACATACACATCGTATATATATTCCTCTTACTATGCCTACATACTTCTTGTTTTCTTTGGAGACAAAGTCTTACTCTCTATCTCTATCCTAAGGTGCCCACCAACTCACTCTATGACTAAGCCTGCATTAAAGTCATAGAAAACTGTCTAGCCTTCATCCCTTTGTGTAGTCATTTTACCAACAATAGCTGTTGCCCACCTTCTTCTCCATGCACTTAGAGCACTATTCTATTTCCATTGTGTATTTTGGAAGGCTTTACTCTTTGCTGTCTTCAGAACAGACCTTCCATTTCCTTAAAAATAATGACTGTCACTTTCATCAGGTTACATAGAAGTAGCTTTGAGCTCATCAATGGCTCAGAATACATTTGTTTTTTGATACCTTCAAAATGCCCTATGTCTGAACCACAGAGGGAAGCTAGCCATCCTCAACCTCTTTTATGTTTTAGAATTTAGACTTTGCCAAATTGCACCATTCATCCTTCCTTTTTACTTTCATTGGTAACATATTCTACTCTATTTGTAACATAATTATAAATAACTTTGTTTCCTAAAGCCATGCATTTGAAAGATTGTGTGGCTCCTCTTGTTTTGGGTTACCACCCTATATCTTAGGAACATGGAATCCTTTAAAATAATAAAACATAATATTTTCATATGCTGTCATAGAAATGATTTTTCTAAGAGTATATCAGGTATTTTTTTTTATTATGCAGTTCACACTATGACAACTAGACTGAATCAAATGTGCTCCAATTCTGTGAGATGATGTGGTTTTCAGTGCATGTGATTTGGAATGAGTAAATAAATCAGTTTATTTTTAAAGTAAATCCAATTTTGTCATTTATTTTGACATAATAAAGAATGAACGAGTTTCGGCTTTTTCATTACTTTTGATAATATTATTATTTATCTCATTTTTCTGTAGCATTGGATCCTGTGACTAAGGAACTTATGATTCAAACAGCAAAACCAACTTTTGGGCATCTGACAGAAGTAAGAAATATGATCATACTAAAGTAAATATCATTAGATATACCAACTAAACACTGATAATTATTTCTGATGCTCCAAAGCCTTGTCTTCCTCACTAAAGTGATTGTAATGTGAAATATTCTTTAGGAAACAACATGATAAGAAACTTAAAAGAAAATATTTGTAGTGATTCAACCACTTTGTGTCGACTTTTACTGTGGTAACATTTTATAGCATGACTATTTAGGCTCCGAAATCTATTATGAACTACCTTTCCAAAGCTGTGTTTATGGTTAGGCTTATTTGAAGATTTTTTACATTTTTAAGAAGTATTATAAACTTAAGCAGACACATCAAAGGTGTTGATTTTTATGTGGAGAGTTTAGTTTTAAGTTGCATGTTTTATGTGAATAACATATTATTGGTGCAATAACACACGTAGACATATGCCTAAATACACATATAAAAACAGGCACACAGACACACACATGCACACATACATATACATAGTACGCTAATCTGTATAAAATTGTATCTTTAATGTGCTTGTAAAGGGCATAAAGTCTTAGTGCATATCAGAATATTAACTGTCTCACATGGTATACTGAAAAAAGTCAACAGCAGTCCAGAAGGACCTATGGGAAGTCCATCTGTATTACAGGCATTGAAAAGCAGATAGAACTCAAGTAGACTAAACATTCCTATGGCTATATGCACAGGCCTGCGATATGTTATATGTAAAATGTGGCAGGTCTTATCTTATATAAATGTGACATGAGAAAATGGAAGAGAAGTCAAAGGAGAAGGGAATTTATTTCAATGGCTTAGCTCTACACGATCATTGAGGACTATCAATGCCTAAAATGACTTTTAAAATGTTGACTTGTTCATAGCATGGTCCTAAGTGACAGCCTCCTTCTCTCTCCAAAATTTTAGTGAAATCCATATGACACTACCTGATACTTTCGATGTTTCATTATTGTTGGAGTTAGACACATGCTAAGCTCTTTCAGGATGAAACTTTGATTAGAACATAAATTTCTCTTTTCTCTTCAAGGCAGTGAAATATGTAATACATTTTGCAAATTTGATCTTGAATTAAGTCAAAATATTGTTATAAGATGAAAATATTTCATCTTCATATTTTTCTCAATAATAAGCCATGATGCTAGTTGGATTGACACTTTACAGGAGTGGCATTGTGAAATAATTTGCAAGCATTGATGATTACTGTTAGTACCAATTGCAAACACACATTTCTAGAAAACAATTCTCCTCTTGCTGATTTAACTATAGCTTTGTTTGACCGAATAGAAAGACGCAAGTCTGGAAGAGAGAGAAGATGATATTCTTACAGCTATGACATCAGCCAAGTATAAGAAATAGTATTTCACCATTGATCTCTTGAATAGTCTCCTTAGTTAGGAGTAGAGCTTCAATTTTGAGTCAGCAGTACCCTGAGAACCATGGGTAAATCTTAGGGAAAAAAACAACCACAATAATATATCTATATAATAATGTATCATGTAAGAATATATTATTGTATTTGTAAGTATTACATAAATGGAAGAAAAGGTACATGTTTTTCAATGTAGAAAATGTACAACTTTTTCCAAAATTGATGAGGATAGGAAAAACTTGAAATGACTGAGTTTCTATCTTGGAAAGCAATCTGGATTATCCTTCCCACTTTTTCAGGAAAAATGGAGTATCCAATCTATTAGGAGGAACAGACATTTGAAAGATAGTTAAAGACAATAGATCAAGGAAAAATTTTTTATTGGAAATTTTTATAGAGAGGGATTTAGAATTAGAAGTCTCTAATTAAAATATTTCATATATTTTCAGAGTCAGGTTTGAAGTAAATCCTTTTCCCCTCAAAACTTTTATTGCTCATTAATTATTGTTATACAGATAGATTAATTTTGAATGCTGAGCAGAAAAATGTGCCAAGACCATCTTCAAATTTGGTGGAGACAAGCCTGGATTCCGCACACTAAGCTATCCACATCTGTGCTTAACACAAACAAATACAATAGAACTGTTTACTAGGGCAATGTGTTAATAATCATTCACTCATTTTTAAAACTCTGTCTTTGTCAGTATGCTCTTTTATGACAGTTATCAAGTTGCTTAAGTTTGCCATTCCTTGAGGCATCTATTCTGGGACTTTTCAAAAGCTAGTATCATTTCGTCAACTCTATTCTAACACAGTCAAAATGCAGTGAACCAATCAACGCCCAAATAGCACACATTTATATGTTTGATACACTTTATTTCTGCCAATATGCATTTTCTGCAGATATTAAAGTATTTCTATTTATTTATCAAAATGGTATATCTAGATGTTCATATATAGCCAAATGTCTTTCTGTGTTAGCACAAGGAAGACCATTCTGTGAACTTACTTGTTCCCTCCAAGTCAACATTCCAAGGTGCAACTTGAATTGCTTTATATTTTTAACTGTCAATTAATCTGACAGTAGCTATAGACTATTGTTTGTGGTGTGATGTGAAGGTTTTCCCTAATAACTCTTCTACTGTGATTGAGAAGTCATTGTGTTCCCACTGTGTGCACTGCCACAATTGTTAAAAATCAAATGATTAAATAGACAAGCCTCAGAATTCTGCATTTCTTGATACGAATGTTGATGACCATGATGCCTTAACTTTTCAATAATTGTTTCCTGATTGGCCAAGTCAATCATCCTACTTTGTTTTTCTTTGTTCTTAGTTTATCAATTCTCTCTTTTTATTTTTTAATTGGAATTTAATTATTAGCATTAATAAACTTGTTGATATCCACAATAATAATCTACTGTGCTAGATTTTCAGATTTAGAAATATTATTTATAATTTCAAAATTTTATTGAAAATGTAGATACAACACTCCCCTTACCCTTTCTTCACCTTCAACTCCTTCTATGCTGCCTTTCTATTCAATTCCATTTCTCCACTCACTCTGAAATTGATAGTCTCCTTTTATGTTCTTGATTTTGTTTCATACATATGTATATATGTATAACTATATAAATACAGCTCTCTTAGTATGCTTAGTATTGTTATGAGTTCATGGTTTCAGGTTGACCACTTTGTATTGCATAACCAGCGGGAGACTCATGCCTGGGGCACACTAATTTTCTCTTTCAATAGTTATTAGTTACCCACAATTCTTTGTCCAGCACTGGGACCCATTTTAAGATTTGCTTTTCAATAGATTTATTTTGATTTGCATGCACGTGCATTTTGGTTTTATTTATTTGTTTTTCCTCTTTCGGTTTTATGCTTCTAAATCTATGAGTTGGTAAACTTCATGTGTTTTTTAGAGATTTTTTTTCCTTGCATAAAGATTTTTGATGAAAATGAAGGCAAAACACACCCAAACATATGTGATACAAGGAAAGCAGTGCTAAGGGAAAATTTATAGCAATAAGTGCCTTTATAAATAAATGGGAGAGATCTTATTCTAGTAATTTAACTACTCACCTGAAAGCTCTACTACATAAAGAAGTTAATACATCCAAGCAGAGTGGATGACAGGAAATAGTCAAACTCAGGACTGAAATCAACCAAGAAGAAATAAAGAGAACAATACAAAGAATCAACAAAATCAAAAGCTGGTTCTTTGAGAAAAATCAACAAGACAGAGAAATTCTTAGCAATACTAACTAAAGGCTGAGAGACATTATCCAAATTTAGAAAGCCAGAAATTTAAAAGGAGATATAAGGATAGAAACTGATGTAATTAAAAAATTAAAAAAGATATCAGGTCTTGCTCAAAAGCCTAGACTAGATAAAACTTGAAAATTTAAATGAAATGGATGATGCTCCAGATAGATACCATGTACTAAAGTAAAATCAAGATGAGGTAACTATGTAAACAGTCTTATAACTCTGACGAAAATGGAAGTAGTCATTAAAAACTCCCAACCAAAAGCCAAAACCAAAACCAAATCCAAACAAACAAAAGCTAAAACCAACCAACCAACCAACCACCACCACCACCACCACCACCACAACAACAACAACAACAACAACAACAAAAGTCCTAGGGTCAGATGGTTTTAGTGCAAAATTCTACCAGTCTCTCAAAGAAGAGCTAACACCAATATTCCTCAAACTATTCCACAAAATAGAAGCAGAGGAATGCTACCTAATGCATTCTATGAGGCCACAGTTACTCTGATACCTTTACCACACAAAGACCCAACAAAGAAAGGAAACTTCACACTAATTTCACTTATGAATACTGACACAAAAATACACAATAAAATCCTTGCAAACTGAATCCAAGAACACATCAACAACATCATTCATCATGATCAAGTAGGCTTCATTACAGGGATGAAGGCATGGTTCAAAATAGGAAAATTCAACAATGTAATCCAATATACAAACAAACTGAATTATAAGATCACAAGTCTACAACAAAAATTCAATATCCCAAAAGTCTTAGAGAGATCAGGAATACAAGGCACATAACTAAACATAATACCAGTAGTATACAGCAATCCAATAGCCAACATTAAATTAAATGGAAAGAAATGTGAAACAATACTAAAATTAAGGACAAGACAAGGCTGCCCACTCTCTAACTAGCATTTCAATATAATACATGAAGTTCTAGCTATAGCAATTAGACAACAAAAAGAGATCAAAGGGATACAAATTGCAAAAGAAGAAGTCAATGTATCACGTTTGTGAATAATACAATAGTATAAAAAAGTGACCCCAAAATTCTACCAGATAACTCCTACATCTGATAAGCACATTCAGCAAAATGAGTAGTAACAAAATTCAGTCAAAGGAATCAGTAGCACTTCTTTACACAAATTATAAAAGAGCTGAGAAAGAAATTAGGGAAACAACATCTTTCACAATAGCCACAAATAGTATGAAATATTTAAGATATCTTGGGGTAACTCTAACCAAACAATAGAAAGACCTGTATGACAAAAACTTCAAGTCCCTGAAGAAAGAAATCACAGAAAACCTCAAAAAATTTAAAGACCTCCTATGTTCATGGATTGGTAGGATTAACATAGTAAAAATATCCATCTTAGCAAAAGTAGTCTACAGATTCAATATAATCTCCATCAAAATTCCAACACAATTCTTCACAGATATGGAAAGAAAAATTCTAAACTTCACATGGAAGAACAAAAACCAAGGATAGGGAAACAATTCTCAACAATAAAAGAACTTCCAAGAGAATCACTATCCTTGACCTCAAGCTGTACTACAAAGCAATAGTGGTAAAACCTCCATAGTCTTGGTATAGAGACAGATAGGTTGATCAATGGAATAGAATAGAAGACCCATAAATGAACACACACACCTATTGCACTTCATGTTTGACAAAGAAAATCATACAGTGGGGAAAAAAGCATATACAACACATGTTTCTGGTCGAATTGGTGATCTGCAGATAAAAGAATGCAAATTGATCCATATTTACCACCTTGCATGAAGCTCAAGTCCACGTTTATTAAGCACCTCAACATAAAACTGGATTTAGTGAATCTCATAAATGAGAGAGAGAGAGTGGGAAATAGCCTTGATTTCATTGGCACAGTAAAAAAACTTCCTGAGCAAAACACTAGTGGCTCAGTCTTTTAGATCAACTATTGATAAATGGGAACTCTTGAAACTGAAAATCTTCTTTAAGGCAAAGAATACTGTCAATAGGAAAAATGGCAACCTATAGATTAGAAAAAGATCCTCACTAACTCTACATTGGACAGAGGGAAAATATTCAAAATATATAAAAAAAATCTCAGTAAATTAGACTAAAAAAAATCCCAAAGCATCCAATTATAAATGGTATACAGATCTAAACAGGGAGAATTCTCAGTAAAGAAATCTCAAATGGCCAAGAAGCACTTAAATACATGATCAATATCCTTAGTCATCAGGGAAATGTAAATCAAAACAAGCCTGAGATTCTATCTTACACCAATCAGAATGACTAAGATAAAAAAACTCAAGGGACAGAACTTGTTGAGGATGTGGAGAAAGTGGAACACACCTCCATTGTTAGTAGGATGGCAAACTTGAATAATCACTCTGGAAATCAGTCTGAAGGTTTCTCAGAAAACTTGAAATAGTTCTACCTGAAGACCCAGCTATATTGCTCCTGGGCATATACCCAAAACATGCTCTAATATCCAACTAAGACACTTGTTTAACTGTTCACAGCAGCCTTATTTATAAGAGCCAGAAGTTCCTCAACCTAAGAATGGATAAAAAATGTGTGGTTCATTTAGTATTCAGCTATTAAAAACAAGTACATCATGGTTTTTTCAGGCAAATGGATGGAACTAGAAAATATCATCCTAAGTGAGATAACCCAGACCCCAAAGGACATGCACTGTATGTACTCACTAATAAATATGTATTAGCCATAAACTACAGAATATCCATTATATACCCCACAATTACAAAGAAGTTAAGCAAGAAGTAAGGCCGAAGTGAGGATGCTTAATCCTACTTTGAAGGGGAAAAATAGTCATGGTAGACAGAGGAAGCAGAAATCTAGGTGGGATAGGGGAGAGGGAATGGAATAAGGATGAGATACCGGTAGAGAGACAGCACCAGAGAGCAAGAATGAGTGGAAATACATAGCTGCTGGAGGTGAGATCTTTACCAACTCTACAATCAACAGAGGGCTAATATCTGTATGTGTGCATGTGTATGTGTGTACATGTATGTGTGTGTTTGTGCATGCATGTGTGTGTATTTGACAGCAAAAAACCAAAGAAACCAATTTAAAAATGGGGTACATAGCTGACCAGAGAATTTTCAACAGAGGAAAATGATCAAAGTCCTTAGTTATCAAGGAAATGAAAATCAAAAATGACCTGTGATTCTATCCTATACAATGAAGATCATGCAGGCCAAATAGTTCCACACAGCGAAGCTGATCTTGAACTTTTAATCTGAAGAAATATAAACAAAACCCAACACACCAGTTAATGTGTGGTAGTTTGTTTAGTAATCATAAGAAATTAATACTGATATTCTCATATGAATGCTATGTATTTCTTCTAAAATATTATAGATATTATAAGTAATTTATCTTTAATGGAAGATTTAATCTTTTGCCTATTTGGTAGAAAGTTTATAGGAAATTGTCTCGATCTAAACTGATCTATTTTCAGATTGCCCTCTTCTAGTTTATAGACTTCTGCTTATTACAAGACCTAGGTTAATTCTCATTTATATTATGTGCATGTGAATTTTACCTGCATCTATGTATACCATACATGTCTGTTGTTTGAGGAGGGCAAAAGGTAGCATTGAGTCTCCCAGAACTGCAGTTACTGACAACTGAGAATTGCCACATGGGTAC
The DNA here is from genome assembly GCF_004785775.1 of Grammomys surdaster. Classification (NCBI taxonomy): domain Eukaryota; kingdom Metazoa; phylum Chordata; class Mammalia; order Rodentia; family Muridae; genus Grammomys; species Grammomys surdaster. The sequence continues at coordinate 5,747,327 of NW_021604576.1, read as the reverse complement.
TGAAAACCAAAGCAGGTAACGATTAATGGCTGAGGCACCTCTCCAGCTCCATGTTTAGAAGTCTGCATTAAGTAAAGAACACATGATATTTTTCATGTTTGAAAGACTATTGTTAATGTCTGTCAATCATGATGTCACACATCTTTAATCCCAGCACTCAAGTGGCAGAAATACAAGAATCTCTGTGAATTTGAGGACATCCTGGTTTGTGTAATGAGCTACAGGACAGCCAGAACTACATAGAGAGATCCTGTCTCTAAACTAACCAACCAAGTAAAGAAACAAATAGATTATTAATGCTGCAATCTTTCTATTAGTCTCAGAATTGGAGACAGGCTCCATCATAAAAAAATCATATCACCTCTATTATAATAGTAAAACCAATCAGTTTTATCCCAGTTTGGAAACATTCTGGACTTTCACCATTATGCTTTAATAACCCTGATATTCAGATTTTTTAAAAAAGATTTGTCTTCTCTGTCTCATTGCAATTTTGTTAAGTAGCACATTCTATTCAAATGCATCATTGCTCTCTCTGTAGAGTGCTTGGCTTTTGAAGAAACTATCAGCATCTCCAAAAGAAAAGCTTGGACTTTTCATTCATGTAGCCTTAAAGATAAGTTGAGATTATATTGTAACCATGACTTTTACCTTCATTTACTATCACAGTTGTGTAGTAAGATAGCAAGAGTCCCTTAGATTAACATCAGAGAACTGGAAAATCTATCTACTGAATCATTATGGCATCAATCTAACCAGTCTTTGATTTCTTTAAGCCAATGAAACAGGGCTAGGATGCAATCCTACCCAAAACATGTTCCTAATCAAGGGATGGTTCCAAAGGTAGATATTGCAGATATGCATACATAAAGTAAATGTGCCTGAGGGGCACAGCATTTATTTTTTTGGAATGTACATCATAAGGTTTGGGACTATTTCCTAACCAAATCTCAAGGTTAATTTATGTACAATAAAGAAATTTAGATGTAGCTCTATGACTCAAACTTTTGATACTTTACAGGCATACACACACACACACACACACACAAACAGAGACAGAGAGAGAGAGAGAGAGAGAGAGAGAGAGAGAGACAGAGACAGAGAGAGAGACAGAGAGAGCGACAGAGAGAGAGATCCTGTCTCTATACCAACGAACCAATTAAAGAAGCAAACAGATTATCAATGTTACAATCTTTCTATAAGTTGCAGAATTGGAGACAGGCTCCATCATAAAAAATCATATCACCTATCACCTCTAATACAATAGTAAGAGAAAGAAAGAGTGAAAGAAAGAGTGACAGAGAGAAAGAGAGAGAGAGGGAAAGAGAAGGGGAGGGCGAGTGTTCCTTCAAGCTATTCAAAGCCTTTAGTTTATAGAACTCTTTTATTTTTGCTCTTGAACTGAGAGCTCATTGAATGACTCGGCACAAAGCGAAGGACATCTGTTTAGAGAAGCTTTTCCTAATTGATATGTTAATTAAAAATGACTTCTGGGTCTTACAGTTTTGTTTATTTTTTATGATACATCTGCCCTGTGGCATTTCATAATGGGTGTTGTCACATAAATATAAAATATAAATAAACAAGGCAAAAGATTCATTACTGCTTCTGGACTTCAAGTAGTATGTAATGTATGACTAAATACATTTGTTCACCTTATTCTGGCCAGAACATTCTGGATTTCGACCAGGATAAAGATCAGCTCAGTGGGATTCATGCATCTGTCACATCTGGACATTCTCAGAGCAGCCTAGTCAGTGTACCCAGAGGCCATTTGAAGGTTTTAGATTTCAAAAACTTTAACAGCCTGCTTATAATTATAGCCAAAACTACTAGCTTATTACTCAACTTTCTACTTTCTAATGCAAAATTCTAATACAATGATTTAAAAAAAACATAAATAGCAATGTAACTAGGGTAAACTTGTGCCGTGTTAAAATTGTTCAGCATCCCCAGAGAGTCCAGGCTAAAGAGATCCTTGGCTGTTACTTTAGAATCATGGCTTTAGAGAGAGATGGTGTCTAGCAGTGGAGATGAGACAGAGTTGTCAAGGACTGTGTTGTAACAGTAGAAGAGCATAAATCTCAAACCACTTAAGTAACAGCTTAAAACAACTGGGAAGTTTTCCTCTACTTCATTTGTTTTTAAATGTAGTCTCTGGTTTGGAAAATGTTGAGATTTTGTGTGATTAAGTCCTCTGTAATACTTTAAATTTTTAAAAGAATTGGATTATTGTATTTTATAGATGCAGAAATAATAGATACTGATATCAATAGCATTCATTAAAGGAATAGTGTACAATTTTGATTTGATATGGTGATTAATATAAAAACAGACAAATGTCTACTACAAGTTCTTTGGTAAATTTCACACATTATTTGTGACCAGAAATGGATACTAAACTGAAAGATAATACTATTTAAGACCACCAAAAAGACCAAAATGATGGTTTCACCTAAAATTTATTGTAATTGTAGTCAATAAAGGTAAACACGGACTATATAATTCACTGAATTCTCATGTAATAACAAAATTCTTTAAATTGTAAAATAGCCCATAACATTAAACCCATGTATGGTATTCATAATATTAATTATATAAATTAAGAAATGTGATGAAAGCAATGTTTTGGGTATTAAAGTTGAGGAAAGTTATTTTCATAAACACTGTATTAAAATATGTACAGTAACAACTTATTGGGTCTAAATATTTAATTTTTAATCTTTAGTGGGCTTTTGTAGAGTTCAAGAGTAATGTTAGTGTTAAGTTCTTGGAATGAGGTAATTAAAAAATATTTAATTTATTTAGTATATTTAACAAAAGATTTTAGGATAAAATTACATGATAGTTGAATGATTTATGATGATGAGACATTAAGATTTGAGTCTACCTAACGTAGGACAATTTCCTTGATTTATCAGCAATGCAGGTAACAATAGTGAATGTTTCATATTTATTACTTTATATAAAGTTCAAAACAATGGATCCCATAATAGGATCATATTTCCTTATTATAGATAAAGAATAAGACCTAGAAGTTAAAACTGCTAATCAAAAGCCATACTTTTCTCCCACCCCTGTGAATCTTTTTTCTGGTGTACTATTGAGATGACCTATGTAAATAAGATCTGATTAGAATACCTAATATATATCTCAATTTTTCAGCATCTGATTTTTGCTTATAGAATAAAATCCACATATTCTAATATGACCTGAAAAATAGAAAGTTATCTATTTATTCTGCATCTTCTTCTCCCTACAGACTTAAAACCCTTCTTGCCCTCTGGATTTCTTGTAGTTTCCATTTTCCTGAGCTTGGATCTTTGTGCATTCCACTCATGCCACATGCCTTGCCTTGGATACCTTTTACTTTTGAACTTGTAACATAAACTAATTCTCCATAGTCATCTCCAGAATCATTTGCAGCGGCATGAGCTTTCTGACACTAGAAATCAAAGATCGTAGTCTGCATTTCCTTCTGCATCTTCTGATATACGTGTTTATTGACATGTCTTGCTTGTCTACCTCTATCATAGCTGGATCACAAACTTTCTGATGGCCAATATTTATGCTAATTCATTAGTCTTATGTATGTTACATAAAAGAAAATCAGGAAGAGCCCGTTAAAGACCCAGATTTGTGACATCTGTTTTAGATGACAGAGGCCTTCAATTAGAAGGAACTGAGATGTTTATGCAAATGCAAATACAAGCAGAAACATATATAGAGATGAATATGGCTATGAGCATGCATAGAGACATTTAACTACATAAATAGATGTCACTAATAGTGATTACTGTTCACTGTTCAGAGATCACTGCTGATGATTTGGTCTTGGCATCAAGTTCATGATCATCATGCCTAATCTTCTTAATCATTTGCCTATGTGTGTGGGTAAAAAAAATGTGGGCTGTTTAGATGACTTTGAATATCTGATATAGGTTTAATAACACAACTTCATAGTTCAGTATCAATAATAAGCCCTATATATTAATCTCTGTGTGTTAAAGAACTAAAGTTGAAGTAAATTATCTGAGTAGTGATTTATTCATGCTACAGTCCCTATGACTTTCTCAATCCATTTTCATTACCTGCTACTTACACTGCATTAATGAATGATTTCCCCAAATTCTCCAAACCAACCATCTTATTTAATATATATGTACCTCTGCCTGGGTTTTTAATTCTCATATTTCCCAGTGAATTTCAATCATTTGAACTTCTTCTTTGAAGCCTTTTCCAATGCTTGGAGCACTATGCTTTCATGGAATGCATCTGCCATGGTGATTCAGCATGTAATTTCAAAGTCTTCTTCAAGTCTTTATGATTACCCATTCCATCAGCCACAGTTTGCTTAAATGCAGAAGCAATACCTTCCTTGTTGTCATGCAGATTTCATTTCAGGCATGAACATGATGTAAATATTAGTCAAACTTGTCTCAAAGTTTAGAATGCATTTTTACTGTGAGACTTGATTAATGTTTTGTTGGTAGCTGTGAAAGTAATATGAACTCTTTAAGCCAACTATCTAAGTTAAAGTAATGCATTTATATGTTGTGTAAAGTATAAATGTAAAAGCTGTCATAATCTGATGATATGAATTGTCATAAGAATAAGCTTTTATTTGTTTGATTTCCTGTGTTGAAACATTAAAATCATAGTATTCTTTCCCCAAATCTTCCTGTTGCTTTTCTGAGAAACTTGAGAGTATAACTGTTCAAACTTACGGTTTTGTTATCAAACTTACAAATTGCTCATTGGGCTTGCCAGTTTGACAGTGGATATGCGGAAGTACGGAGACTACCTAAAGGGAGTGAGAAGTTGGGCATTTGAATTTTACTACATTTACTTCTGTTTTTAAAACCCTGAAAATGCGATACATTTTTGTTGCTCAGGAAAAGCAACATAAATGACAACCTAGATCATGGATAGCATTCTATTACAATGAATTTTCAAAATAGCTTTGAGCTTATTAAAAACTTTGTTTATATGATATCCTTAATACTCTTATTTAAGAATGCAATGAGATTTTTTCAAAATTGTGATTTAAATGTTTCAAGGACAAACTATACTGAAGATTGTGAAATAAAACTAAATTATTTCTAGTCTGTTAGTATTTTCCACATAATATAAAATACAACAATTTTATACTGAAAATATACATGTTGAGAAATCACAGTAAACATTTTAAAAGTAATCTTGAAAATTGACTCGATATTATAGTGATAACTTCTATCTGTTTCTACAGTTACTCAATAATTTTTTCCTATTGTAAAATATTGTTTCTAATGGCTAATATTTCGTTTTAGGCTTAAAAATCATTTTTCTGTTTCTTGACTTACTCCAAACAAGTCTTTTTTCTTATACAGATTTTTGAAAAATATTCTTTTAATGTTTTCATCTTCCAATGTTTTCAGATACATACTTGAGTTCTAGTTTGTTCAAGTACATATCGTATTCAACTTGATTCCCATTAATTGCCAAATATGGCAGAGAAATGGTCTCATGCCAATCTTCCTTTGCTTCTTTGTTTCATTGATTCTTTGTTTCTTTGTTTCTGTCTGTCTCCCTTTCTCTCTCTTCCTTTCTTTTTTCTTCCTTATTTTTGTCTGTCTTTTTACTCCTTTCTTTTTCTTTCTTTTATTTCTTTTTTTCTAGTTTGTCACCAAGTCTTCTTTTTCTTTTTGACATATTCTCATAAAATATATTTCCAAATGTGAGTCTGTTGCAGATGAAACTTAGATCATTGCCTCACTTTTTATATTAAATAACTCTTTCCAAATTTTAGAAATACTTTTCTGTGTGTCAGTTCTATACATACTCATTTAGAAATCATTACTTTCCTACTGTGTTTCAAACAATTTGCTGTGTATAGTAGCATATAAAACAAATCCTGAGCCTATAGTTAAGCAAAGGTCAATAGGAACAAAACATAAATAAATGTTTTCATCATAATTAGCATTATAGGAATAAATACAACAAGCATGGAGAAAGCATCCTTGATTGGGAAGTGTCATTATAACACACAAAGGATCGTGCTATATCTATTGACATTGGAGCAAAGACTTGAAGGAACTAAACAAGTAATTAAGAGGAGAGTATTCTGGACATAACTTATAGTCAAAGGCTCACATTCCAGTAAGTGGAACATGGTAAACAATTTAAGGACTAGACATAAAGCTAAAGTAGTGAGAGTTGAATTAACAAGGACTAAACGGAAGGAGATAGGTTTTAATAGTTATTAGTAGGCGAACACATTAAATGCTCTAAATGCTGCGTGGTCTCCTGCTGTACACGTGAAATGAGTCTTGAAAATCTCTAAATCAGTTTTCACTTTTCTAATATCCTCATATTTTCTATTTTACTTTATTTGCACTTTTTAATCTATTGAATACTTTGAAATAAAGTCTTGTTTCAATCTCATAACCTACCAAGGTAGCTCAAGCATAACAGCTCTGCTAGCATAAAAGAGGGCTAAGGGATTAGAAAGAGTAAAAGGGAACAACCCAGTAGGAATAAGAAAAGCAAAGCAAAAGCATTTATAAAAACAGGGACATTTGAAAGTTAAACTTTCTTAAAACACATTAATTTATTTATTTAATATGTGAATATGTGTACATAAAATATATTCACTGTTTCATTGCAAATGCAAGGGAAATGAAAAACAATTATACTTTACCCCAGATATATTCCTAGAAGAACAGATTGATGTGTAACTCCAATATGAAAAAATTTCTTTCAAGTTTTTAAAGGATGCAGTGTTTGGAAAATAAACTTTCCTCGTGTTTTGAAGGGTAAAGTCTGTTTTTGTATCCCTGTGTTGTCAAACAATGATTTTATTGGTCTCTTGTATACTTCTCCACTTTTGTAATGATTAAGGATCTATAACATTTCTTATATTCTTTACTTAGAAAATAGAGCCAATCCTATAGTGGAAACAATTATAAAAACAATGAAGTAGATTGCTCTAAAATTCAAGTGGAAATGAATGTGCTTTATAAAAAGAAAAGAAAGCCTGGGGAAGAAGTAGTAGGTTTTATCTGTAATTTCAAGACTTATTATAAAGCTAAATGAGCACCAAAGTCACATGCTGCCATATCCATAGGCAACTAGGCTCAACGATAAACTTGCCTACATGATAAATGAAATCTGAAAGCTCACATATGTAAACCATAGTAAAGTTTATGTAATATTGCAGTCAACTCAGTGAGAAAATAGCACTCTTGAGAACTAAATATTTCTGCAACAACAATATACGTCTAGCCCTATCTTTACTCTTCAGAACACAAATCAAGTAATGATGGTGGATAGTGTTCACCATCTAGAATGGAGAAGGAGTCACGATGAATTTTTGATTAGACTTTTTGCCAGTTAGGGATTGTATGAATTGGCTTAGTGGGGGTACAAAGATCATGCTGTATGCTGCCAGCATCATTTCACCAGATCAGGATTCGAACTGAGTGAAAAACAGGAAGCTAGATGAACAACACTGTGCATGTATTAATTCACTGTTCTGTGTTCCTGAAGCAGACGTAATGTGACTAGTTGTTTCAACTTCCTGCTGCCATAAATTACCTGGGATATGGTTTGTGTACCTAGTGAGACTTCAAAGGAGAAAATTATTCTTCGTTTGTGAGTGATTTTCACTTGGAGATAGCTTTTAGGTCACAAATGGGGCTTGTGTCTATTTCCCCTCTCAGCACTGGCTTAGACCTGTGCAGGCCCTGTCCTCACAGCCGCCGTCCTGTGAGTTCATATCTATGTCAGTCTTGTATGTAGATGGCCTTGTTTCCTTCGTGTCTCTCATCAAGGAGAAAAGGAAACAGTAATCAGAATATATTTTATGAAAACAAAACTATTTCCAAAGAAAATTGTCCTTCAAGGATGAGCGATTCCGGAATTATGAGCCAAATGAACACTTCTTCTGTTTAGCTGTTTTTGTTATGAGTGTTTGTCCTTCTCTACTATTTTAGTTTTAGGATTTAGAACACTATAAACATAAAAGCATTTTATATGTGCCTGTATTTTATTTGTTTGTTTATTTTAGAGAAGTACAAATATGAGTTTATGAGTTTAGTTTTTAAATTATTTTTCCTTCCCTCTCATCTTTATAACTTGTCCCATGTTTACCCAAATCTCTCTCAAATATATGGTCTCTTTTCTTTATTTATTATGCATATACATACATTCAGAAAAACTCAAATATATAAAATCCCATAAATTCTCCTTGAAATTATTTTTTATGATGAAGATAATTTTTAAAAGTATAATCCTTTAGTTACTTTGTTATTCTTGAATTTTATGATTGTTGTTGATGCTGGTGTTATAGGTGCTGTTACAATGCTCAGAATTGAACCAGAAACTTTTGAATGCTAAATAAAGGTTCTCATTGAACTAAACTCCTGACCTATATTTGTTAATTACTATAGGAATACTGTAAAAAATAAGAACTTAGGGATTTAAAATTTGTGATTATCATTACCCTCATTTTCTTGGAAGAAAGTAGTTTTGGCATGGTGAAGGGTTGCAGTGTGGGAGGATATCATTACCTAATACATGAATGAAATCCTACTCTGAGCAGACACTGCCGAGTACAGACCCTGGATGTGCAGCCAGCTCTTCTCACACAAGCCAGGGCATCTAGGATTTCCACTGCTGCATATGTTTAGCATGTCACCTTGGACATCTGCTCATATTGAACATCTGCTTTGTGATTTCACTGGACTGCCAAAAAGTGGGTGGGGTCATTAGTTATTCTACAATGTGAAGTTATGCAGAACACAATCCACGTATGAGAAATAATGTCAGGAAAGCCATATCCAACATAATTAATTCAAAGTTTGCTTCATGCTGAGAATTATTACAGGCATCATTTCAGAAGAGATTGCCAAACCATCTCATATCCAAATAAAGACTAAGTATTCCAATATTTCTGCACAGCATTTATACCCACAAATCTTCGTGAGTTGTTTATTTTCTGACCATCAAAGTAAAATATATAGTGAATAAAATAAGCTACTTAAGTGTCTATTAATTTTAAAATTATATTTAATGTAGCTTATGTTAATTAATACTTATTAAAATGAGCCATATCTGTGAATTACCTATTAATGGATTCAATTTTATTGACAATTACAAGTAATTACCCAATTGTACTGGACACTAGATTTATGTTTCAGAGGATCAATTAGCTATGGCATATTTTATAAATTACATGTTCTTCTTATACATGATGATATATGAAACCAAATTCTTTACATTTGAATTATGTTAATTTCCATTAACCCAAAGATGTATCACAGACCGTGCTGTAAATAATTGAATGGAACAAGCCTGTTTAAGAAATCTGCTTTTATACTCATATGTTTAAAAAGTCTTTTTAAAACATAACAGAAGTAAAATCATTATAAAACAAAGAATTCTGGCACTTATTTGATAACTTAAAAATCTGGTGCAAATCATGAGCAAGACAGTGATTTTAAATATTATATGAAATTTTCAAACATTGAATCATCATATATAGAGAGCCATATTCCCTTAGTATGTTTATTGTGTAGTTTTAAGAGCATTATGATCCAAGAGAAAAATTTACAGAAGAAATGGAATAATATTAGTGTTATACACAATATACAAATCATACTAGGTTAATAACTATTTAGGTTAATAGAAGGTTTTATTTCTACTTGCCTTATAATTTATTAGGTTGTCACATTATTAATGCTGAAAATGTTTGAAGAGACTGCTGGGTAGATTTATTGTTTGTGACTAGGAACCCCTCTGTCACTTTTTCTTGTATTTTGGTCAAGTCAACTGTGGGTTTTCTGTAATGGTCTTTGTCTGTTGCAAGATATTTCTTTGATGATAGTCAAGACACCTCCTTACCTGTGAGTATAAGAATAAATATTTAGAATGTAATTAATAATTTATTTCAGTAAAGTGGTAATCATAGATTCTCTTCCAAAATCCATTCTCACAGTAGACCCAGGTCATTGAATAGATTTCCAATTCCAGACAAGCTTTCTCTTTTTTTTTGAGTAGGGTGTAATTCCAATTAATGAGCAATTGGTTACCAACAGATATGTGTGCCCCTGTTGCAGTCAGAAAAATATTTTACCATGCTGGTTATTATTGTAGTTCATAAGCATAATATCTAGATAGGACTATTGGTTTTTCTTTAAAACAAGATTCTTGTAGCTAACTATCAGAGACATAACTTTAAGTCAGGGGTTATAGCAAAAAAAAGGGGGGTCAGGAAGAACTGTAAGAATCAGAAGAAAAGGAGGTTTCCTGTTTGACTGCAAATTCTAGAAATTTTAAGGAAGCTATATCCATGCAGTGTCTTCAATATTTCTGTCTGAAGAAGACTTGAATCAGAATGAAATCAATAGATACACTACCATTGAAGGGGAAAAGAACATGAGGTCTCAACCCTACACTTAAGGAATACAGACTGCTGATGAGCGCTGAGAGGAGAAAAAATATCCCACAAGGAAGACCTCACCAAATGGTTCTTCTAACACCAACACCATCATGTTTCTCTTCTCTTTTGTGGCTCTCTCTCTGTCAAACTGCTTTGTGCTTTTTATGGCTACATGTGGTTACATGTTGTCAAGGTTTTATTTATTAACTTTATTGATTTTATACAGTGTATCCTATTCAATCACCAGTCCTGGTCATATTATATGAACTGAGAAGACTGTGCTTACAAAATTAAGGACATATATGTGTTGTAGCAGGCATAATTTTCCCATGCGCCAGTAAGAACCTTTCCTGAATATATCTATAAATAACCCTAATTAGCATCATTGGGTCAAAACTGTACATAACACACACACACACACACACACACACAAACACCCATGAATACACACACATATACACAACACACACACATACACACACACCAATACATACACACACATATATACACAACACACACAC
>NW_021604576.1:5714905-5736376 GCF_004785775.1 Grammomys surdaster | reverse complement strand
ACACACACACACACACACACGTGTGCACACATGAGAGAAAGAGCAAGGGGGAGTGAGAGATAAAAATGACAGAACTAGGAGAACTAGTTGTGAAGGAGACATAGAAAAAGAGAAGTGAGCAGAGTTAAAAGAAGGCAACAGGAGTTGAATATAAACACTGTATGTAAGTCTGAAATTGTCAAATATATGATACAGTATGGGATGTATGTCTACTCGTTTTTCATGATTGTAATAAATTAACTCATACAGTAATTATTGGTGGTAAATGTTAATAAATTATATTTCTAGCAGGTGTGTGGTTTTCAAAGTCTAATCCTACTATTTGTGAGGGAATAATAAAAGAAACTTGCTCACTTTTTAAATTTTGTGCCTGTTAAACTGCTTGAGGTTTTTCTAGGTGCTTATGGTTATATGTTGTCAAAACTTTCTTTTAATTGTAAATTTATTTGTTGGACACATAGTGGATACTCATATAAAAACTATTAGACACTTACATGAATCATATGTTTTCTTCTAGGAAGATGTAAAAAATGAATATGTAAAAACAGTTCAAGACAAAGAATGGAAATATTTCAAGGTATGATACTGTATGCAGCAACAAAATGTGAAATATAACTAATTTATTTCCTGAAAGCAGGATAATTTTAGCAACTTCAAGAAATAGATATACCAAGGAAGATAAACTCATTATAATGAAAATACACAGAAATGTTTACAAGTACAACATATTTAGATTTATGATTAAGGCAAAATAACAACAAATTAGCAGGGCTAAATATCTCTTACATATTTGCCCATTGCTAAGCAATTTAAATATCTTACCCGTTTCCTATCCTTTAAATAAAATAGTTTACTGAGCATTTTATAGGAAAAAATAAGGGTTAGAGAGATTAAGAAACCAGATACATTAGACAGTTCAGTTGTCATTCTGAGTTGTTCTCTTCCGTAATTTATGAGTCTCTAGAACATAGAAATAATAAGGATGAAAAATTTCCACTTTTCCATGTAAACATCATATGAAAATATATTCATGCAAGCATTGTTATTGAATCAACCTTAATTATGCATCACTTGGGAAATTGCCAGAATAATTCTCGTTAACTTTATCCTCATTGCTACCTTCACCATCACTTACCCCATAATTTCTTTGAGATAGATCTATAAAGTGGAAAAACATGTGAAAACATTTGTACACATATTCATTTTGAAGTGGGGGAGAGAAGGTCATCACTTGAATATTTTATGACACACCAGAGAAAGATATTTTCAATATACACAAAATTTTTACAGATATAGTGGAAATATTTAATAAACTGAACTGTATTTTAGATTAGCATCATACTTCTCAATACTTGATATAGTATGAAATGAATCATCCTCGATAGAAAGTAAATATGGTGAGAAATGATTTTTAAATAGCATATTAACATATTCTTCAACAATGATTCTAGAATAGGATTACAGTTCAGGAGTGAAGTGTGTATGTAGTATACCTGAGGATCTTTATTTTGTTTTTTAATTCCCAGCGTTATAGGACAGGCCTGTTAAAAACTCATTCCCTCTAGATTCTTGATTAATTTGCAGAAAGTGGTTTTTTTATAAATGGCTCAGTTACCAGCTCTGTTCCTGGAACCCCTAGCTTGGTAGCAGAATGGCTACTTTAGTCTCACATTTATTTCCATACTTTGTGTTTTAGGTATGTAACCACTGGTACATTGCTTAAGGAATATGTCAGGAAACATTTCCAAATAGTTGTCTCTATTATGAGAAAAATAGCGAAACAAAGAGTTGTACAAGGTCCTATGTGAAAACCTCACCTCTCAGGCCATCTGTAATGCTCAGTCTTTGGTAGAACTATGCTTACTCTTGACTTTAAGGCTCTTATTCTGCATTGTTTTAAGATAGTTCCTATGAGCTTGTTTATATTCTCATTGATCAATGAGTGCTACTTGAGGCCCAGGTGAGACCTGTATTCAATGGTATGCTAAGGTTACTAAAATATGAAGGCTTACTCTACTCTTAAGCATATTTCCTTTTATGTTCTGGTTGTTTCTAAAATAAGATTTGCTCACTCTACTATCAAGTAAAATAAATAAAACAAATATTTTAATGCTTTTCCATTTTACTGAAAGGCCAAATCTCATTGATTCAATTGCAAACTGCTCTGTGGTCATTTTATTTCTTTCAAGTCGCCCTGTCCTGTACTTATTTATCTATGAAACTGGTAACAAGGAGGGCTAGTTTTCTCACTTACGAGATCTTTACCTGAACTGTCTTGTAAATGGTGTGCATTTATGCTCAGGCTTTCTAGTTTGCAGCCTTAAGCACAACCAGTTCTCTTCAGACAGCTTACCTATTTAATTCACAAAAACAGGAGCAAAATATTTATTTGGAAATAATATGAAGAGACATGGTTATTCATAATAGCAGATAATTTTTAATAAACCATTCACCTTTTTAAAAAATTCTTGATAGCATTTGCCAATTTTTCTTGGTACACAACTACCATTATGGTCAATTTCAAGTTACCAACAGTGTCAAGACACTAAAGACTCCAGTATAACTCTGCTTTTTCATGTCTTGTAACATTATTGGTTTCAAGTTGTCTTCATGATAGAGTAACTGATGTGAACATGAAAAGTCATGCCAACAGGACTAGAGGAAGGGAGCAAGCACTTTCCCAGGAGAAGCAGGATGATTACTTAACATTATTTATGTACAATAAAAGAAAACAACTTAGAAAGTTAGGGTCTTAATACATCTCAGTATTGTATCAACAATCAAAACATTCCTTACACTCCCATATAGTATTTCTCATAGACTTGCTCTTTCCTCAGATAAATTTCAAAGGAATAATCTTTAATTTTAACAGCTCTTGACTATTTTATTTACACAGATATTATGTATCGTTACTGACTGTTCCAACTGCCTGAGTCTACTCTAATTTCTTTGCTATTCTAAGCAGTACTGAACTTTGCAAATATTTGTGTTATTGTGATTCCTTTTACTCATCATGATGCTGTTTGCATTGAGCATCTCCGTGGATCCTCCTTACACACAGCTAGAAACTTAGCCCAGTATCTCACACATTCTCTATATGTCCTTTCCCAGCTGAGCTTTTGTACCATCACTTACATTTCAAAATTTTATTTGGGCTTTGTCTTATGTTTTCCATTGACTTATCAACCAATTACTGATCCCAATCTTTCTTGGAAACATAACACCCAGCATATGAAAATTTTCCCTAATTACTCATGTGTCCTGTTGGCAATCCATTCTTGCTGAACATGAATTGCCTGTATTTGTATCTTTTAATTGAATAATTTTAATTTGTAAATAAGTGGTGAATTATTATTCTAACATATTATTGATGCATACCTTTCTTTCTTCTTGTAAGTACATTTTCAGATACTCATGAATAGTGCCTATGTGAAATAGAATAGCATTGTCTACATCAAAAGACTTGAGTATTTGAGTAAAAGTATTAGAAATGGTATTTTGAAAAAGTTTTCTAATGCTTTCATAAAACCTTAGCTTTATAACCATAACATATCACAATGCTTTTGACAGTTTGTCACATAAGTGGAATTTTTTAAAAATCTGGTCATTAATAATGAATAGTAAAGTAACATTAATCTAAGGAGAGTTGTGAAAATCAAAAAATGCATTTAGCATAAAATATAATGAAATAAAAGCACAAGTAAAATAAGTGTGAAAGTTGTTTTCAAACACATTTCCAAATATTTTTATATCCCTTTACAATTCATTTTAGGCATTTTCAAATAAATAGGCAGTAGACCACAGAACTCTTAGCTTTTTAGGATAATCATGGTCTTAGCTCTTATCTAAAACTTTGATAACTTCATGAATTAAGTAGTTTTGTGGATTAAAAAATGGTTCCAGTGATCAAAGAGTGGTAGCTTTCTTTTTACATATCAAATGATTAACAGTGTCTATTATAGCTTAAGTTTATTCTAATTAGTTTTTACACTTAATAAAGATCTCAAATTAATCTAATAATATTTACATTCTTATAACATTCAAGGAAAGACAGACTAGCTACGGTGTAAACCATATCTCCAATTTGAGCTTTAAAACACAACTCAACACCTTAAAATATACCAAAGAAAGCAAAACAAACCCAAAACAAACCCCAACTCATTCATTTGCTGCCAATGTAATGTGCTACTTTTCTGTGAGTCCTGAGTCCAAGACAGAAAATTCTACATAAAATGTATAATAAATGTTGAATAATGATATACCCTAATTGTACGTATATTTTGGTGGCTGTTATATGTGTATTAAAATTCATATTAGTTCTTCAGCTCAGATATTCTTCTACTATATCTCCCTTTTAAATTTTTATTAATTATTCCATTTGTTTACATATCAAAAGATGTCTCACTTTCCAGTTACTCCTCAACAAGTCCCCTATCCCACAGCCTCCCTCTCCTCCCTTCCCTTTGCCTCTGTGAGGGTGCTCCCCCCAAACCCACCCCCTCCTGTCTTTAAGTATAAAAAAAATAAATTAAAGTATCTTTTAGGTGTCTTTTCTTGAGGCTGTATTTCACTAGCTCCTTCTGTTTGCCGATAAATCCTATTCTACTTCCCTTTAGCTTTGTTGTTACTCTCTTAGTGTTACTCTTCTTAGTGATTAACATGAGATGACTAAGTTAAGTTTCTGCTGTTATGCCTATGTTTGTATGTCCCACGAGTGTATTAATTGACCTCTTACCCCAGGCTGTGCTCCATAATGAAGTAGAGGGCACTGTTAAGAAGGCGACATGACATTCAGACAGATTGGCAGGCAACAGATTAGAATGGAAAAGAGACACTGTATTATCATTACCTAAAAGATATCTAAAAGATACTTAATTTCATTTTTTTTTAATCCTAAAAGAGGTATAGTAGAGGGATATCTGAGCTGTTACCTACATTCAACCACCATGTTCTATATGGTATGTTTTCAAGCATGTTTTCTCTTAGTTAATTCTGATTTTAGAAAAAAAATCAAAGAGACAGCAAAATATTTCATCTGAATTCAATGTCTATGTCTCAAGTGAAAATAGAATTTTGAATGACTTGGGACTGATAATTATTCTGTAGGTAAGCCTGCTGGAGTTATTATAAACTACATTTATAACACTCACATTGCTAGAAGAGTTTTATGAATCATGAGTATATGTAGGATTATTCACTAGAGAGCACTATCTTTAGCCATCAAACTAGCCTGAAACTTAGTTTTGGTGTCTTACTTTTACTAAAAAAATTTTTAATAATCACAATATGAACTCAGCCATTTCCCAGTAAAACAACTATTGCTTTTAATAATAATATTACTTATCCTTACCACTAAAGTTATTGTGAAAAGAAATAAAATTTATGAATCTGTTAAATTCTATGACTTCATCTGCAGTGAAAGTTTTCTTTTTACTCTTCTTTTTATACTGCTCCTTAAAATTTTATACTCAACTGATTAGTTTGGGTTTGCTTTGGTGAGAGGGGATCCCACATAGAAAACTCTCTTTTTTGTTTTCCACTTTTTTATTGGATATTTTATTTACCTTTCAGTTGTTATCCCCTTACCCCATTCCCCCCCATGAGGGACTCCCGATTCCATGTCCCCTTCCCCCGGGTTCTATGGGGAGGTGTCCCCACCTATCCCCCCCCACTATGACATCCCCACCCTCGTATTCCTGCCACCCACTGGGCATCCAGTCTTCATGGGACCAAGGATCTCCTTTCCCACCTATGGCAACAAGGCCATCCTTCCTACATATACAGCTGGAGTCATGGGTCCCTACCTATGTACTCCCAGGCGAGTGGTTTAGAACCTGGGAGCTCTGGTTGGTTGGTATTGTTGCTCTCCTCATGGGACCACATACCTTTTCAGCTCCTTCAGTCTTCTTTCTAACTTTTCCATTGGGAACCCCTTGATAAGTTCAATGGTTAGCTGTGAGCATCTGCCTCTGAATATGTCAGACTCTAGCAAGCATCTAAGGAGACAGCTATATCAGGCTCTTGTCAGCATGTACTTCCTGGCATCTACAACTGCATCTGCCTTTGGTGACTGCACATGGGATTTATATCCAGGTGGAGCAGTCTGAGGACAGCCCCTCCTTCAGTATCTGTCCCACACTTTGTCTCCATATTTGCTCCCTTGAGTATTTTGTTACTCCTTCTAGGAAGGACTGAAGCACCCATACTTTGGTCTTCCTTCTTCATAAGCTACATGTAGTCAGTGAGTTGAATCTTTGGTATTTCAAGCTTCTGGACTAATATCCAATTATCAGTGAGTGAATACCATGTGTATTCTTTTGTGATTGGATTACCTCACTCATGATGATATTTTCTAGTTCCATTCATTTACCTAAAAATTTCTCAAATTCATTGTTTTTAATAGCTGAATAATACTCCATTGTGTAAATGTACCACATTTTTTGTATCCATTACTCTATTGAAGGACATCTGGGTTCTTTCCAGCTTCTGGCTATTATAAATAAGGCTGCTATGAACATAGTGGAGCATATGTCCTTGTTATATATTGGAGCATCTTCTGGGTATATGCTCGGGAGTAATATAGCTGGGTCCTCAGGTAATGATATGCCCAATTTTCTGAGGAACCACCAGACTGTTTTCCAGAGTGGTTGCACCATCTTGCAATCTTATCAACAATGGAGGAGTATTCCTCTTTCTCCACATCCTTGCCAGCATCTACTATCACCTAAATTTTTGAACTTAGCCTTCTTTTTGGTGTGAGGTGGAATCTCAGGGTTGTTTTGATTTGCATTTCCCTGATGACTAGGGATGCTGAACATTTATTTAAGAGCTTCTCGGCCATTCAGGTTTGCTTAGTTGAGACTTTTTTGCTTAGCTCTGTACCCCATTTTGAACAGGGTTATTTGGTTGTCTGGAGTCTAATTTCTTGAGTTCTTTGTATATATTGGATAAGAGCCCTCTATCAAATTTGGAATTGGTAAAGAACTTTTCCCAATCTGTTGATTGCTGTTTTGTCCTATTGACAGTGTTTTTGCGTTACAGAAACTTTGCAATTTTATGAGGTCCCATTTGTCAAGTCCTAGCTAGGGCAATTAGACAACAAAAAGAAGTCAATGGGATACAAATAAGAAAAGAAGAAGTCAAAATGTCACTATTTGTAGATGATATGATAGTATAATTAAGTGACCCCAAAACTTCCACCAAAGAACTCCTAAACCTGATAATAAAAACTTCAGCAAAGTGGCTGGTTATAAAGTCAACTCAAACATATCAGTAGTCTTCCTCTACATGAAAGATAAACAGACTGAAAAAGAAATTAGGGAAATGACACCCTTCACAATAGTCACAAATAATATAAAATACCTTGATGTGAATCTAACCAAGCAAATGAAAGATCTGTATGACAAGTACTTCAAATGTCTGAAGGAAGAAATTGAAGAAGATCTCAGAAGATGGAAAGATCTCCCACGCTCAAGGATTGGCAGGATTACTATAGTAAAACTGGCCATCATGCTGAAAGCCATCTACAGATTCAATGCAATCCCCATTAAAATCCCAACTCAATTCTTCACAGAGTTAGAAAAGGAAATTCTCAAATTTATATGGAATAACAAAAAACCCAGGCTAGCGAAAACTATTCTCAATAATAAAAGAACTTCTGGAGGAATCACCATCCCTGACCTCAAGCTGTACTATAGAGCAATAGTGATAAAAACTGCATGGTATTGATACAGAGACAGGCAGAAAGATCATTGGAATAGAATTGAAGACCCAAAAATGAACCCACACATCTATGGTCACTTGTTCTTTGACAAAGAAGCTAAAACTGTCCAGTGGGAAAAGGACAGCATTTTCAAAAGTGCTGGTTCAACTGGAGGACAACATGTAGAGGAATGCAAATTGACCCATTCTTATCTCCTTGTACAAAGCTCAAGTCCAAGTGGATAAATGACCTTCATATAAAACCAGATACACTGAATCTAATAGAAGAGAAGGTGGAGAAGAACCTTGAATACTTGAGCACAGGCGAAAATCTCCTGAACAGAACACCAATGGCTTATACTCTAAGATCTTGAATTGACAAATGGGACCTCATAAAATTGAAAACTTTCTCTTTATCTGGACATAATCTTGAGTTCTTCATTGTCTTGCCTCCACCCCTGAGTTCTGAGATTATGGGAGTCAACAATGCATCAGACCTTCCAAGTTTTTTGAGAGCGTTGTCTCAGATTAAGAATAATTGTCAGTTTGTTGGTCCCTCTTTTGTAGGAATTTGAGCCCCTTGAAGGTAATTGCTTTTCAGATATTTATCCAATACAAAGCACCTGAATGATTTTTAAGCAGATCTTCATAAGAGTAAAGTACATGCTTAAAGTGAACATTTATCTAATTCACAAGTTACCTATCATTTCGTGATGGAAAAAGAGGGAAACTTCTATTAACTTTCAGGGTTTTTTTTCTTTTTAAATTACATAATGCATTGTGGCTTGCGAACTATTCAGAGGCATAGATCTGGGGCTCCCTAATGAGACATGACAAATATTATAAAATTTACATCTATAATGTCTTAGCTTCATTTCTGTCACTGTGATAAAAAGCCTTGATAAAAGTAAATTAAAAGAAAATGACTGACCTAGCTCACAGTTCTAGATTTCAGTCTATCAATAAAGGGATTTCAAGGTTTCAGCCACAGTTAATAGGTAGCAATAGATGCCAACATACTTGCCAGTGCTCAGCTGCCTCTCTCCATAAATTCCAGAGTGTAGTCCATGGCATTATGCTGTGTACACTCAGGTTAGCTCTTCCACCACGATTAAAGTAACCAAGGAAACTTACCACAAAAGGTTGACAAGCCAACCTGATTGAGAAATACCTGAGACTCCATCCTAGATGACTCTAGATTTTGGTGAGGTGAATTAAAACTAACTGTCACATATAATAATAATTAGACTAATATAATTGTGTGATTTGCTGTAAAGATTTTATAAAGAGAGAAGTAGGGATATGAAAATGTGTATGTGAGAGTGAGCATAGACTCATCAAACATATTTTCCTTTGAAATTATCTAAGTTTGCTTTTATTCGTTAGGTGCTAGTAAAATTCTCAGTTACTTTTGGTAACCTTCAAATATTACTTGTTTGTTATATATGATAGAATCTCTATACTCTATATGATGCAATTAAAATATTTTAGAATAATTGAATATAAAATCTCTCTATATAGAAATTAATTCAAAATTGATATACATTTTGTTAAATTAAAATGCTTTTCAATTCATTATTTAATTTAATGTATACTTAATCAAAGTTATTGTCTTTAGTATTTTCTGCATTTGTTTGTTACTTTTGTCTAATTTCATTTTTGTTTGTTGTGGTGCTGGGGATAAATTTATACTCTAGTCAGGCATCTACCATTAAGTGACATCTTCAGTTCTTATTTTATTTTTCTATATGGAAGTATTTAAATTTGGAATCATCAAGCTTTTATACGGCTTTAGATAGGACTTATGAATGCTTATATTATATAATTCAAAATATTCTAAAGATATAATTTGCAATTTTCTCAGTTTTCTTTTTATGAACGGAAGATTAAACATTATTTTTGGTGGCTTAAATCTTCTATCAGTTTGATGGATATAGAATGATTCTGGAGATTCCACCAGGATATTCCCAGAGAGAATGAACTAAGGAGGAAAAAACCTACTATGAAGATAGGAGTGCTGCTCCATACTCTAGAGTCCAGAATGAATGAAAGAAAGGGGGCGGGGGAACTGCTTGAGAACTACTGTTCATCTCCCTGTTTCCTGACTACAGTACAATGTTATCAGTTGCTTCTATGTCTCTCTGTTCTGGTGGTATGAATGCCCTCTTTGGCCACGGACCAAAATAAATCCTCCATTCATAAGTTACCTGGTAAGAAATATAAAATATTGGTGTTGGTAAGCAGGCTTCTTGCTCTCACAAAACAATGTGGCTGCTAGGCTTTGAATCTATGGAAAGAACATGGTAAGTTTTGGAGCTATGATCTAAGGAACCCCTACAATGTTGTAATCAGAGCTTCATCTGTTATTCTATTTTGAACATAGACATAGAAGGGAAGACAAAAAAGAAATGTGCTCTCAAGGTTGTAGGACTGCTGGGAAATGTACTAGAGGCCATTAACATTGCCATCTGCTAAAAATATCTGACTTCTCCCTCCCTGGGTATTGAGAACTCCAGTGGGGCTAGAAATGGAGTGGTATAATTTGTTTTACTGAAGATTTCAAAATAGCATAGCATTCAGGCTGTGTTGTGATTACTACTGACTCCTCTTAAGTTTGCAGTGAGAGAAAGCTTCATGTGGAGTGAAAAAGATGGCAAAAAATGTAAAATTTGGTGAGGAAAGAAACACGATTGCATGTAACATTCCCAACAAAGCCAGCATGAAAAACACAAGAACTAATTCCTGAAGAGATATGTGCAGTGAGAACGAAACCTCACACATGATTCACCTAACATTAGGAAAATGTCTTGAGAGTTGGGAAAATGTCCTGAGATTCATCTTTTACTGGTAAAAATACAAATTAATTAAAAGGAGAGAGCCTGAATTCAGAGGGCTTTTAGGGGAAGTCTTTTGAAAATCCACCTCTTGGGGAAGGATTTTTCCAGGGTTGGCCACCAAGGCACACAGAGCCTACTCTAACTATGCTAGAGGTTCAGATGGTTACTCAAGTTGGCAGCAGAACTTGGCCATATTATTCACATAGTGTCGATATTCAGACATACAAAATGAAAGACTTATGTGCTCATCTGGACTTGTACCAAAGTTCCAGAAAGTCTCTGATGCCAATCAGTTTACTGTAGGGTCAAATTTCATGTGAGTACCTGGGAGGCCACTGATGAAATTGTGAAGGGTGAAATCTAAGTTGTCATGGAGAATGATGGAGAACCTAGGATGTTTAAGTTTGAGGATTTTGAGATGTTTGTAAGCTAAGAAAACCTGAAGTCACATGATTGGAGTTATCCCAAGAAAAACTGTGTTCTTCACTCAGCACCATGGGTGGAAAGCAGTCTAAATCTATTAAAGCCCAGAAGATGGATTGCTATTACCATACAGCCAGAATGGAGCCATAGTAATCACTGGTTGACTTATTGGGTTTGGTTTTGGCCTGATTTTACCTTGCCATGTGTACATTCTTTCTGACTAGAATTAGTATTCTTCTTTTGTAGCATTATGTTCCAGACATGTTTCACTTATCTTTTTATTTTATAGAGTCTCTGAGTTAAGAGATTTCCTCAGAGATATTTTCTTAAGATCTTTCTTCAGCTATTTTTATAGCAACAAGTACAGTTACTAATTTAATGTGTTGTATGAATAGTAATATCCTATCTTGAATATATATTTCCATAATTTTCTTATAATTTAAGACTTCAAATAATTCCCAAGTTATTAAATGTAAATATATATGTCCTTAAGGTGTAATTTAAAAATCTGTAATTATTCTAGATTAATCATTTAGTAGATGAAAAAAGTTCAGTTATCTGAAGTTTATCCAAGTTATATGAAATGTGTCCAGTTATCTGTACTATGTCTAGTTATCTAAAGTTTGTCAAGTTATCTTGTGTTTGTTCAGCTATCTGCCTTAGGAGCATGAAATATTCAGGGATGAAAGTCAGAATCACAGGACACAGCAGTTTTACTGATATGATGAGACATAGACTTATTGCCAGTGGTTTCTTAAGAGTTTTGAGATGAAAATTCAGGATTTTAAACCCAAGTAGATGATTTAAATGCCATGCTTATAGAGACTGACAGTATCCTAGGAGTTGGTATATGTCTATGTATTTTATACTTAGGAATCAAAAGCTAACAGTTATATATTAGGGCATAATGTGGTGAGAGTCAAGCCATGCTACAAATGGAATCACTTGATTGATATACCTAGCAGTTTAGAGTTTAAGAGGTACACAAAAACTGAAGAACAGTCAAGGATTTTATCTTCTGAAACCCAGAATTCTAGATAGGAAAGTCAGTTCACAAAACCACAGGAGTGATCACTTAACCAGCACAAGTACTTTCTGATCTTATCTTCAGGGTGCATGGAGATCTCCAGCTTGAAAATAAAAATGTCACGCTTGGTTTGATGATTCATAATCAGGATTGTGCATGGTGTAGAGCTTGCAGCAAAATGTTGGGCTGTCTATAAGTTCCAGCTATATTCTAATAATGTTTATCTATGTCAGGAATGTATATTAAAGATTCACAAATATCCATGAAACAACATATGGCCTGTAGGGAGGGGTATGTCTACAAGTATAAAACTGGTCTGAGACGTTGTAGTAATTTGAGTATTGAGTGCTTTTTGCCTTCTAATGTGTTTGCTTTGTATACTTCAGAAAACATAAACTGTTTGTAACAAAGTAAGTGACGTCACCCGTCATCTGGTGATCACTTGTTTCTCCACATTTGATTCTATGAACCTAGTGCTAGTTTGAGAATCAAGATTCAGTTACTATATAGCTTTCCTGAAAATGAAATTAGCCCTCATTACTGGACTGATTTGCTGTTGATGGGAAAGGGGAAATGTGAGTGAGATTCTAGAGTAAGTTAATCCCTTCTGAGAGTGAAGTAGCTGGTGGGCCAAGTTCTTTCATCAGAAACTTACAGGCAATTGACTCTGGGTTACGCTTCTAAGAGTGTGGAAAGAGGTGGACAGATGTCTCTCATTGTGTTTACCTTGGTCAGCCTTGTCCTCACTGCTCACTGTATTTCTTTATACCAATGGCATACTTAGTGTGGTTGGCTTTTTAATAGAGAAACCTGCTCTGTTGAAAGGAGAGGCTCTATGAGGAGGCTGCATTGCAGTTAGTTTATTTTCAATCAAGCATTAAATCTGCAAAGTTCTGTATCTAATTTGAACCACAAATAAAGATGTGTTTAACTCAAGTTTCTAGTGTAAGTGCTATTTCCCTTTCCTAAGTTTGACCCAAAACCCTGCCCACTTTAATTTACAGTCCACTGAACTCATTAATAGCTATATTTTTTTTCAGTTTTCAAGTTTTTACTATATCCTTGCCAAGCATACTCATATTTTCCATCTAAGACATAATGTTACAAAAGAAAATAAACTTGTAACACATGCTACAGTACAGATGTCCTCAGAAGACACTGAACTGAGAGATATAGTTAGGGAAAGAAGGACACACATGGTGTATGATTATTTTCCCATGACTCCTCAAATTCACTGAAACAGAAGGTTCAATAGAGGTTCTCTGGGACAAAGTGGAGAACAATTTGGGTATTTAGTGATTGATTAGCGGTGATGAATGGTGATGAAAATATTGCATAGGTGCCTGATGGAATCATGTCACAGAGTGGAGCCTTTAACTATGAATCATGCCTTTGAAAGATTAAGAATGCAAATTTATATTACATTTTGTAAGAAGAAAAGAAAAATATGATATTAAAAATTTAGGCTATATTCCAATTTTCCATTTTTTTCCTTTTTCTTCTTTCTGTGTTTACAATAATGAAAACTTAATGGTATAAATAATACTAATATTCTATATTTTAAGCCTAATGTAGCACTACCAAAATATCAGCAAATCTGGCTTTTGATTTTCTTTAATACTTGGTCTTTTTTACTTGTATTTTATTATTCCATTTATGTATACAATGCAAATTGATCTCATTTTCCCAAAACCTTTCTCGAAACTTTATGTTCTCTTTCTTTATAACTTAATGTCTTATTTCTGACACCTATTTGTAATTGTGTAAGGCCATCCACTGGGCCATGGGTAACCTACTGGTTGAAGGCCACCATTCCATAAAAGGTGATTCTTGTTTATTCAGTATCCATACATTGCCATAGCTTTGCAACTAGAACTAGGGCATTGTGGGGCAGTGGGCTGTGAGAGGCAGCTGGGTGCCTGGTCAAGCACAGGCCTCGAATCCCAGACCTTATGGGATAGAAGGCGTTCTACATTGCTCCTGGCTCCTGGCTCCTTTCACTCAGCTTCAGCCCTCCACAGCCCCTCCCACAGAGAGGTCTATGGCCATCAGTCATGTAAGAATAGTGCCTCAGGCTCTCCCACATGTAGATGAGGTATCTCCAAGCTCTCAGATCAAGCCAATAGGGGTTATCTGCTGCCAGACCCTAGCTCACCCCAAAACTGTATATAAAGGCCCTATTCAGGAGAAGTAAATGTGTGCAAGAATCATCCCATTGTCCGAGAGTTTCTGTCCCAAGAGCTGTAACATTTGGGAAGAAATCTGCTCTCCTGAAACGCCTTCAGGACCCTCCCCTCCTCACCAGCTAGCTGACACCTCACTGGCTCAGCCTGAACCAGCCCAGTGCAGAGGGACAAGTGCAACACCTGGGCAGCGACAGAGACAGCAGAGATGCGAGCAGATGCAGCAGCAGAGGCGACCTCCCTTCCCTCTCCTCCCTGCTTGCACTTTGCCCCTTTGCCCGGACCCCCCCCCCCACTCCCATGCACCAGGCCAGGCTGGAGATCGTTGTGGGATGCCCTCTGGAACAGGGACCAACAGGGCATCAGGATTTCTGTGCTTTCTGGTTCGAGTTTCTAATATTTATGATCTTTTATATGTAACCACAGCATCTATGTATATACGTGTAACAACCATGTCATTCCGAGAGAACAGTCTTTATATATATAATTTATTTTTCTCAAATTGTAATTCATTCACACAGGGGTTATAAACACAGAAACCGAGAGAACAGTCTTACTCAGCATCCCTTCTTAAGCTTTGGATCTTACATTCTTTCCATCTAATCTTCCATTATATCTCCACTTATAGATCTCACTTATTTTCAGCATTATTTTCTTAATTCAGTGATGTATTTTCAGCATTTTGAATGGTTTTGGAACTTTATACTAAGCACTACCCTCTTTTAAAATAAGCTTCTCTTAACAAGGGTGAAAACACCACAAATCCATGAATATGCATATGAATATAACTAATAGAGTTTGGCAAAAATCTTTTGTCAAAATTACATCCATAGGTCCTCTTCTAGGGCAATGACTTCCCCAGCTATAGGTTTTGACTCTTTTTATACAATGAGGCATGAATTACTTCCTTGCTGAAGGCCTCAAATCAAATCAAGAAAGTTGTACCACTCTTCACCTCTTATGGCATTGTTCACCAGTGGGAACATCTTGGTAGTATGGCGTTCATCATCAAACACTGTGTAACAAAGACTATTAATGTTATTTTTCTCCACCTGGATCCTACATAGAAATTGCAAGCACTGTTAAAGATATCCAGCAGGGAGAGAGTTGATTAGTTCAAGGTTGATCTCTCTATGTCCTGATAGGGGTCTTCAACAGTAGGATATTACTATGTAGTTCTTATGAAAAATCAGAAGAAATAATAATAGTATATCTTCATTTGGTGCCTCTGGGGAATTCTGATCAATAATTTGGTAGAAATTCACCTGTAAAGGAAATGATCAATTGAGAGAGGATGAAGCCAGCCTAGTGGGACAAATTCTTTACCAACTATACCTCTGGAAGAAGGTTAGTGTCTAGTCTATAAAATAAAAAACAAAATAAAGTCCTAAATTCCAATAAAAACAGGGTTATGGACCTGAACAGAAAATTGCCAAAACTAAATATGTACTTAAATTGACATTAAGTACTTTATATAATGTTCAACATCCTTATTTATCATAGAAATTAAGATTAAAAATGCCTTACCATTCCATCTCACTGCAGTCAGAAAGTCTGTCCTACTTCACTGCCAAAGCAACATAAACTAGTACAGTAACTTTTGAAAATGAGTCTGGACGTTACTAAAAACCTCTGTGGAAACAGAAGTACAGATGATCCAGATATCCATCCTATCTCTAACCCAAAAGACCTACTGCATACTTACTGCACATCCATGTTTATTGCTAGTCTATTTACAATAGTTGAGAAACAGCACTAGCCTACATGTCCATCAAATGGTAAATGGACAGTGAAAATGTGGTACATATATACAATGAAATAATGCTAATCATAAAGAAAACTGAAATCATGTTGCAATTTGTAAACAAATTATTGAAACTGAAAAGCTACATTGAGTGAGATCAACCAGGCCCGCAAATAGAAGTCAGTAACATTCTATCTTATATAGAGGTGCTAGCTTTAAATCTTGTGTTTTATGTGTTTAGTCTGAAGTACTCATGGTATTCATGAAACTAGCAATGGGTCAAAGGGGGAATGTATTTAAGGGTTAAGATATGTATTGTAGAAGCAGAGAGGGGAATGATTGGATTCAAATAGGTGCAAACAGATAGTGTACTGATGGGGATTAGGAAACACAGTGAGAGAAGATTTAAATAGAATGAAGTGTGCATGAAAGAGCTACATGAGAACATGGATAGAACCAGGATTATGTAATCAAGTAAAGAGCATAGTAATAACAAATATTATAGCACATGTGATAGAAAATAATGGAGGAGAAGAATATGGGAGTTAAATGTTTAATCGGAGGGTGCCAGGGTGTGTGGAAATGTAAAACATGATATTAGTGAAAGTCTCATTGGCAGGTACAATTAGTTATGTACATCTAAAAACTCAAATAGTGAATTAGTAAAACAAAATGCACAAACTCAAACCTCTCTGAAACATTGTGCTTGTACTCACAACTTTAACATATGCAATCAGTGTAAATAAAAAGAGAGCATTTGTTCATTTGGTTTATAAATGAGACAAGAATATAGAAATAGGAACATTTTACAAAATATCAGAAGGACTTGAGGTTATATGTCCACTATGTGTCTGCTTCTCCATGTTATTGACCAAAATGGCATTTGAGAGAGTAATTGGATCTTCAAACTGGAGAGCGCAGGCTACAGAGAAAACATGTAGAGCCCCTTACACAGGACTGAATGAGAGAGGACTCATTGCAGAACATGTCATTAATGTCCATGAAAAAGACCAGATGTTCCTCAGAGGCTTGAATTTCATTAGATCAATGAGAGTCACACAGTTCTTGACTAGAAAAAAACACCGAGATATCCAAGAATGATCTACTCCAATTCTTGTGAGTCCAGAGATTCAGTTGTTTTTCAATAGATTATATTGACTGAGAACTGTTACTTTCTAAATTCTTTGGGATGAGTAAATTGATGGATCTCTTAATGATTGCTCTTTCTTCTAAAGATTTCTTATGTTTTTGCTGCTTTTGACCATCAAATAGTTTCTACCTATATGTCGTAAATGAACATCTTCCATAAGCAGTGGGAGCAATGCCATTTGTAAGGTAATTGTGATAGTTTTGGTAGTCTGCTTCCGTGTATTTAGAACTATCTAGAAGATATAATTTTGACAATGTCTTTGGAGACATTTTCAGAGTGGTTTAGCTGAGTAGTCAGAAATCAAACTAATTTGTGTCGCACGAGCCTGTTGAAATTACAAAATAAACGAAAGTGCTAAAAAGAGCCTCACCAATAAGATTTCTACGTTTTTGTTTTTGTTTTGTTTTTTTGTTTTTGGGGGTGTATTATTTATTTATTTATTTATTTTTATTTATTTATTTATTTATTTTAGAAGCACATACTTTTTTTTTTCAATTTAATGGATATTTTGCTTACATTTCAGATGTTATCCCCTTTCCCCATTTCCCTACCACTCAGAAAACCTCTATCCCAACCCCCTTCCTCCTGCTTCTATGAGGATATGCCCGATCTCACCCATCCACTACCACCTCCCTGTCCTCTGGAGCATCAGCCTTCACAGGACCAAAGACTTCCTCTCCCAACTATGCTCCACAAGGCCATCCTCCCCTACATATACAGCTGGAGTCATGAGTCCCTCCCTATGTACTCCCCAGCTGATGGTTTAGATCCTGGGAGCTCTGGTTGGTTGGCATTTTTGCTCTCCTCATGGGGCCACAAACCTCTTCAGTTCCTTCAGTCTTTTCTTTAACTCCTCCATTGGAAACTCCATAATCAATTCAATGGTTAGCTGTGAACCTTTACCTCGGTATATGTCAGGCTCTGGCAGACCTCTAAGGAGACAGCTATATAAGACTCCTGTCAGTCTGCACTACCTGGTATCCACAACAGCATCTGCCTTTGGTTACTGTACATGGGATGGATACCCAGGTAGAGCAGTCTCTGGACGGCCCCTCTTTCAATTTCTGTCCCGTACTTTGTCTCCATATTTGCTCCCACGAGTATTTTGTTACTCCTCCTAAGGAATGAAGCACCTACACTTTGGTCTTCCTTCTTCATGAGCTTCATGTGGTCTGTAAGTTGTATCTTGGGTGTTGTGAACTTTTAGGCTAATGTCCGCTATCAGTGAGTGTATACCTTGTATGTTCTTTTATGATTGAGTTACCTTACTCATGATATTTTCTAGTTCCATCCATTTGCCTAAGAATTTCATGAATACATTGTTTTTAATAGCAGAGTAGTACTCCATTGTGTAATGTACCACATTTTCTGTATCCATTCCTCTGTTGAAGGACATCTGGGTTCTTTCCAGTTTCTGGATATTATAAATAAGGCTGCTATGAACATAGTGGAACATATGTCCTTGTTATATATTGGAGCATTTTCTAGGTATATGCTCATGAGTGGTATAGCTGGGTCCTCAGATAATGCTATCTCCAATTTTGTGAGGAACCACCATACTGATTTCCAGAGTGGTTGTACCAGCTTTCATTCCCACCAACAATGAAAGAGTATTCCTCTTTCTCCACATCTTCGCCAGCATCTGCTATTACCTGAGTTTTTGACCTTAGCCATTCTGACTGGTGTGAGGTGGAATTTCATGGTTGTTTTGATTATGCACACACAATTTGACAAGCTGCTTAAAGTTCGACTGCATGAATTTCCTGTTGCATTCTCTTCTTAAATATTAAACTTTGGACCAAAGTTATTTCTTCTTTCTTGGAGTTGCTTGCTGTCATGTGTCCAGTTACAGTGATGGAAAGAATTAAAGCAGACCTTGAAACGTAATTGCTTTTGGAGTCAGACTGATATTGGTGCTGAAGTGCTTTAAGATATACTGAAGCAGTACTCCTGTTCTGCTGTTCTCTCTGCATACATTATATCTTTTACAATAGACAATCACTAATCATTTTATCAAAGAGAAATATGAATAAAATCAGAAATATAATACAGTTCTATATTTCTTCTTCAAAGCTATTGATATCTTCTTCTGAATGATGGCCCATATATTTTATATTTTGCATTGATATAATTCTCTGATATTCAGTGATCCTATTGGTCAACATAGTTCCTCCTGTGTACATAGCTTCTTTTTTTTTAACTATGAAATGATCAGCTTGAAGCTATTCACTTATATATGACTGTATTCTTATTTTATGGTATCAGAAAGAAGTGGATGATGGTTTAAAATATGAGCTTCCCTTCCATGAACCCGAAGGACAAAACTGTAGATATAAATTATCAGAGCCTTAGCTTTGGGAATTTTTAGGCTTCTGGACACTTCTAAGTGTTCTAGATGTTTCAGTTCCCCTAGAATAGCTTCGGTTGTAAGAATAACATGTATCTTCTTATTATCATCTTTACATAAATAATGCTTGTTTATTTTGAGTGTTAAAAACAATATGAAAGTCTTCTGACATACTTGGATTGGTAATTTAAGGTTGTTAGAGAAACTCTGCTAATCAGTTTTAGGTAAATTTTAAAATTTCCAAGGTTTTGTGAAAGCAGAGTTGGTTATTTAATATGAAATAATTTGAAGCACTTGAATGGAAAAATAACTTCATTATAGAATACATGGGAAGACAAAGCATACCAATCTTTCAAATAAAGAGTTAAGATAAAAAGATTAAATTACCATACTAAATTCAATAGTATTAGTTTATTAAACTAATGAGAAAAATAAAGTTGTGCTATAATAAAATGATCCATGTTCAGTTTTTTGAGATTGGATATAGTTTCAATGTAATTATGTTATCTCTCAAATTAACTTAATGTTAACTTGAGTATTACTGATTTCATAATTGTTTTATGGCCATTTGTTTTACTAGTTGGAAACTACTTCTTATTTAAAACTTAAAACCTAATCATTATATTTATTTAAGTCAATATGTAATGCAGTTATTAACATCTGTCATGAGAGTCAGAAACTTTTATTAAAAAAATACTGTAGGATTCTCATTTGAAAACTAAATCTCTCCATATGTTACAGATGCTGTAAGAGTTCAACGGAACATTTTATGTAACACAAATCTATTCATGTTGATTACTAATAACTTTACTTTCCACTGGTTTTAATTTTCTGATTCATAAAGTAAAGAGCTGCACAAAAAAATCAGACATAGAATAAGATATGCTTTTAAAATATGAATATCACTCTCCAGATTAAATTGTTTCATGCATTGTACAAATAATATTTATCCCCTGATATATTTAACTACAAAAGTTGATACCCCAGCTGATGTCCAAGTGAGGTTAAGCATGACTCCAATTCGCTTTCACTATAGCCCTTCTTTCACAACTGACAGTATGACAGGGTTCCAGGCTCCAGAATAAGTTTTCAGAGCCCACACTTACATGTCTCCACACAGTGCACTGGCTAAGTACAGTTCAGGGTCTACGAACTTGTTCTAAATAGGCATCATGTAGGGGCATCCATGAGGCATTGGGTATTTAAAAGTTAAACAATGCCTGCATCTAAGGCTCAGGGAAAATTGATGAAGAGTGGAGAAAAGGATTGTAAGTGTCAGGGAATCAAGGAGTTTGCAGTAACACTCTGTCTCTTTGTAATATCAGAAACTACACCTATAAAGTGTCACTATCGTAACTGCTTAAGTACAAGTTGAACAAGAACAATAATAGCCATGGCATAATAGACAGAGGAAAGACCACAAGGCCTCAATTCTACACAAAGAACTATAGGCAATTAGGAATAGCAAGAGTGGGAGAAAATCATTTTTCAATTTATTGTCCATTGAAAATGGTCATATACACAAGTAGAAATATACAGACTGAGCATGATAAACTTAATATATATGTGTGTGTGTGTATGTGTGCATGTGTTCATATGCATGTATGAACAATTAATAGAAAAAGAGGCCATGAATTTGAAAGAAGAGCAAAGAGGGACAAATAGAAGAACTTATGGGGTAGAGAGCATAGGGAAAATAATGTAATTATATTAGATTCAGAGATAAAATTAAAAAAAAGTTAATGTCAATCATTTATAGGAATTTTTAAAATTAGTGGTCTTTAGAAGTTACAGAATTCACAACATGGCTCAGCGGGTAATGATGTTTGTCACGCTCAATAATCTGTGTTGGGAGTCTTGAATCAATATGATAGAAAGAGAGAACTGACCACCAAGACTGTCCTTGAAGCATACATAGACACAGATACACACATATACATACCTACATAAGTGCACATAAACATATACTTTCATATCTACATATAAACACAATAAATGAAATTTTTAAAAATAATAGAAATTATAAAAATAAGCCAATTACATTTTTTTCTTTTTTTTT
>NW_021604576.1:5708871-5714805 GCF_004785775.1 Grammomys surdaster | reverse complement strand
AAAATTCCCACCCCCTGGGGCGTCCAGTCTTCATGAGGTCAAGGATCTCATCTTCCACCTGTGCCCGGCAGGGCCCTCTACTCTTACATATTCAGCTGAAGCCCTGGATCCCTCCATAAGTGCTCCCAGGCTGGTGGTTAGGACCCTGGGAGCTGTGATTGGTTGGTATTGTTGCTCTCCTCATGGGGCCACAAACCCTTTCAACTTCTTCAGTCCTCACTCTAACTCCTCCATTGAGAACCTCATGATCAGTTCAATGGCTAGTTGTGAGCATCTGCCTCTGAATATGTCAGACTCTTGAAGGCCTCTGAGGAGACATCCATATCAGGCCCTTATCGGCATGTACTTCCTGACTGCCACATCAGCATCTACCTTTGGTGACTGCATATGGGGTGGATACTCAGGTGGAAAGGTCTTCAAATGGCCCCTCCTTCAGTTTCTGTCCCTCATTTTGTCTCCATGTTTGCTCCCTTGAGTATTTTGTTGCTCCTTCTAAGAAGAACTGAATCACCCCCACTTGGTCTTCCTTTTTTATGAGCTTCACGTGGCCTGTGAGTTGCATCTTGGGCATTTCAAGGTTCTGGGCTAATATCCAATAATCAGTGAGTGAATACCATGTGTGTTCTTTTGTGATTGGCTTACTTCACTCAGGATGATAATTTCTAGTTCCATCCATTTACCTAGGAAACTCTTGAATTCATTGTTTTTAATAGCTGAGTAATATTCCATTGTGTAAATATACCACATTTTTTTAATCCATTCCTCAGTTGAAGGACATCTGGGTTCTTTCCAGCTCCTGGCTATTATAAATAAGGCTGCTATGAACATAGTTGAGCATATGTCCTTGTTATATGTTCGAGCATCTTCTGGGTATATGCTTAGGAGTGGTATAGCTGGATCCTCGGGTAATGCTATGTCCAATTATCTGAGGAACCGCCACAATGATTTCCAAAGTGGTTGCACCATCTTGCAGTCCCACCAACAATGGAGAAGTGTTCCTCTTTCTCCACACCCTCGCCAGCATCTACTATCACCTGAGTTCTTAATCTTAGCCATTCTGACTGGTGTGAGATGGAATCTCAGAGTTGTTTTGATTTGCATTTCCCTGATGACTAAGGACATTGAACATTTCTTTAGGTGCTTCTCGGCCATTCGAGTTTCTTCCATTGAAAATTCTTTGTTAAGCTCTATACCCCATTTTTTAATAGGGTAATTTGGTTGTCTGGAGTCTAGTTTCTTGAGTTCTTTGTATATATTGGATATTAGCCCTCTATCAGATGTAGGATTGGTAAAGATCTTTTCCCAATTTGTTGGTCGTCGTTTTGTCCTATTGACAGTGTCCTTTGCCTTACAGAAACTTTGCAATTTTATGAAGTCCCATTTGTCAATTCTTGATAGAGCATATGCCATTGGTGTTCTGTTCATGAACTTTTCCCCTGTGCCCAAGTATTCGAGGGTCTTCCCCACCTTCTCTTCTATTAGTTTCAGTGTATCTGGTTTTATGTGGAGGTCCTTTATGCACTTAGACTTGAGCTTTGTACAAGGAGATAAGAATGGATCAATTTTCATTCTTCTACATGATGTCCTCCAGTTGAACCAGCACCATTTGTTGAAAATGCTGTCCTTTTTCCAATGGACAGTTTTAGCTCCTTTGTCAAAGATCAAGTGACCATAGGAGTGTGGGTTCATTTCTGGGTCTTGAATTCTATTCCATTGATCTTCCTGCCTGTCTCTGTACCAATACTAGGTAGTTTTTATCACTATTGCTCTGTAGTACAGCTTGAGGTCAGGAATGGTGATTCCTCCAGAAGTTCTTTTATTGTTGAGAATAGTTTTCGCTATCCTGGGTTTTTTGTTATTCCATATGAATTTGAGAATTTCCTTTTCTAACTCTGTGAAGAATTGAGTTGGGATTTTAATGGGGATTGCATTGAATCTGTAGATTGCTTTTGGCAAGATGGCCATTTTTATTATATTAATCCTGCCAATCCATGAGCATGGGAGATCTTTCCATCTTCTGAGATCTTCTTCAATTTCTTTCTTCAGGGACATGAAGTTCTTGTCGTACAGGTCTTTCACTTGCTTGGTTAGATTCACACCAAGGTATTTCATATTCTTTGCAACTATTGTGAAGGGTGTCATTTCCCTAATTTCTTTTTCAGTCTGTTTATCTTTCATGTAGAGGAAGGCTACTGATTTGTTTGAGTTGATTTTATAACCGGCCACTTTGCTGAAGTTGTTTATCAGGTTTAGGAGTTCTCTGGTGGAAGTTTGGGGGTCACTTAAGTATACTATCATATCATCTGCAAATAGCGATATTTTGACTTCTTCCTTTCCTATTTGTATCCCTTTGACTTCTTTTTGTTGTCTAATTGCTCTGGCTAGGACTTCCAGTACTATATTGAATAGGTAGGGGGAGAGTGGGCAGCCTTGTCTAGTCCCTGATCTTAGTGGGATTGCTTCAACTTTATCTCCATTTAGCTTGATGTTGGCTACTGGTTTGCTGTAAATTGCTTTTACTATGTTTAGGTATGGGCCTTGAATTCCTGATCTTTCCAAGACTTTTATCATGAAGGGATGTTGAATTTTGTCAAATGCTTTCTCAGCATCTAGTGAGATGATCATGTGGTTTTTTTCTTTAAGTTTGTTTATATAGTGGATTACATTGATGGATTTCCGAATATTGAACCATCCCTGCATTCCTGGGATAAAACCTACTTGATCATGATGGATGATTGTTTTGATGTGGTCTTGGATTCGGTTTGCTAGAATTTTATTGAGTATTTTTGCATCGATGTTCATAAGGGAGATTGGTCTGAAGTTCTCTTTCTTTGTTGGGTCCTTGTGGGGTTTGGGAATGAGTGTAATTGTAGCTTCATAGAACGAATTGGGTAGTGTTCCTTCTGTCTCTATTTTGTGGAATAGTTTGAAGAGAATTGGTATTAGGTCTTCCTTGAAGGTCTGATAGAATTCAGCACTAAAACCATCTGGTCCTGGGCTTTTTTTAGTGGGGAGGCTTTTGATGACTGCTGCTATTTCCTGAGGGGTTATGGGACTATTTAGATGGTTTATCTGCTCCTGGTTTAACTTCGGTACCTGGTATCTGTCTAGGAAATTGTCCATTTCATCCAGGTTTTCCAGTTTTGTTGAGTATAGGCCTTTGTAGTAGGATCTGATGATTTTTTGAATTTCTTCAGTTTCTGTTGTTATGTCTCCCTTTTCAGTTCTGATTTTATTAATTTGGATACTGTCTCTGTGCCCTCTGGTTAATCTGGCTAAGGGTTTATCTATCTTGTTGATTTTCTCAAAGAACCAACTCCTGGTTTTATTGATATTTTGTATTGTTCTTTCTGTTTCTATTTGGTTGATTTCAGCCCTGAGTTTGATTATTTCCTGCCTTCTACTCCTCCTGGGTGTATTTGCTTCTTTTTGTTCTAGAGCTTTTAGTTGTGCAGTCAACTTGTTAGTGTGTGCTCTTTCCAGTTTCTTTTTGTAGGCACTTAGAGCTATGAGCTTTCCTCTTAGCACTGCCTTCATGGAGTCCCACAAGTTTTGGTATGATGTGTCCTCATTTTCATTGAATTCTAAAAAGTCTTTTATTTCTTTCTTTATTTCTTCCTTGACCAAGTCATCATTGAGTAGAGAGTTGTTCAGTTTCCATGTGTACGTGGGTTTTCCATTGTTTTTGTCATTATTAAAGACCAGTCTTAGTCCGTGGTGATCTGATAAGATGCAAGGGATTATTTCAATCTTTTTGTATCTGTAGAGGCTTGTTTTGTGACCAATTATATGGTCTATTTTGGAGAAGGTACCATGAGGTGCTGAGAAAAAGGTATATTCTTTTGTTTTAGGATGAAATGTTCTATAGATGTCTGTTAAGTCCTTTTGATTCATAACTTCTGTTAATGTCAAAGTGTCTCGGTTTAGTTTCTTTTTCCGTGATCTGTCTATTGCTGAGAGTGGGGTGTTGAAATCTCCCACTATTATTGTATGAGGTGTAATGTGTGTTTTGAGCTTTAGTAAAGTTTCTTTTATGTATGTAGGTGCCCTTGCATTTGGAGCATAGATGTTCAGAATTGAGAGTTCACCTTGGTAGATTTTTCCTTTGATGAGTATGAAGTGTCCTTCTTTATCTTTTTTGATTAATTTTGGATGAAAGTTGATTTTATTTGATATTAGAATGGCTACTCCAGCTTGTTTCTTGGGACCATTGGCTTGGAAAATTGTTTTCCACCCTTTTATTCTGAGGTAGTGTCTGTCTTTGTCACTGAGATGTGTTTCTTGTATGAAGCAAAATTCTGGGTCTTGTTTGTGTATCCAGTCTGATAGTCTGCGTCTTTTTATTGGGGATTTGAGACCATTGATGTTAAGAGATATTAAGGAAAAATGATTGTGGCTTCCTGTTATTTTTGCTATTAGAGGTAAAGTTATGTTTGTATAGTTATCTTCTTTTGGGGTTGTTGGAAGATTACTTCTTTGCTTTTTCTAGGTTGTACTTTCCCTCCTTGTGTTGGCATTTTCCATCAATTATCCTTTGAAGTGCTGGGTTTGTGGGAAGATATTGTGCAAATTTGGTTTTGTCATGGAATATCTTGGTTTCACCATCTATAGTGATTGAGAGTTTTGCTGGGTATAGTAATCTGGGCTGGCAATTGTGTTCTCTTAGGGTCTGTATGATGTCCGTCCAGGCTCTTCTGACTTTTATAGTCTCTGGTGAGAAGTCTGGTGTAATTCTTATAAGTCTGCCTTTTTATGTTACTTGACCTTTTTCCCTTACCACTTTTAGTATTTTTTCTTTGTTTTGTGTATCTGATGTTTTGATTATTATGTGACGGGAGGTATTTCTTTTCTGGTCTATTCTATTTGGTGTTCTGTAGGCTTCTTGTATGTTTATGGGCATCTTGTTCTTTAGGTTAGGAAAGTTATCCTCAATAATTTTTTTGAAGATATTTACTGTCCCTTTAAGTTGGGAATCTTCATTCTCATCTATACCTATTATCCTTAGGTTTGGTCTTCTCATTGTTTCCTGGATTTCCTGGATGTTTTGAGTTAGGAGTTTTTTGCATTTTGCATTTTCTTTGACAACTGTGTCAATATTTTCTACCGTATCTTCTGCATTTGAGATTCTCTCTTCTATCTCTTGTATTGGGTTGGTGATGCTTGAGTCTATGACTCCTGACTTCTTTCTTAAGTTTTCTATTTCCATGGTTGTCTCCCTTTGAGCTTTCTTTATTGTTTCTATTTCCATTTTCAGATCCTGAATGTTTTTGTTTAATTCCTTCTTTGTGTTTTCTTGCATTTCCTTAAGGGATTTCTGTGATTCCTCTTTAAGGGCTTCTATCTGTTTACTTGTACTCTCCTGTATTTCTTAAAGGGAGTTACTTAATTCCTTCTTATAATCCTCTATCATCATCATGAGAAGTGATTTTAATTCTGAATCCTGCTTTTCAGGTGTGATGGGGTGTTCAGGGCTTGCTATATTGGGAGAACTGGGAACTGATGATGCCAAGAAACTTTGGTTTCTCTTGCTTATGTTCTTGCGCTTGCCTTTCGCCATCTGGTTAACTCTAGTGTTACCTGCCCTCACTGTGTAAGACTGGAGTCTGTATTTCCAGTTATCTTGCTTGCTGCAAAGCTCCTCAGAGTCCAGATATCTCTGTAGTCTTATGATTCTAATCTTGGTGTCTGCTGCTCTGATTGCAGTGGCTCCTTTGCTGCTCTGCGTGCAGTGGCTCCTCTAGGATGACTCGGGAGTCAGTATCTCCACAGGACAGGAGTAGATCAACTCAGTGTCAGCTGCTCTGAGTACAGTGGCTCCTCAACTGCTCTGAGTGCAGTGGCTCCTCTAGGATGACTCAGTAGTCAGTATCTCCACAGGACAGGAGCTGACCAACTCTGTGTCTGCCCCAGCCCACAGGACCAGGCAGAGGAGGA
>NW_021604576.1:5680157-5708861 GCF_004785775.1 Grammomys surdaster | reverse complement strand
TGGAATTCCGGAGGGGCGGGGTTTGGGTAGCTGCTGTGCCCTGAATGGCCCTGGCTTCCAGATGTATCTCTGGGGCTTAGGGAGTGAGATGGAGTTCTTACTGGCTGCTCTGAGTGCAGTGGCTCCTCTAGGATGACTCAGGAGTCAGTATATCCACAGGACGGGAGCAGACCAACTCTGTGTCTGCCCCAGCCCACAGGACCAGGAAGGGCGCCAATTACTTTTTATCTGCTTGTTATCAATAATAGGAAGACAAGAGCAGACATTGTAGATTTAAAGTTATACCTTATCTTTTCCTCTGTAATTTTGAATATTAAAATAAACTTTACTAAGAAGTATAATTCACAAAATTTTATGGAATTATTCAGTTTATATATTCTGTTCATGTGAAACTTACTTCCTTAAAAAGTCTACAATTTTTATTGTTTGTTGTAAAATGTATGCTGTTAATATTATCATGTCAATGTTTAAATATGGTAGGATTGATTATTAACATTTTTTTTCTTTTTATAGAATAAGACACTTACAAGAATCTTGCATTGTAAAGGAGTTCTTCCTGGCTTTGGAAAATGGGAACACTATTGGCCAACAATCCCCAAGAATCTCAAGACAACTCTAATCAGTTATTCATGATACAAGTCTTTTTAGAGGTGGTGCTTCCATCTTTAACATCGAATTGCTTTTGCCTTTTTATTCTATTTATTTTTTTAGAATTACTTTAAATAGTTATAATCATATATAAAACTATAATATATTTATTTATTTTCTACAACAAATAGCAATAATTGTTCTAGTGATTTAGTTATATATTACTTCTCAATATATTTGCTTGGTATAACTAAATGATTTTTATATTGTCATAGGTTTTTCATTGTGTGATAGTATATCATAAATGAAGATATGTGGTATCTTCCATAGCAATGATTTTAAAGGGCTCCAAAGTTTTAAGTAAAATACTTTCCTACATGGAAATCCTAAGTAATGATACTTAAATAAAATACCACATTTTATTTCATTGTACTACATATGACAATAAAAACATTTTCCTTTAAACCCAGCATTTTTAATGAAAATCCAGAATTACTTACAAAGCACAGCCTATTTATTCTGTGCTAGATGCTGCGTATAAGAAATGAGAATTTCTATATTTTAGAATTACATAAAATATTTTTATTGAATCTTACTATTCTAAATTATCCTAGCATATGACCCTTCTCTTTAGATTAGTCCATGTATAGAAGAAAAATATGAAAAGGATATGGAATTATAACTACAGATATAAACATACAGTGAGAACCATGTTTTTATTCAGGGGATAGTTACTAAAATTAATTTTTTAGTGATGATTTCATGAGTAAATGACTGAGTCTTTAGACAAAACAGTGTTTCTAAGGAACAGAAACTGTCTAGTAGAGAGATATGGAACACTGCATAACTTAAAAGAGCAAGTGCACTGGAGTTCTGAGTCTTTCTTTCCATGGTCATGTCTAAAACAGAAATTAGCTGCCTGGAAACAGAAGAAAATGATGTTCTAAGTTATAGGGTCAAAATGTGGAACCTGTCACTTGTCCATGTCACAGAAAACATCACTAAGTGCCAAACAGTCTTCTGTTTTATCTTAAAGCCATATTTACTTTTTGTAAGTATGGCTTTATTTTCACTTCTCACTAGATGTACTAACTAAATACCTTGTGCCATATAACATTGGTATGATAATTAGGCATAGTTGCTATACTTTAGACTTATATTTTTGTACTGTGAGAACTACATTTCAGTAAATGTATGAGTGAGTTTATGTAATGAAATAATCAAATGTTATTAGTTCTTTATGAAGGTCATATAAGTGGGGAACTTACAAGCACAGATACAACTAGAAAAAAATATTCTAATTGTCCACATTAAATATAAGAGGGTTTGAAAGAAGCAATGCTAGAAAAAGACAAAGGAAAACAGATTCAGATATTTCCAGGAGATAAAAATAAATCTTAGGTCAGTTTTGAATAAGGAGAAAACGGATTCTAAATGTTTTTACATCAAGATGTTTTCATGTATTTAGACCAATTGACACCTATTCAGCCATCAATCTTAACTTTGCCTTCTGTATATCTACAGACATGTACATAGATAATGGAATTTTGTACTGCACTGTTGAAGTCTGCCCAACTCCAAGTTCTGTAGGACTTCAAATCTGTTTATATGGTTGCAGTATTCAGATTTTAGAGTATAAGCTATTATTCTAGAGATAATACTTGAGATATAATATGTATCCATGTGTATGTATGTATGTATGTATGTACGTACATATGCTTGTATACCTATACTTACATACACATGCTCACACAAACACTACACATACACATATACACACATTCCTAACTACTTATCCTATGTTGAATTTTTCAAATCTTAAATAATTTTCAGACTGACAGTATATGAGATAAATTAGAAATAGGAAAAGGAATTCACAGTAGCAAAGCATTATAATTTCACCATCAAAAATATTCAATTTCAGGGCTAGAGAGAGTTTTCAGTGGTGAGTGGCGACTTTTAGCTTTATAGAAAATCAAAGTTTAGTTCCACATTTGTAAGTCAGCCTATAACTTCCTGTAAACTTAAGGTTCAGAGACTCAAACACCTCCCTAGAGCATTCAGAAGCCTTGCATTCATGAGCATAAATATACACACAGACACACATATGCAAACATAATTGAAAATTTAATTAAAAAGTTCATGAGAAAGTGTCAATTGTCGTTATATGTACCTAGGGATGAATGCAGAGAAATTAATATTTTAGTCAATTCTTTTGTTTCTGTAACAGAAATATAAAATAGTGTGTAGGCCATCACAAACTAATCAATAGATGTCTATTTTGTAAGTCCTCAGAATATCCGTAAATGCTAGCTATGTCACATGATCTCATTCAACGTGGTAGGATAGGTCAGAGAATCCCTAAATGTTAGCTATGTCACATGATCTCATTCAACATGATAGGATAGGGTTTTTTGTTGTTGTTTTTGGCTTTTTGTTTGTTTGTTTATTTTTTTTGTCCACAACTCATCCACAACCTACAAGTTTAAACACATTTGGTCTGGAAACACAGTAAACAATGGGGGCCTTACTTCTACTACTTACATTTTTATTTCTACTCTTACATGTTGTTTCACCTTCCCTTTATGAATAATGTATTCCTTGGTGCAGTTCTTTTCACTCACTCATGCTTCCAAAGTGATGAAAATATATCAGGTTATGAACAAATTGCTCTCTGGAGTGCATGTTGAGCTGTTGCAATATAAATTAAGTAGAGGTGATTCCTGATTACAAAAGTGCAGAATGTTGATATCTAAAGTGGTCTGTACTAGCATGAGTTAAAATACAAAAGTCTACAGGAGCCTTGGAAATCTGTCCAAGTTCTTTGCCCTCAAGCTGTCAAATCTGTGGAATACTTATAAAATGCATTGTAAAATGCTTTTCTTTTTTTTTAAGTCTAAATATAACCAAGCAGGAAACTCCAGATATCCTTATTGGAATGATTTGAGTTAAAAAGAAATAAAGCTTTTAATTATATATAAAACCAAAATTATCCTTTGTTTTCTTGAATGATAATTATTACTTTCTTCTAGAAAATCATAAATGTTTTCATGTTTCCTTTAAAGATTTCATTGTTCTTTTCATGATATCTTAATTGTATCCTTGTTTAATTTTATAAGTAATTTGAAGATACAATAACCCAAAGTGTGGATGTTTCACTTCTACTTAGAAAGTGGAAGAAAATAATCATGAGAAGAAGAGGGAGTGATCTGGGAGGGAAGAGAGGAGGGGGAAGGAAAAAGGAGCAGGATCATAGGCAGGAGGAGATGAGGGATAAGTACAGAGTGCCAAGAATTTGAACAAAAGTATAGCAGTGGGGGATGGGGAACTGGTGGTAGCCACTAGAAAGTCCCAACATACCAAGGATGCAAAAGCTTCCTAGGACCCAACAGGGATGACATTAGCCAAACACCCAACAAAAGAGAGATAGAACCTGTAGAGACCATATTCAGTAAATAGGTACCACTCCTGGTTGAGGGATGGGGTTACTCATCCATCTCAAAAATATTAACTCAGAATTGCTCCTGTCAAAAGGAAATGGAGGGACAAAAAGTGTAGCAGAGACTGAAGGAAAGGCCATCCAGAGACTGCCCTACATAGTGATCC
This sequence comes from Grammomys surdaster, assembly GCF_004785775.1. NCBI lineage: Eukaryota > Metazoa > Chordata > Mammalia > Rodentia > Muridae > Grammomys > Grammomys surdaster. The sequence goes on along the minus strand of NW_021604576.1, from coordinate 5,704,667 downwards.
ATCCTATCTGCAAATATTAAAACCAGACAACATTGCCGATACCAAGAAGTGCTTGTTGACAGGAGACTGATATGGATGCCTCCTGAGAGGTTCTTTCAGAGCCTTACTGATAAGATGTGGATGCATGCAGCCAATCATCTGTATATGGGGACCCCAATGGAGAAGTTAGGGGAAGTACTGAAGGAACTAAAGGGGTTTGCAACAAAAAAGGTAGAACAACAGTATCAACCAACCAGACCACCTAAAGCTCCTAGGGACTAAACCATGAACCAAAAACTACACATGAAGGGACCCTTGGCTCTAGCTGCATATTTTGCAAAGGACTACCTTATCTTGCATCAATGGGATGGGAGCCCCTTGGTCCTGTAGAGGCTTGAGGATCCAGCAGAGGGGAGTGCTATTGTGCTGAGGCAGGAGTGGGTGGGTGGGTAGGTAAGGGAGCACCTTCATAAAATCAGGGGAGAGGTGATAGAGGGTTAGAAGAGGGGAAACTTGGAAGGGGCATAATATTTGAAATGTAAATAAATAAAATAACCAAGAAAAAATAAGATAGTCACTTTACAGCAAGTCAACATCAAGTGAAATGGAGAGAAACAGAAATTACGAACAAGATAAGACTGTCTGCTCTCTCCATATCTATTCAATATAGTATTTGAATTTCTAGCTAAAGTGGTAAGACAATTAAGGGAGATCAAGAGTATACAAATTTGAAAGAAAGAAGGCAAGGTATCATTATCTTCAGATGGTACTATAGTATACATAAGTGACCTCCAATATTTATCAAGAAACTCCTATAGCTGACAAACACCTTCATTGGAGTGGCTCATACAAGATTAACTCCCCCCCCAAAAAACTCCATTACTTTTTTACATCCAAATTAAAAAAAGGGGCTGTGAAAGAAATCAGGGAAACCACATCCCTCACAATAGCCATGGATAATATAAAATATCTTGGAGTAACTGTCAGTCAGCAAGTGAAAGACCTGCATGTCAAGAACTTCAAGTCTTTGAAGATAGAAGATGAAGCTATCATAAGGTTCAGAGACATCCCATGCTCATGATCAGTAGGATTAACATAGTGAAAATGGACATCTTATCAAACATAATCTGCAGATTCAAAGAGATATCCATAAATCTTCCAACACAATACTTTCAAAGAACAATACTCCCCTTTCTGTGATTAAAAAAAAAAAACAGCAAAAAGACTTCTGGAGGTGTCATCATCCCTGGTTTCAAGATTTAAAACAGAACTATATGAATAAAAACCTCATTGTATTGGCATAAAAACAGAAAAGTTGATCAATGGAATAAAATAGAAGATTCAGACAAATCTACACCTATGGACACCTGATTTTCAATATCTGTGAAATATACTGTGAAAGCATTGTTCATTTAACTGGATTTTGACATGTAGAAAAATGCAAAATGATCCATCTCTATCTCCCTGCACAGAATTCAAGTTCAAGTGGATCAAAGACATCAACATAAAATCAGATACACTGAACCTGATAAAAATAAATCAGGGAATAACCTCAAATGATAGGACACCAGACAGCTTTCTGAGTAGAGCACCAATAGCAAATAAATAAGATCTCATGAAAGTGAAAAGCTTCTATAAATCAAAGGACATCTTTATAGGACAAAGCAACAGCCTAGAGAATGGGCAAATATTTTCACCTACTCCACATATGACAAAAGGATAATTTCTTAAATATATACAGCAGTTAAGAAACTAAACATCAACAAAGTAAATAAGCCAAATAAAAATGGGGTACATATCATATCTAAACAGAGAAATCTCAAATGTCTCAGAAACTCTTACACAAGTGTTCAACATCCTTACCTATCTAGGAAATACAAACAAAACAACTCTGTGATTCCATCTTACACTTGTCAGAATGGCTAAGATCAAAACCACCAGTGAAAGCACATGCTGGTGAGGATTTGGAGCAAAAAGAACATACCTCCATTGTTGGTGAGAGTGCAAATGTGTACTTCCTATTTGGAAATCAATATCATAGTCTCAGAAAATTGGGAATTGATCTCCCTCAAGATCCAGATATACCACTTTTGGCGTATACCTAAAGGAAGTTCCATTCTACTATAAGGATACTTGTTCAACTATGTTCAAAACAGTTTTATTAGTAATAAGAATAGATAAAAATGTGATTTATTTATACAATTTAGTATTATTCAGATACTGAAAATGTAACATCATGAAAATTGGAGGCAAATGGATATAACTAGAAAACAATAATCTGAATGACGTAACCCAAATCCATAAAACCTAACATGGTATGTACTCACTTATAAGAGGATATTGGCTGTAAAGTAAAAGTTTATCATGCTACAATTCATATCCCCAGAGAGGCTAAGTAACAAGGAGGTCATAAAGGTACATGCAAAATCTCCCTGAGAAGAGAAAATAAAATAGGTATTTCAAGTGGTTTGAGTGGGATGTGGGACTGGAACAGAAGGAACCAGACAGGTGGATGATGGAGGGAGAGAGCACTGGGAGACATAATTGGATTTGCAGGACATTTCAGAAGGAGGTGAGGTAGAAATATAGTACAAAGGAAGTGCCACAGAATGTACAAGGGTGAATCTACCTAGAACTCCTAGTAATGGTGTATATGGTGCCTGGTTTGGCCATCTTTTGTAGTCAGGCTAGACTCTCAGTGGAGGGATTAGGACACCAATCCAGCTTCAAAACCTTCAACCTACAATTACTCCTGCTTAGAATATGTATTGAGATAAAGTTGGCTCTGAAATTGTAGTAGTGGCCAACCAACTGGTCCAGCTTAAGATTCATGTGTGAAAGCCCACCACTGACATGTTCTGGAGGGCCAATAACCTAGGATAGACCCAAATACAACTGACAGAAAAACAAAAATATCAATGATGTGATTCCTAATGATATTCTGCTACATGGTGACAGAAGTCTAGCATAATCATGATCAGAGAAGCTTCATTTAGTCACTGATGGTTTCTGATGCAGAGACCCACATCCAAACATTAGGTGGAGCTCAAGGAATTTTATGGAAGAGGAGAAATAAGAATTGTAGTAGCCAGAGTGCTCAAGGATACTAAAAGACATCACACAGAATCAATCAACTTGGGCTCAGAGACTGAGCAAAGTATCAGGGAGCATTCATGAGACTGACCTAGGTCCTCTGATACATGTTATAGTTGTGTTACTTGATCTTCTTGTGAGATTCCTAACAGTGGGAGCCGAGTGACGGGACTGTCTCTATTTTCATGCTTTTGAGACTCTTGGCCTCCTTCTGGGCTAGTCAGCCTGCCTTAATATGAGGGAAGCTGCCCAGTCTTATCGCAATTTGATATGCCATGTTTGGCTGATGTCCCTGGGAGCCCTCCACCTTTCTGAAGGAAACTGGAGGAGGACTAGTTTGTGTGTTGAAGAGAGAAATGAAAAGGGACTGTGAAGAGAGTAGGGAGGTATAACTGTAGAGATTTCTGTTCATATTCCTGAATAGATAAACTTTATGTGTAATGATAATATCTTTAAATGTTATCTATAGCATGGTATTTAGACAAGGAAAGATATTTACTAAAACGTCTTGTGTCCACTAAGATGAACTACTAAAGTAAATGCATTTACTTACACCTAGATGCCAGTGAGAAGAGCAGGTGCCAACTATCTATTATATGAGTTTATTTCATATATAATGTTTTTAGATCCCATCATAGAAAAATGCAGTTATAAATATAGGTTTTAAATAAAAGGTGAGATGTGAATAACTAGAGTTAGTCTTCTAGTTTAAGTTATGTTGCTTTTCTAGTGAGCATGAAAGAATACAAACAATTCATATACTTTTGGCTTGATCAAAATTTGCCTCTGAACACAAATACTCAATTGCAGGGATAAGATCCATAGTCCTTGATCCACTCAATTCATATTGGCCACTTTGTGAATGTGTTATAGCATGAAGACAATGTAAGGCCCCCGGATTGGGGAGATCCCCACTCAAGCCACAGGAGATTCCGACTACCCAGAATCACACTAGAGACTGAACTTGCTGCAAACAGCAAAAGGCTTTATTTCCGGATTTAGGGATATCAGTCAACTGAGGCCGAGACTCCCAGGAAGAGTATCAACCCCGAGGCTTGGGAGCAAGGGGCATTTAAAGGAGAAAACCGCAAACCAGGGAGGTGAAGGGGGAAACCAGGAGGGGACAGTGGAGAAATCCCAACCTACATCATAAAAATAGTTGGAAAGTTTCAACCTATTATTCAGCTATTCACAAACCAGGATGGGGAGGGAGTAACATCCTGTATACTGAAAGTTTCAACCTATTATTCAGCTAATCACAGATCTTGGTATGGAGTGGGAAACATCCTGTACACATTCTACTCAGGAATGTGACCTTAACCTGACCGTTGTAAGCAGCCATTTCCTAGAGTAACTCAGCCAACCTGTATCTTTAGTTCTGCTATCCTTTGTGGTAAGCCAGATCCCGGAATGACCTAGCTGACCTGCCTTCTGGCTTGTGGCCAGCTAGTTCCTGAAACCTGTGAGCTTGTGAACTTGCTAACCTTAAATCAGATGGAGTCGGGGGCGGGGTCCCAAACTTCTCTATGAACTTTAACGTTCTTTCAACGATACAGGGACATTGCAACTGGAGTTCCCCTTCCCATTAGTTTTCATATAAGAATGCAGAACAGCACATGTTATACAAGAAACAAGACATGCTCATGTCTTCTATATACCAGTATGGGTTGAATATGAATCTGTTTCCCAAGTTCCCTATGAAATAATATAATCACATTAGTTTACTTCTCTTTGATTTCCATAAATCTCTCAAGGAAAGAATAAGTCATAACTTTTCCCTTTTCAAATCATATCGTGAGGGGAAAACATTTCTGGTGATACCTCATTTTCATTTCATTTTTAAAAAGAATCCAAGGGCTCTCAAAAGATGAATTTACAATATGTTATTCCAATGATTCTGTTATCTAATCTCAGAGAGAAGATGAAGGGATCAGCTCAGGAACAGAAAGACTAGTTGACACATTCCTCAGACCACAGGGGTGAGGACTAACCTGCAGGTGGGGGAGGCCCAGAGCACATGGACACATTCCACAGAACAGACTGTTGGCCACCAGCAGACAAGGAAAGTCCCTGCCATCTCATTTCCTAAAGACCAATCAGTTTAAAAGTCACACTGTTCTGCCAATCATATTGTGCCTAGTCACTGTTTCTCTAGAAACTGTATAAAAGCCCACTGAATGAGCTGCACTGGACAGGGGTGCTGTTGCCTCTACTTTTGGATGCAGGATGACTCCTGTATTCTGGAACAATAAAATTTCTCTTTCTTTTGCAAAGATCTCCTGGCTCCGCAGGGGGTCTCTGGTAGACTAAGGCTCTAGAGTAAACCTTTTCTGGGTGATTTCCTTGCTAGCACATTTCATTCACCTTCCATTTTTATACTTGATCGCAATGACTTGCCCCTTGTCTTCCTAAATTAAGACGCTATTTATAGTTAATCTGTTCCAATGGTTACAATATTTCACCTCAAGTTTTAAATATTTGTATGCTGCAATTTTAGTACTGTGATATTCTTGTTAAGCAAACAAATTTTTGAAAAACTATCAAGATTTAAACTTATATAACAAAATTTTAATAGTTAGCAGGCAAAGAAGGAGCAATTTAGAGCAGTTTCTTAGAATAACTGGAAACACATGCTACGAACAGACGTGATTTGCTTTTTGGTGCTCTCAAACAAATCTGCTTAGCTTTGGACATAAGAGCCAACAGAACAAATAATTTTCTTGGTCAAAAGCCTTACATAATATTTTAATCTTCTGCTATACACCCACCCATATTACAACACAGTGATAGATGGTCCCTTGCTTAAAGCTAATCTCAACATTTTACATTTGGGGATGAACCTTGAAATAAATTTTAACAGCTCTAATGTCTTGACTCCATCAAGATTTAGATTGTTTTGAATTTTAAAAGCTGGACTTAAGTCTTGAATTCTAGTTTATTCTCTCAAGGTTACTCATAATAAATTAGGAATTAAGCAAACACTTTTATAGCCACTGTATCTGGAATGACGTGTTCAGGAACACTTCATATACTACACATCTGCCTTCTAACTCTGGTACTCTCTCCAGGCTTTCTATTTACTTAGATCTGGAAAGAAAAAAATATGTGTGTCTGATAAAAAAATGCCATTGATTTTACTGGCACTTACCTTCCACTTATATTTAGTTCAATAGTTTCCAGTTGTGAGAGGTGATCAGCAAAGCTGTGCCTAACACATTCCAAGTCTTATAAACGTACTTGCATTCTGAACTTCCATGCTGACTATATGAGCAGATTTCAGAGGAGACAGGATGCATCAAAATAATTAAACAGTTTGTTCAAATTTTAGGTTACTTGTAGAGAATAGTTAATATTAATATACAATATAGTTCTTAAAATTTAATTTGTATGTTGTAGCAATATGTTGAAATTATAAAGCAATTAATTTTCTTTTCTGCTTTGCATTTCTCCCTTCCTTTCTCCCTTCCTTGCTTGCTTTTTATAAATAAAATTCAAACTTAACAAATAGTTGTTTGAAAATTTCATACATGCCTACTGATGGATAATGATGGAATCTCTTCCCCATGAGGGACCAGACACACACCAGTATAGCATAGAATAGAGTTTATTCAGAGCATGGGGTGGAGAGCCAGGAGGGTAGTAGAGGCAGGGAGAGAGAGAGAGAGAGAGAGAGAGAGAGAGAGAGAGAGAGAGGGAGAGAGAGAGAAAGAGAGAGAGAAAGAAAGAGAGAGAAGAAAGGGAGAGGTAGAGGAGTAGAGGCCGGCCATGACCATGTGGAGAGAGGGGGAAGGGAAGGGGGGAGGGGTAGAGAGAAGCTACAGACAAGAGAGCAAGAGGACTGTATCTTCTAGGAGTCCGGGGTCCAAGTCTTCTTAAACCATCTTGGGTCAACTGTTAGAGGCTTTGGGAATTCTGTCAGCCATAAACTTAAAAAATACTATTAACAGACTTCTGACAAGATTGAGAGCCATAAGGATTGGTTGTAACTGAATAGAATTCAATAGCAGTAGTAAAAATCTATCAAGACAGAGCCTTCCCTATCCTGTCTTAAGTAACTTTGGTGGGTTGTGCAGGTAGAGAAAAGCACATTTTGTATTAGCAAAGGAACATTTGGCTAGGACCAGAATAAGAAAGCTGGCAACAGTGGCATACGGTACAGCTGGCAGGTTGGAGCTATGAGCCACAGGGCAGGACTTCCTTCTAGTGGCCAGAAGCTGTGGCCCAGTGTCTCTGGTGGCTAGAGTTTTACAGTGGGCAAGGAAAAGCAAGCATATTTCATATCACAGCAAAGTTCATGTTAGTTGTTTTTGTAGCAAAAGGCACCGCTAGGACTCACTTTACAGGTCCAGGGCAGAGAGGGAGAGGGAATGCCTCCCTAGCATGCTTGGGCAGCCAAGCCCTTTGCGCAGGTGGTTGTGCATGTGGGGAAGCAAGTCTCAGAGAGAGTCCCTGGCAGGATGTAAGGAGTAGACCCAGAGCAGAGAGCTAAGAACCAGAGAGGAAGGGAGTAAGCCGGGTGTCAAACCCGTTACTTTAGGCAAACCGCGGACCAGTCCAGAGGAGGCAAAGGGGGAGGGAGCAAGCAGGGTCCCAGACTGCTGTGTCTCAGGCAAACCAGTTGGACTAAGTGGGTCCAGGTGGCCACAGATGATGGAGGAGGAGGGGGAGACGCACACGAAAGGCTGACCCCTTGAAGAGACATGCTGGGCACTACAGTTGGAGCTGGTGCTCCTGAGAGAGCACAGTCTGTCCATGCCTGGCCTGGGTTACTCAGACACGAGAAACTGTCTTGAGAGGAGGGGGGAAATGTCTCATCCAAGGGGAGCAGTCCTAGAACGAGGTTCAGGGAAAGACAGAGTTCGCTTTGAGCTCAAGAAATCATTCCTGGGACCATGTGGACGGTTACTCTGGCCAGTGGGGGATGGGGAAGCTTACCAGTTCTAGGCTAGGCTAGTGAGCATGGATATCATTTGGTAGCTGGTCTGATGCAAACCTGCAGACATCCTCTAGAGTCTAGGCACCAGTGATGGATAATGATGGAAGGAAACCAATGATGGAAGGGGATATCTCAGCGGGCCCATGCTGGGGCATCTCCCTGAGGGACCAGCCACATACCACTGGTATAGCAGAGAATAGAGTTTATTCAAGGCATGGGGAGGGAGGAGGGTAGTAGAGGGAGAAAGAGAGAGAGAGAGAGAGAGAGAGAGAGAGAGAGAGAGAGAGAGAGCACACAGAGAGAGAGGGGGGGAGGGGGGGAGGGAGAGAGAGAGAGAGAGAGAGAGAGAGAGCAGAGAGGAGAGGTAGAGGAGTAGAGGCCAGCCATGATCACATGGAGAGAGGGGAAAGGGAAGGGGGGAGGGGGTAGAGAGAAGCTACAGGCAAGAGATCAAGAGGGTAAGAGAGTGATTAGGGGGCAGTCAGCTCCTTTTATAGTGGACAGACCTACCTGGCTGTTGCCAGATAACTGTGGAGGTAGAGTTTAGACAGAATACTAACACCTTCAATGTGTGTTGGTTAAATCCTTTCCTAAAATCCATATTTTTTTCCGTTTCAACACTTTTATTCCCAATTTTATGAGCTGTTAAAATACACTGAGTTCACTAATTGCCACACTTATGTTCATTTGTATAGGGCAACCTGCTGGAGCATGAATAGATTCCAGGGAACTACACCCCTGAAAAAGTCTACTTCTTCTTCTATAAGACCATTGATTATCAATAAATCTTCAGATATTAGTGTTATCTCATGAATATCTCATCTATCCATGACTGGGTTGGTTAAGTATCAGTTTGTACATATAGCAATAGTTGCTAGAAGTTTATACCTATAATAGCCCTTTCATGTCCTGCAAATACTTTCTCCGAAGGAACTCTTTGCAAATTCTGAAAAAAGTAATCTCAAAACTATGGAAAAACAAAAGAGCCAGGACTGCAAATACACTCATGAACAATAAAACATAGAGTTATTGTAATAAAAACAGCATGGCATTGGTATAAAAACAGATATACTGGTCAGTGAAATAGAATTGTGTGTGTTTGCATGTGTGCATAAATAGTAATCATCATCATCATTACCATCATCATCATAATAATAGATTTTAATAATAATATATGAGTATTTTATTTAGAAGCCACTAAAAATAAAAGTTTTACTCCCGGTTCAATTTTTTAATATTCCTTTTATTACATTTTTTGGCCCTTAACCATAAGAAGAATGGATTATGCAAGCATACATTTCTGTTGAGAAAATTTGGGGCTGTGTTACAGTTAAGTTTATTAGTGGTAAATATTACCATTATTCTTTCTTTAAATAGCTTATACATCTATTTTACTGGTAGGAAATTTTTACATGTTTAATAAAGAAATATTTCAATTATACAATCTTATAAAAGCTTACTTAACAAAAGTTATGACGTTTGTTATAAAACTAGAAATCATTGTAAAACTGTTCAATTGAATTTAGGTTTAGTTATATATTTGAAGTTAAAAATTGAACAAATATTAAAAAGATTTAATTTTTCTTATTTATGAATGCTTTTTTGTATTTGATACTGTTTCCTAAAATATGACCTTATAATTTATTATTAATGGCGTTAAGAAAACTGTATTAATATGTGAATATATATATATGTATATATGTATATGTATATGTATATGTATATGTATATGTATATGTATATGTATATGTATATGTATATGTATATTATATATATCATGAATGAGAAAATGACTCAGTGTGCAAAGTTATCTCCAGTTAAGAATGAGGATCTGAATGTGGACACTCAGCATGTAGATGAATTTAAATACAGCAACATAGCTGCTCTGGCAAGGGATCACATCCTTCTAGGTCTATGTGATCTGCCTGAAATGCAGGCAGACATTGGATTACAGTATGATCTGGCTGGAATAAAAAAAAAAAAACACTCTTAGTTCACATCCTTTATCCCAAGCAATGGCAATAAGGCTATTTTTAAAAGGAAGCTGCTATATTTGAAAATAATGGCTAATTGATGAGCAGGCAAAGAGATTGAATCAGAGAAAGATTTGACAGAATGAGTCAGTGATAGGATATGGTAGGATACACCAAACTTTCAAAAGAACAGCACAGCGGGAGAGAGAGAGAGAGAGAGAGAGGGAGGGAGGGAGGGAGGGAGGGAGGGAGGGAGGGAGGGAGGGAGAGAGAGAATGAATATGAGAGAGAGAATATGAGAGAGAGAACGTTTAGTTAGATAGAAATGTTCTGGGATCAACCCAAGTCGTGTATTTGCAGTTTGGGTATAGCTCTCATCTCATCAATTTATCTGAGGCAATAAAAGTGACATTTACATTTACATCAGATTTTATATTAAAAGCTACCAAGCATCTTTAACCCTAGTGAAGGAAGATAAAGACTAGAGGATTTTAATTTCTTGATGGCCAGACAGTCTAGCCAAATTGTCAAGTCCCATGTTCAGTGAGAGATTGTCTCAAAATAACAAGGTGAGGAAAGATAGAGGAAGTAATCTGAGATCAACATTGGCCCTCCACACATGAATTCATGGTTAATAACACCTATACATACATATGCATACATGCAATCAACATGCAATCTATAGCTAGAAATACGTGTATATGTCCACAGACACTCACAGGCATTCTAAAAGTTGGAAACACCTATTCACAAATATACATACATGCAATAAACACAGTCTAAAACTAGAAATATGTGTATATATGCCCAAAACACACACACACACATTCTAAAATGTGAAAATGTACAGCAAATTATTACGATGCACATTCAAGGTTGAGAAACTCTAATAATGAATTTAAAGAAATTCTAATTTTCTAAAGATTAATTTTAAAACCTACTTTAAAAGTTATGCCTCAGTGTTACAATTCACAAAACTGAACTTTTGGCTTTGGAAAGAAAGTATTTTATCAATTTCACCATTACAATTGCCAAGAATGGGGGACCATCTATTATTTAACATATCTTATTTATCCTATTTATAGCTCCTGTGCTGACTCATTGAAATAGAAACTTTGAAGCTTTGAGTTCTTTATCCTTTACGATAAGACAACTTTATGACAAATGATAGTCTTGCAGTTCACATATTTTAAATGCAGATTACATTCCGAATGCTCACAGTCCATCAATTTTCTCCTCAGCTATATTACATTACCAGCTTCAGGCATCTTGATAACTTTTTAAAGTGAAATTTATTAACTATAGAATGTTTGGTCTCAAAATATATTTTATTTCACAGTGGACTTGAGTGTGACCTGTCATTTTTTTCAGAAATGTGTTCCTTTTCTTTTCTGTCTACATCTTTTGTACCCCATGATCTATATTATGATTCCATTATTTTCAAAGTATTTGTGTCTTTTGTGGAAAAATAAGTTATTGAAAGCAAATATATTTTCAATATATTAATATAAGTCCATAAGGATATTTATTCTAGATAAGTTATGAAGCAGTACATTGAACTGAATTTACCCCTAGACAGTTCATGTACTTTCTCAGGAACAATTATAGAAAAGTTTTTATGTAAATTCAAATACTAACAGTCATCACAGGGTAATATTGCTTTTGCTAAAATATAAGAACTAGATTTGGTAGATGAGTACTAATTCAAGATAATTTATAGTACATTCATGTTCAAGTCAGTAGTTGTTCAAATAAGAATTTTTTTCTTTTTTTTTCATTTAGTCTTTAATCATTTTTTTACAATACAGACTTTATCCCCCTCCCAGTCCACCCTCTGACTGTTCCACATCCTGTACCTCTTCCTCCCATCTCCAAGAGGATGTCCCCACCCCTACTCCACTCCCGGGGAACCCAAGTCTCTGGAGGGTTAAGTGCACCTTCTCTGGCTAAGTCCAGACATGGCAGTCCTCTGCTATATATGTGTTAGGGGCCTCATATAAGCTGGTGTATGCTGCCTGGTTGGTGGCTTAGTGTCTGAGAGATCCTGAGGTTTCCAGGTTACTTGAGACTGCTGGTCTTCCTATAGGGTCCCCCTCCTCCTCAGCTTCTTCCAGCTTTTCCCTAATTCAACCACAGTGGTCACCAGCTTCTGTCTATTGGTTTGGTGAAAACATCTGCATCTGATTCTTTCACCATCCCTGACCTTAAGCTATACTACCACAGAGCAATGTAATAAAGACTGCATGCTATTGGTACAGACAGACACATTGATCAATGGAATAGTATTGAAGACCCAGAAATAAAACCACACACTTATGGACATTTGTTCTTTGACAAAGAAGCCAAAATATACAATGGAAAAAAGAAAGCATCTTCAATAAATGGTGCTGGTCTAACTGGCACTCTGTATGTAGAAAAATTAAAATGGAACCATCTTTGTCATCTTGCACAAAGCTATTTTACTTAAAAACAACAACAAAATAAAAGAATATAATATGACTGATTGATTGATCAACAAGCATGAGAGATATTGATTTTAAGGTGGATAGACAAATTCTGCAAAGCTCATTGTGAAGATTGGTGGAAAACAAAGCATTCAATGAATATGAGTTTTAAGTGCATTTAAGAACAACTGGAGGCAATCACATAATTCTCAAAATTGTAAAATATTAATGAGTGGGAGTTTGAGAATCTACAGAAAATACTGCAAGCAATTTTGTAAGCTAGCAAAACACGTGCCCTAAAGCAATGTTTGACAAGATGAACTGACTTACAGTAGTAATATTGTATGTGTGCAGTAAGAGGAGCTCAGTGAAGACTGAGCCAGAAAACAATAAGTACAAAACTAGAAGCAGATATGGAAAGTATTATATGTATGGGCAAGTAAATAGTTAATCAATACTGATAGGTTATTCTAAAATGATTGGTAAGTAAGAGCAGGGTTAATAATACTTTGTCAATGTTCCATCATATTGGCAAGTAAAATATTCAAAAAGCAATTAAAACATTTATTAAGGACAAAGCTTACCCAGTTCTCCAACATGCTTGTGAGGATGTTTCCAAAATAGATAGCCTTTGAGCTGATAAACTGAAAAAGGCAACTTATCTTCCCCAATGTGGGTGAGCTTACTCCAATATATAGAATAACCTAGCTGAACCAAAATTTAAGAAAGGGGCCACTACTTCTGTTTTCACTTGACTGTGACCTAAATCTGAGATATCTACCTACTCTGGTACTCATAGTACTTAGATCTTGCATATACACTGTGATTGACACCACTGTTCTTCCACATCTTGGGCCTTTTAATTAAACTATGTCTTATCTTGGTTCTATTTTCTGTGGACAACAACACTTTTTGGCCTTTAAAATTACATGAAAATATTCTTCATAATAAGCACACATGTAATAGGAACAGTTGGAAAATGAAGCTTCAAATTCTTTGTGTCCTTTGTTGTTAGTGTGAAAAATTGCCCAATAGTAGCAACTTAAATAAGGATTTATGTTTGTCCTTGGTTTGGAGGCACAGTCCTTCAAGAAGCAAAAGTTTGGCTGCTGCTGTGATTAAGTCTATGTCATTTGAAAACAGGAATCTTTGGCAGGAATTAGAAATTGTTATAATCGTCAAGTCCTGGTCTGAGTGACCCACCTCCTTTAAATAAGCCTCACAACCTAAAGCTTCCATAACCTCCCAAAAGTATACTACTACCAAGAAACAGTATCAAAACACAAGAGTCAATAGAAGATATTCCACATTCAAACCATAAGAGCTACTGAAGTTGGGAGAGGCAAGTAAGATCCTTTGATAAATTACAAATAATGCTAAGAAACTAAGATATTTTCTCTATTCTTTGAATTTTTAAAACAGAATAATATATCTAAATGCATAGTAATATTGTAGAACAAAAAAGATAATCAGTATGAAAACTTATATTAAGTTTCAATTAATGCTATTTCTTAACTTTTTAAAAATTTATTCACATACTCTTTATTCAATACATACAATGGTATGCTCTGGCAAAGTGCCAATTATTGTCCCAGAAATGTTTCCTAAGGGGAAACATATATCCCCAGAAAATATATCCAGCCACTTTGCTGAAGTTGTTTATTAGCTATAGGGGTTCCCTGGTAGAATTTGGGGGATTGGTTGTGGATACTATCATGTCATCAGTGAATAGCAATACTTTGAATTCTTTGTTTTCAATGTGGATCCCCTTGATATTCTTATGTTGTCACATTGCTCTAGCTAAAACTTCATTTTTTAAAAATTTTTTATTGGATATTTTATTTACATTTTAGATGTTATCCCCTTTCCCCATTTCCCTCCCACCCGGGAACCCCCTATCCCATCTCCCTTCCTCCTGCTTCTATGAGGGTGTACACCCACCCACCCACCCACTCACTCACTCACTCACTCACTCACTCACTCACTCACTCAATCTCTCACTCACCCACTCACCCACTCACCCACTCCCACCTCCCTGCCCTAGAATTTTCCCACACTGGGGAATCCAGCCTTCAGAGGACCAAGGACCTCCTCTCCCACCTATGCCAGACAAGGCCATCCTTCCTGACATATAAAGCTAGAGACATGGGTCCCTCCCTATGTGCTCCCAGGCTGGTAGTTTAGACCTTGGGAGCTCTGTTTGGTTGGTATTGTTGCTCTTCCCATGGGGCCACAAACCCTTTCAGTTCCTTCAGTCTTTTCTCTAACTCCTCCATTGGGAACCCCATGATCAGATCAATGGTTAGCTGTGAGCATAGGCCTCTTTATATGTCAGGATCTGGCAGATCTTTAAGGAGTCAGCTAGATCAGGCTCCTGTCAGCAAAACTGCAATTCTTATTTTGAATAGATAGGGAGAAAGGGAGTAAGTGGGCAGCCAAGCCTAGTCCCTAATTTAAGTTTCTCTCCATGTTTCATGTTTCTCTCCATTTAATTTGATGTTGGCTATTGGCTTGTATTGCTTTCATTATGTTTAGGTATGTATCTTGAATCTGTGTTCTCCAAGACATTTAACATGAAGGGGTATTGAATTTTATTGAAGTTTTTTCAGCATCTAGTGAGATGATTGTGTGATTTTTTCCTTTGAGTATGCTTATATAATGGATTACTTTGATGGATTTTTATATATTAAACCATCCCTGCATCCCAGAGCTAAAGTCTACACGATCATGGTGAATGACTGTTTTGATGTGTTCTTGGACTCAGTTTGTGAGAATCTCATTGAGTAATTTTGCGTTTATGAACATTAACAAATTTGGTCTGAAATTCATTTTCCTTTTGAGTGTGTGGTTTAGGTGTAAGAGTAACTGTGGCTTCATAGAATGAATTAGTTTGTTTTTTTCTCTGTTTCTATTTTGTGGGATAATTTGAGGAGTATGGGTATTAGCTCATTTTAGAAAGTCCCATATAATTCTGTACTAAAACCCTCTGGCACTGGGCTTTTTCCCCCCTCATTGGAAGTCGTTCAATGACTTCTTCCATTTCCTTAGACATTATAGGACTGTTGAGATAGTTTACTTGATCTTGATTTAACTTTAATAAGTGGTATCTATCTAGAAAATTATTCATTTCATTTAAATTTTCACGTTTTGTGGAGTTTAGGCTTTTGAAGTAGGACCTAACGGTTTTTTGAATGGTCTCAGTTTGTGTTTTTATCTCTCCCTTTTCATTACTGATTTTATTAATTTGGATACTGTCTCTGTGCCTTTTACTTAGTTTGGCTAAGGGTTTATTTATTTTGTTGATTTTCTCATAGTACCACCTCTTGGTTTGAAGACTATGTATTGTTCTCTGTTTCTAATTGACTCATTTAAGCCCTGAGTTTGACTATTTCCTAATGTCTACTCTTTGTGGCTGTGTTTGCTTCCTTTTGTTCTAGAGCTTTCAGGTGTGTTGTTAAGTTGCTACTATGAGAGCTCACCAATTATTTTATGAAGGCACTTAGTGCTACGAATTTTCCTTGAAGCACTGCTTTCATTGTGTCCCATAAGTTTGAGTATGTTGTATTTTCAGTTTTATTGCATTCTAAAACGTTTTTAATTGCTTTTTTTATTTCTTCCCTGACCACGTGATTATAGAGTGGTTAAATTTCAAGGGGAATATGGATTTTCTATTGTTTCTCTTTTTGTTGAAGTCCAGCCTTAATCTATGGTGATTTGATAAGATACAAGAGATTATTTTAGTCTTTTTGTGTCTGTAGAGGCTTGCTTTGTTCCTGATTATATGGTCAATTTTGGAGAACATTTGTGATGTGCTAAGGAGTAGGTATAATCTTTTGTTTTGGGGTGAAAGATTCTGTGGCTATCTGTCAGATCCATTTGATTCAGAACATCTGTTAGTTTCATATTTTCTGTGTGTAGTTTCTGTTTCAATGACTTGTCCATTGGTGAGAATGGGATGTTGAAGTCCTCCATGTTTGGGGTTCATTGTGTAATTTGGGCTTTACAAAAGTTTCTTTTATGAATGTGGGTGCCTTTCATTTGGGCATAGATGTTCAGAATTGAGATGTCATATTGGTGGAGGTTTCCTTTCATGAGTTTGAAGTATCCTAGCCCATCTATTTTGGTAACTTTGGTTGAAAGTTGATTTTATTAGATATTAGAATTCTAGTCTAGCTTTTTTCCTGTGTAAATTTACTTAGAAAACCTTTTTCCATCACTTTATTCTGAAGTAGTGTTTATCTTTGTCACTGAAGGGTGTTTCTTGTGTGCAGTAGAATGAAGAATCCTGTTTAAGTATCTAGTATGTTAATCTACGTCTTTTTATTGGTAAATGGAGTCTATTAATGTTTGAGAGAGATTAATGACCAATGATTGCTAATTCCTGTTATTTTGATGTTAGGGTTGTTACTATTTGTGTGTGATTCTCCTCTTTTGGGATTGTTGTGAGATGAATAGTTTCTTTTGTTTCCTTGTATTGGAGATTTTGTTCTAGTAATTTTTGTTATGCTGGTTAGTAGAAATACATTGTTTAAATTTGGTTTTGTCATGTAGCATATCTGTTTCTCCATCAATGTTGATTGAAAATTTTGCTAGGTATAGTAGTCTGGGCTGTCATCTGTGGTCTTTTAGGGTCGGGAAGACATTTGTCCAGGATCTTTTAGTTTTTAGAACTAAAAGATCCTTTAGAAGTAGTGTAATTCTGAAAGGTCTGCATTTATATATTACTTGGCCTTTTTCCTTTGTAGCTGATAATATTATTTCTTTGTTCTGTATATTTAGTGTTTGGATTATTATAAGGTTGGAGCATTTTCTTTTCTGGTCCAATCTATTTGTTGTTGTGTAAGCTTCCTGTACATTTATAGCCATCTTTCTTTAGGTTAGAAAAGTTCTCTTCAATGATTCTGTTGATATTTTCTAGCCCTTTGAACTGGGTATCTTTACCCTCTTCTACTACTATTCTTTGGTTTGGTCCTTTCATAGTGTTCCAAATTTCCTGAATGTTTTGAGGTAGATAATTTTTATATTTGGCCTTTTGTTTGACTGATATAGTGATTTCTTCTATGATATCTTCTATGCCTCAGATTGTCTCATCCATCTCTTATGTTCTGTTGGTGAGGCTTGCTTCTCTAATTCCTGTTCTCTTTCCTAGATATTCCATCTCAGAGTTGTATTCATTTGAGTTTTCTTTATTGTTTCTATTTCCATTTTTAGTTCTTAGACCATTTTGTTGAATTCCTTTATCTGCTTGATTGTATTTTCCTTTATTTCTTCAAGGGCTTTATTTGTTTCCTATTTAAGGGGTTCTACCTGTTTGATTGCATATTTCTGTATTTCTTTATGGGATTTATTTATATCATCTTTAAAGGCATCTAACATCTTCATGAATTGGGATTTGAGGTCACAGTCTTGCTCTACAGGTGTATTAGAATACGAGGGTTTGCTGTAGTAGGAGAGCTGGGTTCTGATGGTGCCATATTGCACTGGATTCTGTTGATTATGTTCTTGTGCTTAACTTTCACCATGTGATTGTCTCTGGTGGTGGCCTGTCTGGTAGTTCCTGGGAGTAGTAAGCCTCTGGGGCTGGTTGTCCTCTGCAAAGGCAAGGCTGTGGGCTGGGGTGTGGGGTCCAGATCTTCAATTGCAAGTGAAGTCATTTACTGGAAAGAAGATGGAGCTCAGGTAAGATGAGGCAAAACTCAAGGATTCTGGGCTTGCTGGGGGCTCAGCAGGCAGGGTTACAGTGGTGTCTCACCTGGGTGTCCTAGGTTGGATCAGACTTCATGAGAGGCAGGCAGATCTATGGGGTGGGGAGTGTTGTATTGATCCATGATTGCAGGTGGAGGTAAGGGCAAGCAGTAAGATGAGACTCTGAATTAAACAGAGTGATGACATTTATTAACCACTACTTTATTCAAATTTTCAGTGCCAAAACATCCTCTAAACACTGTCTTTTCTTAACATTTGACAACATCAGCTATTTACTATCTATATTTTGTCAATGTTAGAGTCATTTATACTGAATCATCATGTACCCTTTTTATATTGGCTGCTTCCACTTTATAACATACATTGAGGCTTCCATCATGCCTTTTTTTTTTATAACATACAGTGAAGCTTTCATCATGCTTTTTTGAGATGTCATGGATCTTTATTTTTAGCCTTTAGCTAGTAGCTTATTTATTCATTTGCTTAATTAAAGACTTCTCCCATTATTTTTTATTGGTTCTTTGAGAATCATGTATAATGGGTCCTAAATAACAATGCCTTCTTTCCAGATCCAACATCCTTCCCTTTGTGCCACCCAACTTCATGTCTTCCTGCCCCCTTTTTTCTTTTCAATTGTGTTGGCTTCATGTTCAATAAATTGTGGCTTTTCAGCAGAGCATGTTTTACCTACTAGGACCTATATTCTTAAAGAAAATTATTTTGATAGTTTCTTATCTGGCCATAACATCTGTTATTCCATTTATCACTAGAGGTGATTCAGTTGATTTGGATGGATATGTGGATGTTCTCTTCCTCATTCATCACTCAATATCCATCACCCTCACCCTCAAAAAACCCCTGCATCCCTGCATGCTTGGTCAAAGAGGATGAACTTCATTGAACAGATAAGGACCTGCCATTAGTCAAGGATATGTGGGTTGCTGTGATCTGCTGCTGGACCCTCAAAAAACCTCTCAAGTTCGGAAATTACAAATAAAATTACTTCATAGATATCAACATAGAAATTTGGTGTGGATATGTGTTTCAGTTCCTTTCAATATATATCAATGCACACTATTGCAACAGGACATATTATAGTACATAAAAATATATACTGCATAGTTAATGAATGAGAGCTTTAGTTGGTACTCAAACTCTCCAGCATTTGCTATCATCAGTGCTCTGGGTTTTGCAATACTAGTACATGTGCAGTGACATATCTTATGATCTCTAAAAAAAAAATTTATGTTTCAGTGACATGCAGCAGAACATTTCTCTCTAGGCTTTTGAGCTCTCTCTCTCTCTCTCTCTCTTTCTCTCTCTCTCTCTCTCTCTCTCTCTCTCTCTCTCTCTCTCTCTCTTTCTGAGTGTGTGTGTGTGTGTGTGTGTTTGTATAATCTTTGTCAGTGAACCACCCATCCTAATCAGGTTACTTGTCTATTGGTAAGTTTTTAAAATTATTTTTATATTTTTAATTCTAACACTTTACGAAATATTTATTTTTTAACCATGTATTCTAGTCTGTGGATCATGTTTTCAGTTTTTTTGATGGTGTCTTTCCTGAAGTTTTCTAAGTTAATGATGTTCAACTTATTAGCTCTTTCTCTATGACCTATAAAATTGTTATCTGTTTCAAAATGATACCTCAATGCATTTTGTTTCTCCAGTTACCATCTGTGACTTGGATAATTTCAAACTTTATATTCTACTTTCTAATCACTTTTAGTTTGATTTTTATTAAGATTATTAGGCTTGCTTACACATTTCTCTTTTGTTTTGTTCTGTACATGCATGTTCAGTTGGTCTGTCAGTGTTTGTTGAAGACTTTTCTCCATTGTTCTGCCTTTACCTCTTTTTAAATGATCACTTCCCTGTATTTATTTGACTTTATTTCTGGATTATTTGTATGTCTATATTTAGTTATATATGTGTGTGTGTTCATATAAGAATATTCATTATAGTCACCATGCCCAATCTTCTATGTCTACTAAAAGTTTTATCAATTTGTATTAAAAAAATCACCAAACTGATTGTAGATATTGTATAGATAGGCAAAAGACTCAGGGATAGCTAGCTTAGGGAAAAAAGATTTTGAGAAGGAGAAATATTGTCACACTGACTCTTCTTAACTTAAACTCTTAGAATATTTTACTCAGTGTTTCTTAAATGGTTTTAAAAACTTCTATTCAGCTTTTAAATCATTCTTCAAAAGAGCTAGTGAGTATAATGTGTTCCTTCATGCATCAAATCCACTTAGCTATACATACAGTTGACTGATTATTCAATGTTATCCATTATAGCAAGAACTATAAGTTGTTTCTGATATTACATAATCATTCCTGGAATTATAAAACTGTGCTAGCTTAAGATCAATTCAAGTGTCATTTTTATATGCACTAGAAAATCCCTTAAGGGTTCTCAAAATAAAATAAGTAAAAGAGAGGTTGTAATATCTGATACAACAGGTATATATCAGAATAAGAGATTGACCTTGAATATTAATGCTAGAAGGTAGTAGATTCAGATCTAAAAACAAAATCCCAACGTATAATGAGAAGGACATTTCTCTTATGTGATCAAGAGAAATAAGTTTACCCATGAGAAAGGGAGAAATGATAAAACTAAATTATAATGTTTTAATCCAGTGAAAGCCACATGGAAAACAAGAGAAATGCAAGGACATCACATCTTCATCACACTTGATTCTTTTAACACACACTTAAAGAAAGATTTAGAGCATTCTTTGCTGTGTGTTATTGTTTTGAACAAAATTGTAAGAGATTTATAAAAAGAAAGAAATTCTCTCTCTCTCTCTCTCTCTCTCTCTCTCTCTCTCTCTCTCTCTCTCTCTCTCTCTGTGTGTGTGTGTGTGTGTGTGTGTGTGTGTGAATGAATGATTTATCAGAAATAGTACTTTCCAGGAAAGTCACTGGCCAAGATGAGAAAAGGGCTTTTGGCATGAGTGCAGCTGGATATATTTAGGAGGCTTAGAATTTCCCTTGAGTAGTGGAGTTGCATGAATTTTCAGTTGTGTTGTTAGCTAATAATTCGAATGCAGAACATATTGGAAAAGCCAAAATGTTTTCATAACTAACAGAAATGTTTATTTGTGCCAAAAGATATTGGTAGTATTATATGATTGATTATAAAATTGTGATATAATTTAAAGTAAATAGTGCATTTGGCGAAAGAGAATGACTATTAATATATCTTGCTGACACATACATGAAACAATTTTATTAAAGATGGCTGTGCTTAAAAACTAGACCATCCATTATTTCTAATAAGCAAACAGAAGTTGCAGAAAAATGTATCTGTCGATGTAGTTAGTCATATTTTTCAATAATAATTTGATTGAGCTAAATAAATTCAAGTGCCCTAAACAAATAAAAATCAATTTAGTAATGCTTGATTCTGTTTTGAGGGTAGATCATTAGGCTTAGTATTTCAGAAGACACATCTCTGGGTGTTTTTGAAGACATTTCTGTGAAGTTTCACAGAGGAGATTTATCCAGAAGGACAGACTCACTCTGAGTTAGTGGGACCATCCCACAGGTTGGAATCTCTGAAAGAATGAAGAAGAAACAGCCATCTGAGTTTCATAGTTCCGTGATCTGTTCTTCATGATGGAGACACAATATGCACAGTTGCTTTTGTGTCTTGCTGCTCTGCCTTCTTCTTCATGATATAGCTGGTTTTCTCAAACTGTGAGGCAAAACCAATCTTTTTTTCCCCTTGAATTAACATATATTTTGTTACAGCACTGGAAAAATAAAGTAGTACCCAAACAGTCTGGGATTTCCTCACTATCAATGTGTCAATGTCAGTAGCAAAGATCTTTAGGATCTTTGTTGAGGTGCTGCATGTGCATGTTGACTCTATTACTCATTAACATAACTTGTAATGGATTATGAGTTAAGCTTTGAATCTAACTCATTAATCACAAGTTATTTTAAAGATGTTTTAACAATGTGAAATATTTAATGCTATTTTAATCTCCACCATTCAATATTAAGAAAATTACAAAAACCAGACAGTTAAAATCAAAAACAATTAATCAGAAGTTTGGTTCTCATCCTTTTGCTACATTTGGTATTTGACTAATTAAAACTGGAACTATTCTTTTGTGTCCTTTGCATCATTAACAGAAACATAACAGTTGTACCTTTCGAGGCCAAGAAATATATATAGGAAGAGATATTTTTCATTTCATCATTCTGGATACATAACTCAGATCTGGCTTGGTACATTTATTATCAGTAGAGTCTCCCGATTATGAATAAAGGGGAATTGTCTTTCAGTACTGTAATTATTTCTTGACTGACAAAAGCCACTATACCGACATAAACTGGATCTGCATCGTAAGTTTGCACACACAGTACACCAATGATGAAGCCCATAACCTTGAAATAGAAGTAGCTGAAATACTCATTTCTACTCACTATTTTGTGAACAACAAATACTCTAGACTTTGTTTTGCCACATTTATAAAACATGGATATCACTTACTTTGCAATTTGAAGGCTAATTGAGTTAAGTGAGGCAGTTAGTAAGTACTAACCATTGTTTTAAAGATCATCACTAATAATACCCATTTCTCTTTAGGAAAGAATTAAGTATTATGTTATAAGTCATAGTTATAACTTTCAAATAACATGACAGTCAACAATCATGTTTATATATAGGAAAGATATCTTTTTCAAATTAGTAGTCTCCTAATGTAGTATTGAAAGTAATACATTTACATTTTAAAGTTTTAACCAAGTTAAATAGTAAGTCACAATTTAATGGGACAGTAAAGCCATAAATCTGTAGATTTATTTTACATTAGTTTTGTATAATATAGATGAAAAGAGTTTTATAGTATTAAAGATTTCCATTAAAGGGGGTCACATTTCCTTCTTGCATATTACCCAATTTACACAATGCCAAGGAATAGATTATATTTAGAACAATGTAGAAATTATGACTTCACATATTTGAACACCACTTCTTGCATGTGAAATACATTTCAAATGGCACTATCCAATACTTCTTATGTGACAATTTTTGTATTTTTTTAACATGATCTTGTTTCTAATCAATGCTTTTTATTTAAAAGATTAGACCTATATCTCTAAGTATTTTATTTTATAACATTTTTTAACAAAATGGCATACTTTATATTATTAATGAATAGGAATTTTAAAATTGATTCTTTGGACCCACTGACTGACAGAAATATAGGTGGTTTTGTGTAATGTACAGTTTATCCTTTTTTCTTTCTTCCCACCATAAGTTTCTATAAACAAATCAATACGCATCACTGTCTTACTTTACTGTGTTGTAGTCAGATAGTACAGAATATAAAATTACTCTAGGCTCTGAGCCACACAGTAGAAACAGAATAATAAAACACAAAAACGGTGAATTGCTCTTATACTGAATCAATCATAACTAGAAACTTCAACAAGTTTTCTCCCAGTAATAATTTTGGAATAGTTTGTGAGTTTTCTCATGATTCTTTTCTATTTAATTTCCCATTGTAATGTAAACTCCATGAGTGAATTAGCCATTCTCTCCACAGATAATATTTCTACCCACAGTTTGCTAAACAATCCCTCTCCAATGTATAACATTGCCAAATTGATCTTCTTACTACTTAAAAATATTTAACTCTTATTTTATTAGATAAAACATCTACAATCCCTCAGTTTCTTATAATAATATATTAAAGACACATTTAGATTTTAAAGGTGTACTTATGTATTTATTTATTTTTATTTCATTGGCATGTGTGGTGGTTTGAATATGCTTGGCTCAAGGAATGGCACTGTTAGGAGGTGTGACCTTGTTGCAGTAGGTTTGGCCTGGTTGGAGAGTGTGTCACTGTTGTGGTGGGCGTTGAAACCCTTCTCCTAGCTGCTTAGAAACAGTAGGGTCCTTCAGATGGAGGTGTAGAACCCTCAGCTCCTCCCCTGCCATGCCTGCCTAGACACTGCCATGCTCCAGACTGAACCTCTGAACCTGTAAGCCAGCCCAAATTAAATGTTGTCCTTTGTAAGATTTTCCTTGATTATGGTGTCTCTTCACAGCAATGGAAACCCTAAGACAACATGCATGAGTGTCTGTATTTATGTCTATGTATCACATGTATATCTGGTGACCATGGAGATTAGAAGAAGGCATTGGACACTCTGGAACTAGAGTCACCTGATATAGACTTTGGAACAAAACCGGGGTATACAATAAAAGCAAATGTTATCTGCTGGGCCATCTAAGTAGCCACTTATACTTATATATTTATACTTGTAAATATGCAAGATACAAGGGCAATTTTTTGGCAAC
Source organism: Grammomys surdaster (assembly GCF_004785775.1). NCBI lineage: Eukaryota > Metazoa > Chordata > Mammalia > Rodentia > Muridae > Grammomys > Grammomys surdaster. Next base: position 5,680,209 of record NW_021604576.1, on the reverse strand, counting down.
TTTCATTTTCTTTCTATAAGCTTTTGAGATAAAAAACTATTCCTTGTAGCTC
>NW_021604576.1:5651615-5675157 GCF_004785775.1 Grammomys surdaster | reverse complement strand
TTATGTTTTTTGATTAATTTTGGATGAAAGTCGATTTTATTTGATATTAGAATGGCTACTCCAGCTTGTTTCTTGGGACCATTGGCTTGGAAAATTGTTTTCCACCCTTTTATTCTGAGGTAGTGTCTGTCTTTGTCACTGAGGTGCGTTTCTTGTATGCAGCAAAATTCTGGGTCTTGTTTGTGTATCCAGTCTGCTAGTCTGCATCTTTTTATTGGGGAATTGAGACCATTGATGTTAAGAGATATTAAGGAAAAATGATTTGGCTTCCTGTTATTTTTGTTATTAGAGGTAAAATTATGTTTGTATAGTTATCTTCTTTTGGGGTTGTTGGAAGATTACTTCCTTGCTTTTTCTAGGTTGTAGTTTCCCTCCTTGTGTTGGCGTTTTCCATCATTTATCCTTTGAAGTGCTGGGTTTGTGGGAAGATATTGTACAAATTTGGTTTTGTCATGGAATATCTTGGTTTCACCATCTATAGTGATTGAGAGTTTTGCTGGGTATAATAATCTGGGCTGGCAATTGTGTTCTCTTAGGGTCTGTATGATGTCCGTCCAGGCTTTTCTGGCTTTTATAGTCTCTGGTGAGAAGTCTGGTGTAATTCTTATAGGTCTGCCTTTGTATGTTACTTGACCTTTTTCCCTTACTGCTTTTAGTATTTTTTCTTTGTTTTGTGCATCTGATGTTTTGATTATTATGTGATGGGAGGTATTTCTTTTCTGGTCTATTCTATTTGGTGTTCTGTAGGCTTCTTGTATGTTTATGGGCATCTTGTTCTTTAGGTTAGGAAAGTTCTCCTCAATAATTTTGTTGAAGATATTTACTGTCCCTTTAAGTTGGGAATCTTCATTCTCATCTATACCTATTATCCTTAGGTTTGGTCTTCTCATTGTGTCCTGGATTTCCTGGATGTTTTGAGTTAGGAGTTTTTTGCATTTTGCATTTTCTTTGACAACTGTGTCAATATTTTCTACAGTATCTTCTGCATTTGAGATTCTCTCTTCTATCTCGTGTATTGGGTTGGTGATGCTTGACTCTATGACTCCGGATCTCTTTCTTAAGTTTTCTATTTCCATGGTTCTCTCCCTTTGAGCTTTCTTTATTGTTTCTATTTCCATTTTCAGATCCTGAATGTTTGTGTTTAATTCATTCTTTGTGTTTTCTTGCATTTCCTTAAGGGATTTCTGTGATTCCTCTTTAAGGGCTTCTATCTGTTTATTTGTACTCTCCTGTATTTGTTTAAGGGAGTTACTTAATTCCTTCTTATAATCCTCTATCATCATCATGAGAAGTGATTTTAATTCTGAATCCTGCTTTTCAGGTGTGATGGGGTGTTTAGGGCTTGCTATATTGGGAGAACTGGGTACTGATGATGCCATGAAACTTTGGTTTCTGATGCTTATGTTCTTGCGCTTGCCTTTCACCATCTGGTTAAGTCTAGTGTTACCTGCCCTCACTGTGTGAGACTGGAATCTGTATTTCCAGTTATCTTGCTTGTTGCAGAGCTCCTCAGAGTCCAGATGTCTTTGTAGTCTTATGATCCTAATCTTGGTGTCTGCTGCTCTGAGTGCGGTGGCTCCTCTAGGATGACTCAGGAGTCAGTATCTCCACAGGACAGGAGTAGATCAACTCTGTGTCAGCTGCTCTGAGTGTAGTGGCTCCTCGGCTGCTCTGAGTGCAGTGGCTCCTCTAGGATGACTCAGGAGTCAGTAACTCCAGAGGACAGGAGCAGACCAACTCTGTCTGCCCCAGCCCACAGGACCAGGCAGGGGAGGAAGGGAAGTGGAATTCCGGAGGGGCGGGGTTTGGGTAGCTGCTGTGTCCTGAATGTCCCTGGCTCCCAGATGTGTCTCCACAGGACAGGAGCAGACCAACTCTCTGTCTGCCCCAGCCCACAGGACCAGGCAGGGGAAGAAGGAAAGTGGGAATCCTGTTTTTTGTTTTTGTTTTTGTTTTTGTTTTTTTTAAAAGTCAGGATGATATTTTTTAGTTCCATCCATTTGCTTAAGAATTTCATGAATTCATTGTTTTTAATAGCTGTGTAATACCCCATTGTGTAAATGTACCACATTTTCTGTATCCATTACTCTGTTGAAGGACATCCAGGTTCTTTCCAGCTTCTGGCTACTATAAATAAGGCTGCTATGAACATAGTGGAGCATATGTCCCTGTTATATGTTGGAGCATCTTCTAGGTATATGCCCAGGAGTGGTATAGCTGGGTCCTCAGGTAATGCTATGTCCAGTTCTCTGAGGAAACACCAGACTGATTTCCAGAGTGGTTGTATCAGCTTTCAATCCCACCTACAATGGAAGAGTGTTCCTCTTTCTCCACATCCTTGACAGCATCTGCTATCACCTGAGTTTTTGATCTTAGTCATTCTGACTAGTGTGAAGTGGAATCTCAGGGTCATTTTTATTTGCATTTCTCAGGTGACTAAGGATGTTGAATATTTCTTTAGGTGCTTCTTGGCCATTCGAATTTCCTCAGTTGAGAATTCTTTGTTTAGCTTTGTATGCCATTTTTTAATAGGATTATTTGGTTATCTGGAGTCTAATTTCTTGAGTTTTTGTATATATTGGATATTAACTGTCTATTAGATGTAGGATTGGTAAAGATCTTTTCCCATTGTGTTGGTTGCCATTTTGTCCTAGTGACAGTGTCCTTTGCTACAGAAGTTTTGCAATTTTATGAGGTCCCATTTGTCAATTCTCGATGTTAGAGCTTAAGCCATTGGTGTTCTGTTCAGGAACTTTCCCCCTGTGCCCAGGAATTTAAGGCTTCTCCCTACCTTCCCATCTATTACTTTCAGTGTATCTGGATTTATGTGAAGGTCCTTTATCCACTTCAACTTGAGCTTTGTACAAGGAGTTAAGAATGGTTTGATTTTCATTCTTCTACATGCTGATCTCCAGTTCAACCAGCACCATTTGTTGAAAGTGTTGTGCTTTTTTTTTTTTTACTGGACAGTTTTAGCTCCTTTGTCAAAGACTAAGAGACCATAGGTGTGAGGGTTCATTTCTGGGTCTTTAATTCTATTCCATGTATCTACCTGCCTGTCTCTGTACCAATACCATGCAGTTTTTATCACTATTGCTTTGTAATACAGCTTGAGGTCAGGGATGGTGATTCCCTCAGAAGTTCTTTTGTTCTTGAGAATAGTTTTTGATATTCTGGGTTTTTTTGTTTGTTTGGTTGGTTTTTTTGTTTGTTTTTTCTTTGTTATTCCAAATAAATTTGCAAATTGCTCTTTCTATCTCTATGAATAATTAAGTTGGAATTTTGATAGGGATTGCATTGAATCTGTAGATTGCTTTTGGCAAGATAGCCATTTTTATTGTATTAATCCTGCCAATCCATAAGCATGGGAGATCGTTCCATCTTCTGAGATCTTCTTCTATTTCTTTCTTCAGAGACTTGAAGTACTTGTAATATAGATCGTTCACTTGCTTGGTAGATTCACATCAAGGTATTTTATATTATTTGTGACTATTGTGAAGGGTGTCATTTTCCTAATTTCTTATCATGTTTATCCTTTGAGTAGAGGAAGGCTACTGATTTGTTTGAGTTAATTTTCTATCCAGCCACTTTGTTAAAGTTGTTTATCAAGTTTAGGAGTTCTCTGGTGGAATTCAAACACTGATGTGAATGCCAGGAAGTACATGCTGACAGGAGCCTGATACAGCTTTCTTCTTAGAGGTCTGCCAGAGTCTGACATATACAAAGGCAGATGCTCACAGCTAACCATAGAGCTGATCATGGAGTTCCCAATGGAGAAGTTAGAGAGAAGACTGAAGGAACTGAAGATTTTGCAGCCCCATGGGGATATACCATAATACCAATCAACCAGAGCTCCCAGTGTCTAAAGCACCAGGCTGGGAGCACATAGGTAGGGACTCATGTCTCCAGCTGTATATGTAGGGGAGGATGGCCTTGTTGGGCATGGTGGGAGAGGAAGTCCTTGGTCCTGTGAAGGCTGGATGCCCCAGTATGGGGGAATTTGAGGGTGGGGAGTAGAAATTGGTTGGTTGGTTGGGGGCACATCCTCATAGTCGCAGGGGATGGGGAATGGGATAAAGGGTTTCTGGGTGGGGGAGAAATGGGGAAAGGGGATAACATCTGAAATGTAAATAAAATATCCAATAAAAAAGTTAATCTAAAAAAAAAAAGATAGGTTTGGAGAGAGGCTAAAGTTGTAATTCCAGCTCTGAAGAGTAAGTTGTAGATCCTTCACAGTCATCCTAAGCTACTTGGTGAGCACCAAGGTAGTGGAACAAACAAACAAACAACAAAGGTGGATAGCATCTGAGGAAAATAATCTGGGAATTGTATTTGACCTTCAAATGGGCAACCAAACCTGTGCATTTACACTTGTGCATAAGCATACATACAAAATGGGAGAAAATAATAAAGGCAAGGATAGTAAATGTTACATATTTTTCAGTTGGTTTACATGGGAAATATGTTAACCCATTTTCAACAATAATGAAAATTAAAACCATCATTGAAACATAAATAAAATACTACTGAGGATATCTATAAGACATCTGGAAAATAAAATAATTGATTGAAAGATGGATATAAAATTTATAGTATGTTTTAACGAACAATGAACATAAAATAGTACATTGTCTTACTAAGTTTTTGCAACTCTGTTTTACTGTATCAACAATAGTTTGGTCACAGTGCCTAGATGTAGAAATCTGACTCAAATAATAAGAAACACAAGGTGTTTGGAATCAGTATACTCAGTATGCTATCTTTGTGGAAGAAATTATTTTATGCCTCATAGTAAGTTATATTGTTATGTTTAAAGCTTTTATTAAAATTCAGGAATTTGAAATGTGGGTAGCAGTGGGAGAGGGGGAACTGGGAGTAGATACTAGAAAGTCCCAGATACAGGGACCCAAGAGGATCTGAGGACTCAACAGGGAGGCATTAGCTGAACTACCCAACAAAGAGAGACAGAACCTTAGAGACCATATCCGGTGGACAAGCATGGCCCAGGTTGAGGGATGGGGCCACTTACCTACCTCAAAAATATTAATCCAGAACTCCTCCTGTCAAAAAGAAATGCAGAGACACAAAGTAGAGACTGAAGGAAAGGCCATCCAGAGACTCTCCCAGCCTAGAGCTCCATCCCATCTGCAAATACCAAACCCAGACATTTTTTTTACTACATTAGTTTTAATTTCAAAGGACAATATTTTAGGCATTTTTGATGATGTCAAGAAGTGCTTACAGATAGAAGCCTAGCATAGCTGTCGTCTGAGAGGTTCTGCCAGAGCCTGACCAATACAGATGCAGATTATGAAGGCAAACATTGAAGTCAGCTTGGGGACCCCAATTGTTAAGTTAGGTCAAGGAATGTAGGAACTGGACGCATTTGCAACTCCATAGGAAGAGCAACAATATCCACCAACTAGACTCCCAAAGCTCCTAGGGACTACACCACCAACCAAAGAGTACACATGGGGGACCCATGGCTGCATCTGAATATGTAGCAGAGGATTGCCTTAGCAGACATCACTGGGAGGAGAGCCCATTGATCTTGAGGAGTCTCAATGACCCAGGGTAGGGAATGCTACTGAGGCAGGAGCAGGTGGTCAGTGAGGAAGCAAAAATAAAATAAAATAAAAATTTGCTAGAATGGATATAAAATAATTTGCAAAATACCTTTCAAAAGGTGACATGTGTAAATGTTTCAAGGGTAAATCTTTGTTGCTGCATGCTTTAATATATTATTTCCCCTTCTTATTGCTGTGTTATAGATAATTATTTGTGTCTCTTTGTTAAAAAATTGAGGATCAATATTAACATGTTGATATTTATTATTCTCTTTCATATCACTTATGACAGAAAAAACATTGTACAAAAGAACTTATATTATAGTCTTTTTTTTTTTTTACAGAACCTCCAGTAGTTATGTTTAAACAGATGTACCACAGATGTGGAAACATCTGGTAGGTCAATGAAATTCTGCCATGTCTATTCTCTGGCTAGAACTGTGGACTTACTGACATCTAATTGTTAGGTAAGGACCATCCATGGAATAAGTTAATGTATTGCTTCAAATGATGTATTAGTGTTTACTTTTCCTTTATTTCTAATAAGTGTATTCACATGTGTTCACTAGAAATAGCTTTGTAACCTTGGTTACACTCTATTTGTTTTGGATATGGTCATACAATTTTCATTGGCCTGTATGTAATCAAGCACTCATTGTGGGCTAGTTTCCATCATTTTGTTCTATTACTAAGAGTTTTGTAGGTCCATTCGAGACAAAAAAAATTATCTCAGTTGTTCATACTGACAAATGCTAATTCATCAAGATCTTAAGACTTGATGTTTCTTTGCATTGCTTTCAGGATTCTCAGAAATTATTGAAATGTCTTGCAGTATTGTGACAAACCACACAGCAGTCTTCATCTCTCTCCTCTCTTTCAATGGGATAAACATGTAGGACAAACTATACATCAACTCTGTGTTGTAAATTTATGCATTTGTGACTGTAGGTGTTTCAGGCATGCAGGTAATAGAAAATTGAAAAATTGAAAGATTATATAGTCCAAATTTTAAAATTTCATTTAGTGTATATTTTATAAACAACGCTGTAAAACCTATAACTTTCATATGTACTGTCTCTATTTTTATGAGCCAGGAGATATTTGTGAGACCAAGGAAATAGTTTATAAAGCTAAAAATCAGACTCTATATTACATTTACATGAATCAGGGTAAATTAATATGAATTTTAGCACTTGACAGAGTATTCAAAAATCCTGAGGGAAATGCAGATTTAGAATGCATTTAGTACTGGGTATTCGTGTGATGTGTGGCACCAGTAAGAGGCTTCTCAGTCTTAAATGGGCAAAGGTTGTATGACTCAAAGATCAGTTTGCACAGTGGGAAGCTGAAGAACTCATCTTTATCAAGATGTATACTGTAATGAAAACAGCATAGAATCTTTAAACCACACAGACAGCCTTAGCTTGGAAAAGAAAGGCAAGACAAAGAAGTATAAAGAAAGTGAGGCCCTTTTTCTGTGAGGTTCAGCCCTCTTCTTCGGGCTTGTCTATGATTTGTTTATTTTTCTGGCAATACTCACATTTCCATTGAAGTGGGTTTGTTTTCAGTACATCATGAAATACTCTGATCATCTGGTTTTTGTTTACTTGCTTACTAGTTCTTTTTCAAACTGGCTTTTCCTACCACAAAGAGTGTATTTTTCTTTGCATTTAAACTCAGCCCACACATCTACATTTTAATCAGGTTATACTAATACTAAATATTAACTCTGGCTCAGAAACTCATGACCACTCCTTCTCCTGCTTGTGAAACAATAAACATGAACTGTGAGTTTACACTATATCATTACAATTCAAAAGCATGGTAAAGGAAGGTTCTGAGACATGGATATTCTCTTCTACAATATTTTTCATTGTATGTATTTGCTGAAAACAGATTTCCTGCAGATAAAACCATAAGATGCTTTCTATGTTGTATTACAGTGTCTAGAAATTTCTCAAAGCATTTTGCATGGCAATCAGTCCATAGTGAGTTTCTAACTCCTTCACCACAGAGGACAAGTATTCTTCCAAGTTTCCAGCCAGGATATTCGCAATGGGCTTCATCTTTTAGCAGCTGTTAAATGTTGTAATGGCTGCAACAGTGCATGCTGGGACTTCTCCAGATGTCTTTACACAGTGGTAGATCTCTTCCTTCTAACAGACAATGAAAGAGTAAGGCTGATAAATATCTATGAGAACTTTGTAATCTCTGGTGTGGTGTAGACTTTTCTAGTTCCAGATGGAAAATCCACTGCTTTGCAAATGTGTTTTCACCTCTTAATAGTCACCAGATTGTAATGAAATATTTCTTTGTAATTATGCCTTCATCTCAATTTCAGATATGATTCTCTGTTTCTCTCTCTCTCTCTCTCTCTGTTTTCCTTCTTTCAACCCTCCCAACAAACATTTAATGAGCTGTTTTGCTCCAGGTACTCATTCCTGCAAATATGACATTTCCATCTCTTTAGTCTGTCTAAATACCAACAATGTTCTGGTGTGAGTCACTGCAACAAGGAAGGGTACTTTTTTTTTTAAATGTTAAAGCACATGGAAAGATTTCTTTCAAAGTTAAGAAGCAATTATCCCTGAAAAATTTTTAAACATAACCTCTGCATGCAAAAATGCACCTTGAGTGTCTTCTTCTGACAAGTTATAAGACAAATCATAAGTGCACAATTTTCATGTGCTTGTTGAATTCAAAAAGAGAAATCAAGATGAAAAATTGATAGAATATTCTAAAGACTGTGTCACAAAGTGTGATTTTCTACTACAGAGTTTTAATTAACTATTTTTTCACCACACTGATCAAGACCATGTTTAAGGAAAAAGCTTCCTTTAACTCATAGTTTGAGGCATATATGTACCAAGGTTCAGTGGGTAAATAACACAGTGAATGTCACTGGAAAGAAACTCTTAGCTTCTTACAGCAGTGCCAAGGTCCAGTCGTGGCTTGGTTGGAGGTACTGAGAATGGAGTATGTGGCAGCAATGGAAGAAATGACTGAAACTTAGTGATAAGGTACAAGCTGCCCTCTCTATTGTCTGCTAGAGAAGGTTCTCTGTCAAAAAAAAGATCTCTGCTCAAGACAGCTTTCAGCTCAAAATAAGTCTCTCCACAGTTTTTGAGTTTTCAGGCAAAAATCAGAAAACCTGCTAGGAAAAAAAAATCTAAAAGAACTATGTTAGCTCTCTAAGTAGAAACATTCTAAAAGAGCTATATTAGCTTTCTAAGTAAGTAGCATTTTGACTCTCCAACCAAATTCAGAAACCTGCTAGAAAAAAAAAATCTTGTATTTTTCTTACCAAAGTCAGAAACCTTAACAAATTCCAAAAAGAACTGTGATAGTTCTCTAGATTGCTTGTCTCTTGCATACCAAAGCCTAGTATTTTATTTACATATCAATTCAATAATTTACCCTGTATTTCCTTTTGATTATCCTGTGACTCAGCATTTCATGACCTTAGCCCCTTGATTCTTAGAAAAAGACAGCAAGTATATATATGTATATATATATATATATATATATATATATATATATATATATTTAATATAGCAAATTAGGTCAGAGATCTGCCTGCCTTTGCAAGCACAGACAAGAAGCTAGCTGGGTGATCTTATCCTAAGATCACCATTCCCTAAATCTTTTTATCTCCTTCTTATCTTTCTGACAAGCTGGCTCATTAGTATAGCTGCCTCTGTTCTTTTATGCCCATGAATCCCCTCATACAATTTGCACTCTTATATTTTGCATAGTGGAGAAATCATGTAAAGGACAGCTCTTATATTGATTTATGGATTCTTGAACTCATGTTTTCAGAGTTCTTTCCCACAGCCTCATGGACTCTCCTGAAGGTCTTAGTGTCATATAGACATATTCTTGCTTCCTGGACTTGTGCTGTTTCTGATTATTATGGAGTCATTAACATTGGAAGACAGCACAATTCTATGAAGGAGGAACATAAAGTAAAATACATACATTATTATACAAACAAGCCTTACACCTGGCAACCATCAACAGCGGTGGAGGCCACACTCTTCTGGCTCTATTATAAGGGCAGGAACTATGTCACACTATCCCCTTTCTGGCCATGCTGGACTCGGCACAGCAGAAAGGAAATGTTAATTTTATTTTATGCTACTATAAATGCATTTTATTTACAGAGTTTAGATAAATATATAACAAAACCTAATAAGGTAAGATTTAATAGTTATGTTTTCTCAATCACACTACTTGAATGGATAGTCTAGATGGAAAATCATAGATCTTGAGTCTTAAATAAAATGGCCTATAACTTGTGACAATTGCATTGCATATTTCTCTATGAAAATTCTAATATTTATGCCTATGTTAAATAGGAATTAAAAGAACAATTATTAAAACCATAATGGTAAATTATTATCATAACTTCAAGTTGAATTATTTTCAATAAATTCAATAGAATGATTATTGCTTGATAATTGTATTAGTCAATCAAAACACTATATTAGAATCCCAGGCCAGAGCCTTGAAATGCCCAAGATGCAACTCACAGGCCACATGAAGCTCATAAAAAAGGAAGACCAAGTGGGGGTGATTCAGTTCTTAGAAGGAGCAACAAAATACTCAAGGGAGCAAACATGGAGACAAAGTGAGGGACAGAAACTGAAAGAGGGGCCATTTGAAGACCTTTCCACCTGAGTATCCATCCCATGTGCAGTCACCAAAGGTAGATGCTAATGTGGAAGTCAGGAAGTGCATGCTGATAAGAGCCTGATATGGATGTCTCCTCAGAGGCCTTCAAGAGTCTGACATATTCAGAGGCAGATGCTCACAACTAGCCATTGAACTGATCATGAGGTTCTCAATGGAGGAGTTAGAGTGAGGACTGAAGGAGCTGAAAGGGTTTGTGGCACCATGAGGAGAGCAACAATACCAACCAACCACAGCTCCCAGGGTCCTAACCACCAGCCTGGGAGCACTTATGGAGGGATCCAGGGCTTCAGCTGAATATGTAAGAGTGGAGGGCCCTGCTGGGCACAGGTGGAAGATGAGATCCTTGACCTCATGAAGGCTGGACGCCCCAGAGGGTGGGAATTTTGAGGGTGGGGAAGTGGGAGTGGGGAGGGTAGGAGGGGGTTACATCCACGGAGAAGAAGGAGGAGGGGTAAGGGGATGGGGGGTTCCCGGGTGGGTGGGGGATGGGGTAAGGGGATAACATATGAAATGTAAATAAAATATCCAATAAAAAAAAAAGAAAGAGAAAACAAGAAGTGAAAAAAAAAAAAGAATCCCAGGCCAATGTCCTTCATTTCAATCAATTGAAATTCAGTGTATTATTTTGGGGATGAATTTATACAATACATCTGTTCATGTACATTCTTTATAGTCATATATTCTTATACATCATATATCCCATCACTACTTCCACTCTCACTCAATTTTATGTTGTCTTTTTTATTATTATTCTTTTAAACATATCAAGTACAGGTAGTACTGGCTATATAATCATGGTTGTATGATCTTTCTTTTGAATGTGACGAACTTACTAGGGATCAATTCTATAAAGTAAACAGACTTTTCTTCTTTAGCAACTATCAATTGTCACTATCTCTTTAGCTAAAGATGGAACACAGTGGCTACCTCCCCACTTCTTTCTAGAATTTTGTCTGGCTTGAGTTTCACAGGTCTCATACATAGTATCTCACCTGTTGTGAACTGATACATAGGATTTTCCTTGCTGTGGCTGGACAAGACTGGATTGTATCATCCACCATTTCTGACTTTTATAATTTTTTTGTCTTTGTTTACAGCAGTATAACTACTAAGAAAATAAGTTTGTATATTCCTCAAACTAGACATGGATCTACTGCATGACTGAACAACATTGTCCTTGGGAATATACTCCTAAGAAGCTGTATCCTACAAAAGGGATACAATGTCAACCATTTTCATGGTGATTTTTTAGCAGTGGCCAGAAAAGTTAAAAGTGATTAGCTGTCTGTTAACTGATGAATAGATAACAAAATGTGGAATATCTGTATAATGGGATATTACTAAGCTGTTAAGAAAAACAAAATTGGGAAATCTGTTGATTGATAGGTAATGCTGGAAGTAATCAACCTGAGTAATGTAACCCAAAGCCATAAAAGACTACTTTGCATTCTTTCTCACATTTGTGAATGTTATCTTTAAAGCATCAGAAATGTTAGTTTCATTTGGTTTATCCATAAAGGTTAGGAAATTACTAAGTTGCATAGAAAAGGAGGTCTTTAAAGGAAGAAAGATGGAGTACCTTAGTTAAAGGGTTGAAAAGGAATAATAAAGTTTAACTATTTTTGCTTGCAAAACATATCACAATTCAATTGAATAATTCTTTATTATACTTTTATATAATTTCAATTTTAGTAATTTGAAGGACACGTTACACATCATGTTAATCAGTTATTGAAAACAAGAGGTTTCTACACTTTTTTATTGGAAATTTTATACATATATATATTTCAGATATCATCCCCTTGCCTCATTTCCCCTCCCTAGAACCCCCATCCCATCCCACCTCCTCCTATTTGCTTTTATACCATTTTAATTACATGCAAGTATTAAAGTCAATAGTAGGTTGAGGAACTAGCAATACAATAGATGCAAATAGTCAAGGAACAAGCAAGACAATAAACACAATTAGTCAGAACAAGCAAGGCAATAAAATTCCATGTACACTCCTGTGATAACTGTTTCTAAGGGCTTATCAGGATGATCAAAATATCTGAGACAACTTTTTATAGTTTAAGATTAAATCTAACCTTTGATTTGTTTCACCTAACCTACTGTACACAAATTACATGGATTTTTATTCCTTACTACTGTTGTTTACATGTTTCATGTCTTTGAATATAATATTGAATAAATATAATTAATACTGCCAGTTTTTAAAATTCTCCTCATAGCTTAGCCTTATTTACATATAATATAAATATCATAATTATACTATATATAAATTTATATTTAGTTTTTATATTTATATTTAGTTTTCATGAGAATATATATTATAAAATGAAGAAACATATTTGAAACTTCTAAGTTGTTCCACAATTTTAAATTCCAGTGAAATAAATATTAAACATTAAATAACTATAATATCTGGTACATTTTACACACAAACTGCTATGGACTCCACAGTGAACATTTAAGATTTTGCAATTGATTTACTTTGGCTTGAGTAACTAGTGTATGTTAGAGATACAGGGCTCTTTTAGCATTCTAGGAACATTGTGTTTATTCTAAGAACTGGGAAAATAAAGCAAGTTTCCAGTTTAGTAAATGTTTTAATTTAAATCTGTGCTCCTATGGGAGAAATGATAACAGCCACATGTATGTAATGGGTGAGTGGTATAGGTCACTGGAGAGAGGTCTTGGTGTCACTAACTAAGGTATTGGTGGAAAGAAAAATTAAGTTGTGATTTTAGAGTTTATTGCTTGACTGCCCAGCATGCCTGTGCACCCACAGTCATGCAAATCTTCTAAAATAACTTTAAAATGCTTTGGCTGATATAATACAAATTGCATTATTTCTCCACAAAGAGACAACTCTGAATCCAAACAAGCCAATCTATAGGTTAGTGGAAAGAGAGGCAAGACTGTCTGACATGCCTTTTGCCTTATTTTATTCTATTCTTAGATGTTTGTTCTTGAGCAATTCCAGGTATTGGTTTTCATAGATTACATATCTGGTGATCTAAAACATAAATAAAGATGGTTTGAAAGTGAAGTAGTAAAAAAGGAAAGAAAATCCAGATATAGTCATAAAACTTGTCCATGAGTGAGAAGGGTTAACAATGGTGAACAATGCAAAAGCATACGAGTGTGTGTGTGTGTGTGTGTGTGTGTGTGTGTGCTAATTACATAAAAGAATAATTGGAAAAATTTTCAAGAAATAATTACTAATTAAATGTGCTAATAATAAAGTAAGTTGTGGCCTAATCTGTCTATTGCTCATACCATTTTTTCTTATGTGTCACTTTGTATAACTTCTGAAGGAGCATTGTTGAAATCTCTTGGTGTATTTTTCTACTTCTTCAGCTCTCTGTTTTTTTTTTGATGTGGTTAAATGAACATTAACAATTACAGACTATATACAAATATATTTCTGGTAGACATTTTAAGGGGATGATTTTAATTCAATTTGTAGAATGGTTTTGCCTAATTTAGTAACAAGCTGCCTCACTCTGAGCTATAGGTTATTCTTTCAATTAACATGTGTTCTGTATTAGTGACATTTATCTCAAAGCAGGAATGAAAAAATTAGTCTGGAAATGTCAACCTGATAAGGCTTTGCTACAATATGCCTATTTTCTGATCACTAAGCATACTCAACATGTGCTCTTACCACAGAATTACACCCCGTTCCCTTGAAAACATTAACAACCCCTATACTCAAGAATTCAGATTGTAGTCATGGCACATATCACTTTAGAATAGAAATTGATTTCCTAAGATTTTTTCTATATTCCCTTTCTTATTTCCAAGATCCTATTATTTTGTTTCTTATTCATTAACTTTAGAAGTAAATGCTGGATCTATCTCTTCAATTCACTTAAGGATAGTATTCATTACAATCTCTCACCACTTGCTACAGAATCTATGTCTTCTAAATTCAACATGGTGTCTCTACTTTTGGGTAAGTCAATTTAGACTTGATTTTATTTCATTGGTGAAAAAGGATCTCAGTGTTCTTCTGAGGCTTGGTTCAGCTCCCCTGCCTTCTTAGTAGCCATGAGTGATGTTTCCTAAACATTCTTGCACTAAGTTTGAAAAGCACCATTCCCCATCATTGATGGTATAATCAACCACAGTCAATTTTTCTTTTTGTAGAAGAATTCATTTATACAATGTTTGTTAACATTGATCCTAAGGTGGATTGATCTTGAACTCCTTTGCTATTCAGGTTGACCATGATAATAAACAGCTAGAATGCCTTTGAACAGAACCATTTTATACATATTCAAATCAGGTATCAATACTTGACAGAAGGAGATAATAACCATGCTTTAATCATTTCATTAACTGTGCTCTAGAGCCCAGTATTATTGAGAAGAAAGGCAATATCCTTGCCTTATGCCTATGTTTCCATTAGATTTTCAGTCTAGACAGGAGCCAGAGCTGATAGTCTCTGGTTTATTTCAAGTATCAAAATACAAAATCAAATTAGAAAAATATTTAAATAAACTTCTTAAAGATGTGGAGCATTATTAATTACAGTTACAATGTGACATTTTGATTACATGTTCCCTCTGTTAAATGTACATTAACATAAGACAGAAGTATGCAAATCACAGTCCTGTGAAAGTAGGAGAGCTACATTTTACTTTGAGTGATAGCTACATACTTAAATTGGTATAGAAAATCATGAAAGACATTATGTGACACCAAGGATAATTTCAAATTCATTTTATTATGAAATGCTTTATATGTCTTCATTTTATCTATATCCTTTCTTTAGTGAAATATATTTGGAAATGAAGTTATGAGTGAAGATAAGTAAAAAGTGGAAGAGTAGAAATGGAAAGATTCTAGCATGCAACCATGTCCATTTTAATGCCACAAGTAACTTTTAAACATTGATTTTTTCTTTAACTTTTGTTTTGATTTTACACATGAGGCTAGTCATTACCTTTCGCTAAAGTACTTATACACATTCATTCTCACAGAACTTGGTCCACATATCAATTTTACCTTTAATCACAATCTAAAAATGTTGTAAAACAAAAAATAATTCAAATATGCTAAAGTCATACTTTAATGTTTGGTAGTTAAAAAATTGATAGAATTTGGACTACAGTTACCTCAAAGGCTTTTTCCTAATGTATAATTTTCTGTACCATCTTTGATTTTTACACATTGGATGCTTTTATCCTTTTCTATTTTTATAATTTTGTCTTCTGTACTTTAAAATTCAAAATGCATTAAGACACTTTGTAATGAACTTAGAAATTAAATGTACTTCTTTATATTCTCTGTATTTCCTGAGTTCAAGAAGACACAGTTTTACAGATAAGTAATTATCTTTTATTTCAGCTGTTACTGGGCTTAGTGCTAGCTCTGCTACACTGACACTAAGCCATGCCCACAAGTTAACGCTGAAAATGGTTGATTCAGTGAGCCCATTTTTGGAATGTATGATACAGAGAAGCATCAGAAGAACTTGGGAGTGCATTAATTACGTCTATATCTTTCAGTTGACTGATTCATTTCAATGAGTACCTAGTAATGCTCTTAACTGTAAAAAGAAAAATTATTACTATGCTAAGTATTTGACAATGAGTATGACAGCACAAAAAAGAAGAAAAAAGTACATGTATAGTCTATATTATGATTTTTCATTCATATTTTCATAGAAGTATGCAAATATCATATTTGTATAGATTGTTTCATTTGGTGAAGAGACCTTAATTATTGAGTTGATGTTTTTCAAATAAGTGTTTTAATCATGGAGGTTGATCTGAGAACAAGAATTAGACTCATTGAGAGACATAGACTGCATTCACACACCATATCTCATGTATTCCATTGTGTGCAACAAAATTAGAGAGGTGGTTAAAGTAGATTAGGATTCTAATATATAGGCAAGTTTTTGGATGTTTCTTTAGTTACAAGAAATAGCAAATGGACAAAATCTTATTCATCTGCTTCACATATAATTTGTTTGCAGAGACAAAAATATAAGCATTTAAAATGAAATTTACATAGTAATCAGTACTGTGGAATATCTGATTTACAGAAAGTTAAATTTATGTCTAATACAATAAACATAAAAATTGAATTTAATCATTTGCTTTGAATAAAATCCCCACTTAGGAAAGCTTATATCTCAGTGTTATCGTCCAAACATATGACCATTTATTTTGGCTCACACAGTTTCATCATGAAGAGTATGAAATGCATGTTCAAATAGTGTGTTTCAGTGTGCTGGAGTTAAATTGTTATGCTATTTATTGTTGTGCTGGGCTGAAATTTGAAAGAGACAGCTGATAGAGACATAATTAAAATCTTCCTTGTCAAGAAGACTTATGAATTATTAAAATCCAGATCCTATTATTCATTCTTAAATTGTTCTTTTTAACTTCTTGTTGCCACATGTGCCGGCCCTATTAAAATGTTAAGCAATTACCCTTCATAGGTCAAAGCGGCACCTAAAGGGCCTATATGGAAGGCTGAGATAAGGGCTTGTGGCTCAGCTTAAAGACTGCTGAACTGAGACATTAAGAATAGGCAGGGAGGAAGCCATTACCTTGGGGCTCTCTAAGCAGCTAAAGGAGACTTACTCAAGTTCAGTTTACATTAATTCTTATGTGCTTTTGTTTGTTTGTATGAAGTTCATTCTCATTTAACTTTAAAATGTTGGCCTGTCTTTTTGTAAACACAAATACACATACACACACACATTATTTGTGTACTTATATTTGTATATGTATCTATATGTGTATAATGCCACCTTAAAAGTCCTGTTTTCACACTAATATGCTAATATGTACATGAAAACATATATACATTGAATCTATGTAATTTAAAATAATTCTTAACTACTTTTAAATTTCATTAAAATATGTTAATAAAAATTATTTTTATTCAAGATGATTTGCTTGCAGGTTATTTTAAAGCATAGCTTCATTGATGTGTTTTTTTCCCAAGGCAATTATTTCCAGAAGGCAAAATGATTTATTTAGTTAATGCTTAAGTTTAAAACAATAATGACCATTGCATTATGGAATTTTCTACATGAATACTATGGTTGGACCTTCATAAATCCCCTGGTCTAGGAAGATTTATTACACATTTCCCTAATCTTTGAGACTATGACTTTAAATACATCTCCAAATAAGCTGAACTTTGGCTTATATGCTGCTTTTACAGAACAGGTTAGACAAACACTACCACTACTGCCTGGTTTTTTTTTAGACATTCACACTGTCCTTTGCAGTCTGCAGTGAAGAATAGGCAATGTGACTCCAAGTGTAAAACAGAAAGGTTGTGTGAATGTAAAGTTTTGTTTACCAGTCATTACGTGTTTATAAGAGAAATTATGAGTACATCGGTGACAGTTTTGAGTCTCTTCATGTGCGGATGGCATCAGAAAGATCGAACTTTAATACAGTTAAAGTAAATGGAAGGTAATCCACTACACCCAAAGCTGGAGCCATGACCAGAAGAAGTGATATACAGAAATAACATAAATATAAAATCTTCTTAGATGCTTCTCTGTTAATATAAAGGTGTAAATATGTAATATGATAGTACATTTGTAAAGAATAAATATAACAGTGCTACTTTATCTTAAAGCCATAGTCTTAAATGTGGATGGGATTTGACATGACTATGCTATAATTCTACTAAATATTAAGGTTAAGTTACTAAATTTTAAATGACATATATCCTTTATTCAGTATATTTAACAAGCAAAATGCTCCTTCAATCATAAGAGAGTAAAACAATAAAACACAAAACTAAAACATCACCTACCTACCTAAACACACATAGACATACACACAGACACAGACACAGACACACACACACACACACACACACACACACACACACGGGGTGGGGGGTGAGGAAGCATGTGTGTATAGACACTGAACAAAGCATTTTCATACATACTTCCATTTAATCAAACAAATCCATTTAGGCTGTAAGTACTAGTATTATCCCTACTGTTTATCAACAGATACATGATTAAGAAAATGTGATAAATACATATTCTGTGGAGTTTATTTAGCAATAAGAAATAGCTAAACTGTCTTTTTCAGAAAAATATGTGGAATGGGAAACATTTTGTTAGAAGCAATTTGCTAGACTTAGGACAAGAAATACTGCATGGTCAAATATGCAAAAAGTTTGGATATATATGAGACATATTTGTGTGTGTTTATATGTGTAATGTAAAACTAGAAAGAAGACCTGTTGGAGAGTAGTAGGGCTCAGAGAAAGGGGGATAAAGAAAAAGTATGATTAATAGAGATTAAAGTATGATAAATACTATATGATTTTCTCATGTGTGCTATTAGTCTTTTTTTTCTCTAAATCATGCATGAAAGTAAAAGCAGAACATATGGTTGAAGATAGGATAGGGAAGGGGAACACAGAACATAAGAGGGAGTAAAAAGCAGTAAAAGGGGGCAATGTAAAACAGGAGACATGCTCATTAATCCTCAAAGCAATCTATTTTTAGTGTCTGAAATTAATTAGAAAAAAAACAAAATAGTTATCAGTAGTTTATTCTCATCTCACAACCTGTAGACATTAAGATTGTGATTTTAAATCTTGCCTTTGCTAAAGTTGTTGCTCGAAGAAGTGGGGATTTTTTTCTTCTAACCATATATGAGACCAGTGATGAAAGACAATTATATAATTATTTGGTAATTATTAACACATTTATAGACCTCAAAAGTAAAGTATCTGTTAACTTCATTCTGATGATTGCTTACTCTTCCTTTTGGACTTTGGTTGTTTGCGTGGTGCTCCAACTTCAAAATAATTTTAGTCTCTAAATAAATTTATTAGGCTCTAAATTTATGTATAGGTGTGTGTGTTTATATGTATGTATTATATGTGTGTATGCTAAGGTTCTAACCTTGACCTTAACCTTAGCTGTGCATATGCTAATCATATATTTTACCACTGAACTGCATGCACCACAGGATCTAATCACTTATTACTTCAATGAGTATTTGTTAATGCAGTACATATTTTACTTTATCACCTTCTGTTCCACAGTCTTTCTTACTCTTGTACAGTAAACCATTGCCATATTATCTTGTAAGAAGCACATCCCATGTGTATTTATGAGTTCTTACTTTATAAAACACCAAAAATTTGTGGATAATCTTAGTGTTTGACAATAAGCAATGAGGGATCTTTCTGATATGCAGGGTAAGGGGTTGGGCTGAAAGTTCTTGGATACTCAAGTTCAATAATTAGGAAAGTATAATCAAACCAGTTTGTTTGTTAATGTGTTTTCTACTCATGCCATTCAAGCAGGAAACTAAGAGAATTTGGCCCAACAAACAAATCTGCAAAGTCATGGAAGATGTCTTTATGTGATTGAAATTATGTTAGAATCAAGTTGGAAATTTGCATTCTCTGTATCTTATTGACTCCAAAACTGCCTGTTTTTGTTTTCTACTCATCCACGTTTTTGAGAGAAAAGCTGAAAGTCTGATCTGATTTTACATAATTTGATAGACATTAACCTTCAACAGCAATAAAATAGGTCATAAGATATGTGTAGGTAAAAAGAGGAATGGAATGGGTCAATAGAAAAAAAGTAGAAATGAGAAAAAAACATGTATTCACTTTATTTATAGTTGATAGTATTTATTGCATGATTTTTTTGCTTGTAGATAGATACATATCATTTATGATCAGTAAGTTGGAAATATGATGATTATTTAAAAGAAAGCAGATACAAAGTTGAAAATGTCATGAGGTTAGCCACTATAATAGAACATCACATGAGATATCAATGTAGATTCTCACAAGGACAGGAGTTGGTCATCTGAGTCAAGATCCTTGCCCTGTTCAAAAAAATCTAACAGAAGCTTACTCTGACCATAGGCCAGACTCTATGGTGAGCTTAGTTTATTCTTTAAGCATATTAACAAAGAAACTCAGGCTTTGAAAGGTCTAAATAGCTTCCCACATTCATAGTATGAGGGGAGTTGGGCACCAGGATGGAAATTCTTGGTCTTCACTCTGAAAATGCCTGGCACTATTCTTCTGCAGACACTATTTGCTTTTGTTTTATTCATTTTTGGTTTGTTTTTGGTTTTTCTCATTTAGAACACTCATATTAATCAAAGGAAAAGGAAAATAAACCAATCCCATTGAACAATTTGAAATATTTCATGAAAAGTTACTGAAATTAAAGACAAATTTCTTGATTGGCAATTCTCCTTGGCTAAGATGGGGATACTCCTACACACATCACTGTGTTTAATGTTCTAGATAACTGAGTTGAGAGACATTAGATTTTTTCTGAAAAGCAATCTATAACAGAACTTCAATACAGTCCCCCTTAAAAGAAAGGCCTTAGTAAAACAGAAAACAAACAAACAAACAAACAAACAACAATAACAAAAAAACCAGTGGAACTAAAAAAATATTTCGAGGCCAGCCTGGTCTACAGAGTGAGTTCCTGGACAGCCAGGGCTACACAGAGAAACCCTGCCTTAAAAAAACATAAAAAAATATAAAAACAAAAAAACAAGGCCATACAAAAAATCTGCAGAAGGGTACCAGGGTCTCCCTACTGCTCCTAGGGCAAAAGCTGAAGACAATGTTATGAAAGATGCTGGTTGATTTATGCTTTTAAAAATGTTTTTCATTGAGGATTCAAAATTCATTTGACATTAGTATGTTTACGTGAACTCTTAAATACAGAATTTATATCAATTAAATAAAATAATATCTTTCTTTGAAACTTGAAAGATCACACATTTTTTATACTCTTATTCTTTTTTTAAAGATGAAATGATAGTTCCTACACAAACCGTGGACAATAGCTCAGATCTTGAAATATGATGGGAATATATGCATAATATACTTTATTGTGATACGGAAAATAATAAGGTCACTCTCTGATGTTTGAGAACATTTCATATTGAGGAAATCCCAAAATGTCAGTATTTATCATTGTTCATTTTCTAATATAAAAATTAGAAATATAAAGGAAGTCACAAATAATTTGAATACTTCGAGTACAAAGATTTACTACTAAATTATCAAAGCAATTATAGATAAGCTGTGAAAAAGGACTAGAACATAATTTCAAAGTGTTGGGTTTAGAGTGAGGAGAGTACCATCCCATTAAGGCCCTTTGAAGTAGTGGGAGGTAAACTAATACAATGATTTGTCCTTAGAAAGGAATGTTTAGTTTGTTTCTTTTGAACCTTTAGGGATTTCAAGACATTCCTGGACACTAAATCTCCACTGTTAACACATCTCCACCTACATCATATATTCTACCCCCAAGGTTTTGAAGGAAAATAAAGAAATAAATGCAGATTGTGTTTACAGAGGAACCCCAGGAAGCATTTCCTACAGGTATGAAGAAAGAAATATAATAATGTGTTCTATTGGGGGTTTGTTGATACATGTGGAACTAACTAAAATCAAATCAACAAAAGTTTTTCTTACACATATGATTTCATCAACTGGTATGTATATAATGGATTCATGGTGTTCTGGTGAAATCTATCTTCAGATCAATCAGAATAAATGATAGTTCATGAAATTAGAAGATCCATGTTAGTACACATGTTTTGTATTAAGAACTGGAATAATTGGAGGCTTTTCAAAATTTGATATTCATTTCTAATATGTTATCAAGTTTAAAAGATATATTCCAAAATTCAGAGCTTTTCATCAATTGCAACATACCAAGTGAATGTCATTATATCATTCTTTAAAAGTTTTGTCTGGTAAATGAAGAGTATGAAAAACTGTGTATTCTTGTTATTTCACTCAAGCCTTATGATTAAAAGAGCTAGTCAAGGAACAAAAACAAAACAAAAACATGAATGCCAATACATTGATGTATAATAAGTGTTCCACTCATTATGTTTACTGAATAAAAGAATTAATTTAAAGGTTGAATTTCTAAAATCCTACCAATAGAAATGATTTCCACTACTGAACTGAAATCAGGTGAGAACTGCCTTGCATGGCTTCTTACACACTAATTTTTGTAGTATGTAATTTCATTTGTTTTCATTTCATTTGTAATTAACATATAAAGGAACTTGTTGCAACGTACCATTTCCATACAGATTTTTTTTTGCATGATCATCTTCCCAAATTGCTCTCAACCATATTTCATCTGCTTAAAGATTAAACCACAGCTATCTAGTCAGGGGGAATAGAATAGTGTGTCCTGAACATAAACACAATTGGATTGGTAGTCTCAAATGCCAAGTTTCAACCTGGCAACTGATTCATGATGTTTTCACAATCACTGAAATAAAAGCTCTTAAGCCTAGGCACACTTCAAATACATTGGAAAAATTGTCAGGTGGACCTTTGCTGAAATCCTGACTCTATGTTTTGGCTTCTGTTTCTGGTGTAGTAGAAGTCTTTTGATACATTCCAGAAGGGTTTCCCTGGTAGTCACAGTGATATTAGGGCAGACACAGAGGTGAGTAATAAGTCAATTTTAAGAAATTCAAGTTAATTTGACTCCAGATTCCTAAAATTGAGATTTTCATAAGACATAAATTCTCATCAGTAAACTGTGTTGAATTTTAACATAGATGCAGATTTTTGTCTGCAATGTCAGTTCATATCCCAGTTTTCTTTGAGAGCACAGTAGAGCTTTTGCTATTATTGTTTCTTTGCTTTTCATTTTGGTATCTTATATTGGCTATATTTAGACATACTTTTCCTATCATGTGTATCTGTGGTCCTGAATTCCCATTAAGTTTAGATGTATATGTATTTTTCTAACTTTGAGGGATTTTCTTCAATAAATTTATTGAAGAAATTTTCCATGACTAAACAATTTATCTTAGTTCCATCTTTTACCAGAAATATTCTTAGCTTTGTTCTCTTGAATATCTCATAGAATTTCTGGAAATTTTGGTCATATTTGTTCTTTATTTTTCTTTTTAAATGTCTGAATGTCTTTTTTGTGTCTTTCATCTATGGAAATAACTTTTCAGATTCACTCTGTCTGCTGGTGATGCTTTCTCCTTTATTTAGTATTCATTTTTAAATTTCTAGTACTTCTGATTTTTTTCAGCACCTCAATAGTTGACAAACTTTCCTCTGTTTTTCAATTTTTTCAAGCAATCAATGTTTTCACGTATTTTAGTGCGATTCTTTACTTTGATTGAAAATAGTCTTCTCTTATACAATGCATCCCAAATTCAGTTGTCTTCCCTCCATTCCTCTTAGCTTCCCCTAACTCCCTCTCACCCAAATCCACTACAGCTTTGTTACTTTTC